>NC_056730.1:1034376796-1034399296 GCF_019279795.1 Protopterus annectens
TCTGGGTGTGCAAAATTAACATCTAAACTATTTCTTATCACACTGAGCTACTGGGAAACTACAGTTTTTTGTTTGACTGGTTTCTGCCTAATAGTGTCTTGGTTAGAGTGTCTGAACTTGTAATCCTGAGATGCATGCATGACAGATAGTGTATTGTGCATTAATCCTTTGAAATACTGCAATCTGGACAGCAAAATTTAACACACGGCAATGCTGCATGGGACACACTGTGATACATTGCACAATTCTATTCAGTGTTTAGCACTTAGTGCAGTATATATTTCATATTTCATTTATATCTTGTTTTACAGCTCCACAATCTACAGTTTTTCTTAACAGATGGTTCTCAGAACAACCTCAGTTAATACGTGCTGTCAAACCCATATTTGCTGTGGAGAACCTGTATACATTCTATTTCTACAACATACCAGAGTAAATACAACAGTTTTTGGTATGGATCTTTATTACAGTGACATGACACAGTGCTTTAGTACTACATATCCTGTAGATCAATATTAGTTAGGCAAACTTTATTTATTCGGTTAACACAGTAACAGTATACCTACTGGCAGCAATCAATGTACTTCTTCTTAGTTATTTGCACTATATACTGCAAGATAGATTTGTACTCACCAGCCTGTCAGTGCAGCCTTAACAGTCTGTTGGCATGGGCATCAATGTTGCTAGCTCTCTCTGCTGCAGCTGTAGGGTAGAAAAACAAACATTATGCATGCCTGTCTATCACATACTCAGGCTAGACTTTGGTGCAAACTACTTGATACTGATACTTACACACTACCGGAGCATTCCATGCCTGTGCATCTTGGATCCACTGGGCTAAGAGTGCCCCCTTCCTCTGCTTTAGGTCAGCATAATGGTGCTGTACCTGCTCACCTCTTCAGGGGATGCCAGTAGCACTGGTGAAATCACATGCGAGATGGTCACAGTCCTCTGCTTTGTATTGTGAGCCCTGGTACTGGCCCTGCAGCAGCCTCTCATCATGGTTTTCTACAAGGAGACCAGAGATGACCCTGGACTCCTGAATGCCCCAGAGCTGCACCCGAAAGTGTGCTACTTCACCAAAGCCTGACACAGTACCTGCACAGATCAGCTACAAAATGTTCTGGCTGTATTTCCACCTGTGCAGTTTAAATAAGGCCACAGTCCTACCCTTTGCTGTCATTGGACAATTTTGAAAATGGTAAGCTCAGCTAAGCAGTGCGCAAATCTGCTGAGCTGGGCTGAACAGTGCTTATAGGGGTAAATGCTGAGCACTGCTTAACAGTGTGCAAATCCACTAAGCTTAGCTAAATTCTGCTTAGCATTCACATTTAAGCAATGCTTAAACCAGCTCAGCATAGCTGAGCACTACTTAGCATTGCTCAGTTTTCATTTTTAGAGAATAATAGGATTGTAGATTAATTCATCATTACTGGCATATTATTAAGTATATATGATTTACTGTACATGGCATCCCCCTATGTGCTTTCATTACATTAACTTGGGGTGTGACTATACTGTATGGGACTCTTGTGTATACATGGGTGATTTCACATTATATGCACTCACACTTCCATTTTAGACCTGCTACACTATACTGGGTAATAAATATCAATTACTACATAATTTAACTTAAAATAAATAATCTAACAATGCATTCCTTTGTAAAAATAAAGTGCTTGTTCTGGTACTCGACCCTTGAACACCTGCATGCAAAGCCAGGACTCTAACCACTATACTATCTCATCATTGAAACTTTAGCTATACATTTTATTTAACTGCTATGAGATGTTTAAGCAATGCTGAGCAGAGGACCCTAATGTGCAAACCCAATCAGCTATGCTTAAACATACCTTAGAATGGAAAAAAGGGAAATTAATAAATCAGCTTTATTTACATGTCTCAATACTCCTTGTCAGTCATTGTAAGGGGAAATTGTAAGGGGACACATAGGGAAGTTGTTAGAATAATAGGTTTTGCATTAGCTTGACTTTGCAGATGGATGTGGAGTCTTAAACTCAAATGTTTGTCATTATTTAATGACTCACATCCTCTGCTAATTGCCAGGTAGGGATGGATATTTGGGGGAACACACCAAAAATATGATGCAGCATAACTCTCAACTGTACAGATTTTTGCAGAATGTCCACAATTTCCCCTCATTTTCATGGTTCATTTCTCATATGATAGTGGTTTTCTAGCAAATCATTGGCAGATCACTCAGGGCTTAAGTCAGAGGATAAAGACAGGCATTTGAGTTTGAGACTTCATACCCTTCAGAAAATCCATGCAAATGCACAACCTGTTATTCTTTCAACCTTCCAAGTTTGTAAGGGCAGTATTTAAAAAGTATCCCTATTTTGGGGTGTTTGTTCCCACATTATTTATGGTTTTGTCCAGATTTCTTGCTCTGAGAGGTTGAGGGTATGTGAGGCAGACATGGACATTCTGCAAAAACCTGTACAGTTGAGGGGTATAGCCATACAGCACTTTTGCAATGCAGGGGGTGTGTGACAGTAACTGTCATACAACCCCCGCATTGCTTCCTATTGGAATAGAATACTGAAAGCCCTTAGAATGTGCCATATGGCACTTTGACAATGCAGGGTGTGTGTGACAGTACCTGTCACACACCCCCTGCTTTGCTTAATATCAAGCCTTTCTGCTATCAGTGTCTGTGGACACTGAAAGTGCTTGGGAAGTGCCGTATGGCACTTTGACAATGCAGGGGGTATGTGACAGTACCTCTTACATGCACCCTGCATTTATTTCATGATTTCCTGTTTATTTTGGTGTCCATGGACACTGTTTTAATATCCTATTTTCTTTCGGTGTGCGAGACACTGAAATGCATTTAAAAAGTGCTGTATGGCATTTTCTGAGTGCAGGGTGCATGTTAGATGTGCGTGCACTACTTAAACATGCCCTCTGCACTCAGTAGTGTTTGTGTCCACTTAGCCTTAGCAGTAGCACACCTTCATGAATATTCAAGGGGCGCTGCTGTTAAAGCTATGCAGAAATGGACACTGTTCACTCCATGCTGGAATAGCACTATTCCTGCACAGAGTTTATTGAATCCTGTGGGCAGTTTTTATAATCTTTATTTTTTTCCACATAAGTAATTGTAAAGATAAACATACAAGGCTAGAGCACATTTTAAACCTCATAGATCTGCCTTAGTGGGTGCTAATATTCTTGCAGGTCCGAAAAAAATATTTGGCTTACAATTATTACTGCATTTTGATGAATCTTAGTACTTGCTTTATGATGTGATGCAGAATATATTAACACAGAAAAATGATTGCTGGAAAGAATTTTCCCAGATATGTGACTGTGGCTTCAAAAGCATAGCACAATGAATATTTAAGGCAAATAAAATAAATATGGCATCCTGTCCTGAAAGCTACAGATAGTTTTCTATGGTATACCAAGTACTATCCAGTATGACCACTGCTCTTGTATTTTAATGATTTTTCTATGTTCTATGATCTAGATTCATCCCTTTTTAATTTAACATTAGTTTTATGTATAATACATATCAGTAAGCAACAAGCACAACAGGGTAGGCATTGCAGGGGAGTAATGACCACTCATAGGCGTTGTGAAGCCTGATGGACAGAGCAGTAGACTATAGCTCTAACATATTAGCGGGTTGCTTCCTGTGCCAAGGGTACAGAGTTTGAATCTTTTTACCTTAATTTGCCTACTCTGTGATCATGAGCAGGTCACTTAACCAGACAGTGCTTTGTGCAATTGAGAATTTGGGCTTGGCTCCTTAATGGTCTTGTGGAATACATACATATTAACTTATGAGCCTATGATGCTCACTGTATATCAGAGTTGGGAAACACACAGAGAGGCTTAAGGTATGATTGCTTTATCTGCTAGAAGGCTTTTTAGTTGGTTTAGTCACTTTTCTTTGAGTCTAAAAGTTTAGTTTGTTTGCTGAGCTCTTGGGCAATTTTCACAGAGCTGAAATACTTGGTGTCCATGCCTGTGTTCTCAGAGTGGTTTGCATCTGATGCCATCCAGGCTAAGATAAGTATTTTAAAATGAAATATTGAACTTTTCAAAGCTATTTCTGAAGTCTACTGTTGTATTTTCAATTTTGTTTATGCATTACATCACCATAAAGTGTATTTACTGTTCCTTGTTCTAGCTACTGCTAATGTGCTTTGAAATTGCCTTAAAGTGTGAATTCCTCATTGTTGTCATGTCTGCCTTTGAAATGTCATATAATTACTTGTTGTAGTCAGTTGTTTGAATTGTTTCTGGTACATTTTCAATTTAATTAAAGGAGTGTTTTACATTAGGAAGACTGTGACTACAATTCTAGTGGCAGTAGAAAGGTAGCATGGTCTGATCTGTCCAAGTTGTTAAACACACAGTAGGGCTTACAGTGAGATCATTTAATAGGCCAGAGGGCTTTATAGTTGGTTTAGTCATTGTTCTTTGAGTCTATAATTTCCACTGCTCATCATACAATGGCATTTAGCAGTGCCTTGTACAGACACAAACAAGTTAAAAACATAAAAATCTTCATGTGTAACTTTACACAGTACTCAGTTGTGCAAAGATGAACGTGTTTACCTGCCGAAGAGCACTGTTACAAGACTTTAATTTCTGTTCCAGCAGCTTGGTAGATATGGACATCTTGAGAATCTGTAGGAATTGTCTCATGTTCACTGACAACCAACTAATCATTAGCAAAATGGAAACAGTATGTGAGAGGTGTAATTGCACAATGTCAGTAGAGACAAGACTCTCACACAAAAGCACTCAAAATAATCACATTTTGGTAACATTTTTGGTAGCATAAGCATTATGCCCATGACACATACAGTAGTCTGACCCAACATATAGAATAACATAGTCTGAGGCACTTAAAAGCAACCTTCCTAAATCTCAAAGACCTCATTGGCATTCATCCTATAAAAAGAATCCTCAGCAACCTCAAAAGCAGTCTGACAGAACAACAGCCAACATAGCACATAAGGCCACACCCTTTGGAGCCTCTACTATAAAGCTCACAAGGCAAGACAACACACTACCCAATATTTTAATCATAGGACATTCCATTGTGAGACATACAAAAGTCCCACTGACCAGAATGAATAAGGACAAAATCTCATACTTGAGTCTTTAGACCAGAAGTGCCTGTGTCACTCAGTCATATCATGTGGGTGTAAATGAACTGAGATGTACCTCCCTAGCCTATATGAAGGGAGACATTATGGAACACTCAGACTATGTGTCCCAGGCTATGTGCCTAGCACTGAGCAGCACTCCACTTTCATTGAGGATGGTGCCACATTATGAACAAAAGATGATTGTCTTCAGTAACTGTCTTAGTTTCTGGATATTATTCCAAGGGATTAAAATATTTGTCAGCATGGTAGGATATGGTTAACAGACCGCATTGCTTTCAGATATGCCAGCTAGTCCCCTTAGGTTTTCAAATATTGGCTAAAATATTATTCTCCCCCATAGTGCCTTTTTCAGGCAATGCCAAACCGACAAATCTTGCAACATTGTGAAACCAACCCAAGGGAATCTAAAGGTGTTACTCCTCAATTTCAGGAACCTAAATAAGAAACTCAACTCCCTCCAGGTTTTCCTCACCCTGGAGAATGTGACTATCTGTGCAGTTACTGGGACATGGTTTCAAGCTGAGGAGAGCACCCTGGCAGTGCAGGGTGCTGTCCTCAGCTTGAAGCCATGAGGAGAGCACCCTGGCAGTGCAGAGCTGCAATACCTTCCACACATTCAGGCCAGCTATTGCATAGGCTGGAATGAAAGGTGGAGATGTCTCAGAATATATCAACAACACACTCACTTCAAGACTACTCAAACAGGATGATGTGCTTCAGTTTCTCCATGTCCAGATTTCCATAAGCAAAGTCCCAAATCATATCCTTGCAAGATATAGGACATCCTCTATGACTCATGTAACCCATAAATTGTACTTGGACTTATAGGAGGCCCTCACCATTTAACCCAATACCATATCCATGACCAACTTCAGCTATTCCAAACTTACAGGCCTGGATATTCCTGAACTTTGTAAACTCAAATAACTTGGAGCAGATAGTTCATTCACCCAGTAGGGGTG
Organism: Protopterus annectens; assembly: GCF_019279795.1. NCBI lineage: Eukaryota > Metazoa > Chordata > Ceratodontiformes > Protopteridae > Protopterus > Protopterus annectens. The sequence goes on from NC_056730.1 coordinate 1,034,382,909, forward strand.
CAAACATACTCAACCTGCTACTCAGAAACATGAGAGAATGCTGTACCTCCTCAGTGCAGTGTCCTTTCCACTACAGTCAGACCACAAAGTTGTCTCCTTCATAATAAAAATTAGTTCTTTGGCCACAGCTAACCCCATAACATTGCCTACTACTTAGCGATAACCTGTCAAAATTTCAAGCATCCACCTCTCTAAACCCTAAAAACACAGCTGCCTGTGCAGTATTGTTCAAAGAAGTGCTGTACAATCATGTCTACAGATGCATAGACACAGTTATGCCCACCAGAAATAAGTCCAGAACTAACTTGAATCCCAACACCCAGGTTGAATCCAAACATAAACAGGTTGTACAACAAATGAAAAAAGTCATAAGTAAGACTAGGAGGTCCTAAGTCCAGAATAATAAAAACACTCTCATCAATAATAACAAACAACTAAGACAGCAAATTAAGTCTACTATCTAAATTTGAGGAGACCACCTCCACAACAAGGCAGGTCACTAGTGCAGTCACTCGGGGCTCTTTGTTTGGTCCGCTCTTTTTTAGCATCTATTTCTTAGAAGTCAAACCCAATTCAGATGGTTGCAAACTGGGAGCAGTCACAGAATTCCCCCAAGACACTAACATCATACAGGAAAGACTAACACAGACAAAGAACTGGTGCCAATGCCATGGCTTTAAACTCAGTGTCAGGAAATGTATAATAGAACCCTTAGGGACGTCAGCCAGCCTTGGAAATTACCTCTTAGATAACACACCTCTAAAGGTAGAACTAGTATACAGGGATTTGGGTATGTATGTAGAAAGCAACCTGGCTTTTGACCAACATCTATCTAAAATAGTAAGGAAACCATTCTATGTTACTCAACTTATAAGCAAGGGCATGGCATCTAGGTCTGAAGATGTCTTTGCTACACTTTATTCAGTCCTCATCAGGCCCATTGTTGAGTATAAAGCCACGTTAAGTACGTTCCTGACAGGGCATATACAACATCTGGAAGATCCACAGAGATTCCTCACAAAAAGAATTCAAGGTATAAACGGTATGTCCTATGCAAATCACCTCAAAGCCCTATCTCTATACTTTGTTTCCTATAGACAGTTGAGAGACAATCTATGCCTGGCATACAAGACATCCTTGGAGCCCACTCTAATGGAGCTTTTGCATATCTGCAAAATGAATAGCATCAGAATTACTTGATCTAATGATTTCAACTTTGCTTGCAACATAGATAGGACACATTAGAAGGAAAGGTATGTCTCTTAGAGAATTCTCCTTATCTGGAACAGGCTGTCCATCTATGTGAAGCAGAGCTCTTCCCTAACCTTTTCAAGAGAAACCTGGACTTTTGGATGGGAATTCAGAAATATACCGCACATCTAGCACCTATGTCTGTAAAGGACAGAAGCAGTCAGTAAATCTTGCCCTAGCTTACATATACCCCTTACCCCTTAAAATAATCTCTAAGGCACACAGACTTATGTGATACAATTGGGATGCTTGGCTAGGGTTATAAAGGTGTCAGTAGTCATTAGCCTAGTATTCACCTATGAACCTATAGGTGCTGGGCTGCTTTAACCCAGGATGTACTATTATTTCCCTACATCATCTACTTTGGGCTGTATTACTGCATATACAAATGACGACTGTAATATTCTAACAGTTTTAAATCAGTTTTAATTGATTGAAGGGATATGATTTTTTTTATTAGTATTTTTCAAGTTTGGTAAAAAAAGATAGCCCTTAAAAGTGAAGTTAAACTGCACCATATACATTAGCTCAGTTATACAGTTAGACATTTCAGATGCTGCTGCTTATACAGAAATAAATATCCACATCTCTTTGAGCTGTCAGTCCCATGCAATAAAATAAACTTTTTAAATCAGTATTCATTCTTATCTCTAAACATGTTAATGTACATACATAGCAGTCATTACTTTATTTTCAATTATAAACAAACTGTATTATTACTCATCACCAAAAACAACAAAATTTCAAAACATGATGTAATTATATCTAACAGCTTGCATAAAATCCAGTTTACAAATATCATATGAGCTTGCTCCCTTATTACGACCGTCTCAGTCTAACATATGTCACTGAAATGAAAAAGGAAAACATAAAAAGAGTAACAAAAGAAAGTCAAAGTGGAAAAAAATCCCATTATTTAGACTGGCATTTGCAAACTCTCTGTGCATGCAGTTTAATGTTTTGTTTGTATGCTTCAGCATAAACCTTCTTTATCGTGGGACAATTATGGCTGTTTCCATAGCAAAAGTGAGGGATATTTATTAGTATACTATGATGCACTACTTTGATAACCAGTAAACATGTATCTTCATATGATGCCTCTACTTCTATTAAGTGCACTTGGTCTTCAAAATCTAGGGGCTTTTTTTCCCCTCCATCTCAGCATAGCTTTTTCTGTCCTATTGTATAATTACTTCTAACAATGTTTTTTTTTTTGTTTGATTTCCTGTAACACCCAAAATGCCTTACATCCCTAATAAGAATAACAATTGGATAAACTCTTAACTCCCCCAGTCATATCATCCTCATGCAAGCATGAGCAGCCTTTATAAAAATTATTAAACGTGTAGAGTCCAAAAAGATATACTTCCATGTCTTCGCAGTCCCAGTCAGACACCTCCAAACTTCCCCTTTGCAATATGGAAATGTGTGCTTTATCTTGTCCAGAGTGTAAAAGTACATGTGCAAACACTTACAAGTGAATATTCTGCACTACTAGAATGGCTGTCACTCTTCAGGAGCACATATACCTCTATCTTTTTTTAGTGGTTAACATTTTCACCACAGTCTCCTCTAATATGAATCTATTTGTTGTTCAGCTGAGAGTTTAATGTCTAGTAAAGTCTTATAAATGCTTCCTATAATCCCTTTTGGATGTCAGTTTTGTGTCAAAATGTCCTCTATCATTTTAATCCATTTAGTTTGCTCAGTCAATGCTAGTGCCTTCCTACTAAGCCAGTTATATTGCCCCTTTATGGCTCTAAACTCCGAAACCTCACCCAGGCCAGTTATTGTTGACTTGGGTAAATCATCCCACTTATTTATTACAGTATACTGACCCACCCACTACAGACATAAATGTATTCCCTGCTGCATGGAAATCTTAATTCTGGGAGGAGCCATCAGCAAGTCTAAGCCTTCATTTAGATATAGTTATTTAAATAGTTCTAAGCTTTCCATGCTCCTTCTAATAGCTTCACATTTTTCTTTCCCACTATCTTTTATAATTCTTTGATCTGGTCAAGCCTTTTGCTTAATAACCAGGCTGTGCACATTTTCTTCCAGCTGTAGCATGTACTGTTTAGTCTCCCATAGGCAGAACAATAAAAGCTGTGCAGCTCTGTTGTAATAATACAGATCTGGAAAACCTGCACTGCCCCATACCTTAGGCAATGTTAGCTTGCCCAAATAAACTCTCTGCTTCTCATTGCTCCACAGCAAAGCCAACAATAATTGCTTTATTTCTTAAACAAACAAATAAATAAATAAAACATTTTTTGTATTAGTTGGGTTGCCTGACACACATCAAGTATAAAAATTTGTGCTGCCTGCACTTTTGATCCAGCTTTAAATTCAGTACTTTCCATCTATTAATATATGGTTTACATCTTAATACCTTCTCATAAGTCAAAGTAACCGCTTACCTTAGAGTTGGCACTATATGCACTCCTAAATACTTGACCCCTTAACAACTTCATAAATGGGTGCATCTTTCCTTTAATCTTTGTGAATGGGATTGTGCAATTTCCTTTAGCTGTAAATACTAATGTTGATTTTGTATCCTGAAGTGACACAGATGTTAGCCAGCATTCCAAACAATGGCTCCAGATGACATTCTTCTTTCTCATATAAACTAAGCTATCAACATTCAGGACCCGTCTAGTCTGTAACCCTCCCATACTAAATTCTCGTATATTAGATGCAAATGGTACCATCACCAATGGCTCCAATTAGTGGGACAACAAAGGGGGGGGGTGGAAAATATTCCTGGCAAGTCCCCCTCTCCAGCAGAAACCCCCAAAACAATTCAATATTTAAATTTAGCCATGGTGAGGTACCCAAGATAGCCATTATAGACAATTTGAACAATTTAATGAAACCTAAAGTGAAATTAAAACATAAAATAAATATATCCATTCCACTTCATCAAAAGTTCGGTATTTATTTATTTATTTATGCCTTGGTGTCCAGAATATGATTTCACTTTCTCTCAGTTTCCTGTATGATAAACAAAGTTTTCATTATGCTATCAAATGTCTGTCTGAAAGTGTTTGTCCAATATTTCTCCCAATTCTTTCATGAACATGCGGGCCAACAGTTTTTTTTTATTAAAATGTAGAAAATACGAACAGACCACAGCTGAAAGCAATATCATAAAAACAAACGTTTAATACATACCAGTAAGCGCTTTTGTGATCAAACCAACTGATCACTTTTTCAGACTCAATTATTACTAAAAAGCTCAAGAAATTTAAACAAACGTGCATCCAATCCAAGAATAAAGCAAATTATTCAATTAACTCAGATCATCTACTAAAGTGTAAATAGGAGCATTGAATACTACAATAAAAACAACCAATAACAGTTGTATAAAATGCATGTAGGAGCATTAAGTACTACAATATAAAAATAACCAATAACAGTTGCATAGACAAACAATTAATTTAAAAGACAATATATCACCCTACTACTTTATGTCCACTCATTTAATTTAGTGTTTCAAAAATCTAGCTTTAAGAAAAGGTTTAAGGGACAATGCACTATTTATTCCTGGGGCTTTCTCTGCTTTATTCTTGGATTGGATGTTTTAATTTAAAGCTCTGAGGTGAAGACCGAGTGTTTGTCCAGTTACAGGATTATTTATTCTTTTTACTTAGTTTTTTTTTTTGTCTGATCAGGAATTAAAATTGGTATTCTTCCTCAGCTTATACAATTACTTAACCTACTTTCATAGTTTATCAGACACTTTTGCCTCACATTAATTTGCATAATATGTCACAAATATTTGGAAAATTCTTATGGAGTCTTTCACCATTTTTTCATATGAGATTACTTTATTTTGTGAATCATTGCCTCCACCCACTGTTGCATGAGTTTTATTGCCAAACACATTTCCTCCTTAGCTGAGTCTCCCAAAAAGATTTTCTGTAAGACTCTCCTACTAAATATAGCACCCTCTGTATCTTCAACCTGTTTTTGAAGTCTCACTGCAATCATTGTGTGCTCTTTATGTTTGTCTCCTTCAGGTTAAAAGTCATGTATGTCATTCCCATAGTGCAAGACCATTTTGCGTTCTTACTTCACTTGTATCTTCCACTAACTTCTAACTGAAGTTGGCCTTGAAGGAGTTCTGGGCCTCCCTCACTAGCCTACTTTCTTTAGTTGATTTCATCACATCAAACAAACTAAACACTTTTAGGTTCATGGCTATTCACTACACTTTTGATATTTGAGGATCTTAAGTCTAACCTTATATTTTGCATAAATCCATGGATCTGGATGCCATTCTTTTAGATATAAGCCACTGACAGAGAAAAGGACATCCTTAAAACAAAGAGCACAGTTGCTTAGAGTGCAGTTTGTTGTTGAGATAGGTCCCAGACCTCTGACTACAGGATCAGCTTCCAGGACATGTTAACATAATAGCCACAGAAGGACTCATGCTTGCTAAAGGAAAGATTAGGTATTTCTTGGCATTTGGTTTTGGACCATCTGTCCTACAAAAAAAAAAAAAACAAGTCCCATACATAGCTCTACATTTCACCCAGAGACATGTACCCATCACACAATCTAAACCTATCAATCATCTGTTTTGTATGATGCCCACACACCTCCCTGTAGGGTGCGCGGCTCCAAATTCTAAATTGCCCACATTGAAAGCAGCTGTTGCTGCTAAAGAAATGCAGAGCTATGGTCCTTTCCTACACCCATCCTGCACATCTCTACTTGTTTCTCATCTTGTTTGTCCCCCTGTTTGCCCCAATTTCACCACTTTCCTATCTCCCTTTTTTATTTTCTTTATTTGAAATTAGCACGGGTTTAAGCAGCTGTAAGCAGCCATAAGCCGGGGTAAGCTAAGCTAAGCTCACATAATTGTCACTTAGCTCCACGCAAACCCACAAAAACCTGCTTACAACTGCTTTAAAGTGCCATAATCACTCTGTCTCCAACAGCCCCTGTTCTGCCAAGTAACAAAATAAGCAGCCATTGCAAGTCTCAAACCCAGGACCCTGTACAATATAGTCAAAGTGATTACCACTAAGCCATTTCAGATGTAAATAAATCTGATGTTTTCTCAAACATATCATCCAGCACAGTCATTCAACAGTAGGAGAAATGTATTTATATATATTTATATATGTGTATATATACATATCTATATATACATCTATAGATATATAGATATATATATATATATATATATATATGTCCACATATGTGTGTGTGTGTGTGTATATATATATATATATATATATATATATATCTTGGAGGGTGCTTCACCAACAGCCAACAAGCCTGAAAAGACGCTCAAAGTGTCCTCTCCTGCTCAGCTGGTGAACCTGGGAATATTGAGGCAATGTTACAATTGCCTCATGTACACAGACAACCCTCTCCTCCTCCCACAAAACACAAATACATGTGAGAGATGCAACTATACGGCCAAACTGGAGGCTGAGCTCTCTCAACATAGGACTGGCAAGACCAGTCAGGAGGAGAAGGTTACCACACACACTATAGACCCAGTCTCACATAGTACCATTACAACCTCAAATCATACACATAAAAACACAAAGACATACTCGGAGGCTCTGATCAAAAATCTACCAAAACAGCAGAGGCCACCAAAGCAGACACCCAAACAACCACCACCTCAGAACACAACACCTGCAACACATAGACCTCACAGTCAGAGTGTCAAACAGTCACAGCCCTTAAGGCCAAACACAATGCCAGACACACTAGTCATTGGTGACTCCATAGTCAGACACACTGATGTCCCGCTCACCAGACTGAGTAAGGAGAAGGTCACAGTAAGCTGCCTGTCAGGCGCTAGAATCCGCCACATAACGCAAGCACTCAGGTCTCTCAACAGCAGGTACAAATATGACTCAGTCATTGTCCACGCTGGTGTAAACGACCTGAGACGTACCTCCTTGGACTACATGAAAAGAGACATTGAGGAGCTCTCTGATTATGTAGCCCAGGCAGGTATGACCCTGACCTTGAGCAGTGTCCTACCTTCACCAAGAATGATGCCACAATACAGAGATAAGATGATCAGCTTTAACAATTGGCTTAAACACTGGTGTCATTCAAAGGGGATCCAGTGTCTGTCTGCCTGGGATGACATGCTGGACAAGCCACGCTGCCATGAGGACGGCTTGCACCTGTCACCCTGGGATTCCGGATATTGGCAAAGGCTCTTGCCACCCCATAGTGCCTTTTTAGGCAAGGCTCAAATTCTAAACCTACCACCCTAGAACACAAAAAAGGAAAAAAACTAAGGATAATGCTGCTCAATGCCAGAAGTCTAAATCTCGAAATGCACGCACTCGAGGCCCTTCTCAGTATGGAGAACATCGATGTCTGTGCTGTGACAGAAACCTGGTTCAAGGCTCCTGAGAGCACCCCAGCACTATCAGGTTTTACCTCATATCATGCGTTCCAGCCCCAAAAGCCGGACAATACCAAGAAAGGAGGGGGGGTATCCATATTCATCAAGGACACCCACACCTCAAGACTGGTGGCAACGCACGATGCATTGGAAACCATCCAGGTGCAATTAACCATAGGCAAGACTGCTCTGCAAATTGTAGCATGTTACAGGCCACCCTCACAAACTCAGGAACCTCACATGGCCTTCCTGAAAACACTAGAGGGGATAAATGTATCACCAAACACCATCATACTAGGTGACTTCAATTACCCTAATATAGACTGGGAACACTACTCAAGCCCAAACACCCTAGCCCAAAAGTTCCTGGAATTCATAAACTCAAATGCCATGGAACAACTAGTCACCATCCCCACAAGAGGAGATAACATACTTGATCTCATCATCACGAACATGGGAGCACAATGTTCAACACCGGAGGTGTACCCCTCACTGGTGAGATCAGACCACAAACTAATCTCGCTGGAGGTCCTCATCCCACCCCACCTGAAATAAAAATACCACAGTAAAGAACTTCTCAAAAGCCGACTTCACACTTCTAAAGACTAGTGTGGTCTCCTTTAAGGCCCCGAGCGCGGAAAACAGTACTCAAGCCGCTGAATCACTTACAAATGCCTTCTACCAGCACCTGCAGGACTGCATGGATAAGGCAATCCCAAGCAAAACAAAGACTCTTTGTACCAAAGGCAAGCGTCCAGTCTGGTGGACCCCAGCCATAAACAAACTCTACAACAAAAGGAGGAAGCTACTACAAGATAGAGCAAAATCCTTAAAAGGTAAGACACCCTTGATCACTATAAGTAAAAACTAAGAGCTCTCATAAAATCATCCAAAGCAAATTTCGAGAGAAAAATAGCTAAAGACTCAAAAGACAATCATAAGGCCTTCTTTAGCTATGTTAGAAACCTGGGAGGAAACTCCCAGATATGCTCAGAGCTAGTTCAAAATGATGTGAAGATTACTGATCCTACAGACATTGCCAACATACTGGCTGACAGGTTCAGTGCAAACTCCCCTCCCCAAAGGAGAGATATCTATACCAAACGATTGCAGCCCCCAAACATCTCCAGCCCAAGTGAGAACTGCTCTCTCCAAAGCAAAAAATACAGCATCCATGGAACCTGATGGTGTCCCCGGCTGTGTGCTCCATGAACTCAATGAGGAATTAAACCCACAGCTAGGACAGCTGTTTAATCAAAGTCTTACCTCTGGATACGTACCAAGGGAGTGGCGCACTGCAACTGTGGTACCACTTCACAAAGGCGGTGCCTCCACCGACCCTGGAAATTACCGGCCCATTAGCTTGACAAGCCTTATCTGCAAAGCCATGGAGAGGATCATAATGGACCTCATAAATAAAGACATAGGGAATTTGCAGACTTTGGATCCAACCCAGTTTGGCTTTGTCAAAGGCAGATCATGCCTTTTAAACTTGGATGACTTTTTCGAAACAGTCACCAAAGCCATTGATGAGGGAAAGGCAGTCCATACAGCCTACCTCGATCTGGCTAAGGCCTTCGATACAATACCCCACTCAGGTATCATTGAAAAACTCATCAGCTTAAATGTCAACCCATACATCACAAGATGGGTTGCAAACTGGCTGAGTGACAGAACCCACAGGGTCAGAGTTGCTGGCGCCATGTCAGACTCAAAGCTTGTCACAAGTGGTGTCCCACAGGGCTCAGTCCTAGGCCCACTCTTGTTTGGCATCTACTTTTCCGAAGTACAAGCAAACACAGGAGGGTTATGGCTGACAAAGTTTGCAGATGACTGCAAACTGGGCGCCATAGTAGAAAACACATCTGACACAGATATCCTTCAGAAGGGTCTCACAGAAACGGATAACTGGTGCCAGAGCCACGGCCTAAAGTTAAATGCCAAAAAATGCATAGTCATACCCTTCGGGAAAAACAAGGTTACCCCTAGCTACCAAATAGGTGGCAATCCACTGAGCACAGAAGAAGTTATCAGGGACCTGGGGACCCAGTTTCATAGTAGTCTGTCATTCGACACCCATGTAGCTAAAGTAGTTAGGAAGACCTTCTACATTGCCCACCTTATCATGAAGGGATTCTCATCTAGATCAAGGGAGGTCATAGTCCCCCTTTACTCATCACTCATCAGACCAATGATTGAGTACAATGCCCCATTCGGAATGTATCTGACCCGACACTTGCAGCAGCTGGAGAGGCCACAAAAGTTCCTCACCAAAAGGATAAAGGGTCTCAAAAATCTGTCCTATGCTGCCCGACTGAAAGAACTCCAGCTCTATTCAGTCGCCTACCGCTTGCTCAGAGGTGACCTTTGCCTAACATACAAGGCCATGTCAAACCCAGATTTGATGAATATGCTTCACCTCAAAAAATCTAGATCCATCAGAGCCACAAGGGCGGGAGACTTAAACCTTGACACGGCTATTAATAGGACATGCTGGAGGGATAGATTCATCACCCAAAGACTCCTATGCTGTGGAACAAAATCCCGGTACATGTGAGGCAGAGCACCTCGCTGGCCTTGTTCAAGAGAAATCTTGACCAATGGATGGGAGATCGCAGATATACCCCAGGGATTACCTCAGTGTCACTGCTCGACAGAGGCACAGCAAAATAATGGGTATAGTTCCCCATACTAAAGGGGTGGCGTAAGCCGCAAAGCGATGGGCTAGGCTTGTAAATGCCCTCGGGCAGATAGCCTAGTATGAACCTATGAACCTATGAACCTATATATATATATATATATATATATATATATATATATATATATATATATATATATATAAAGATATATATATATATATATATATATATATATATATATATATATATATATATATATATATATATATATATATGTATATATACACACAAACACACACACACACAAAATTACTCTATAGTGGGTCTAATGAGGGATGAGTACAGTGGGACAATGACCTCCTTTTTTATGGATGAAAAGCCCTTAGTGATGAGGTGTGCCACATAGAAGGATTTCCTGACTGTTGTGGCAATGTGGTTATCGAAAGTGAGACCACTGTCCACCTGTGTCCCTAAGTTTCTCATCACACTTTCAATGTTTAGTGTCCTGCCACCTATGTGGTAATTCTTGGGTATATGTTTTTTTTTTTTCCAAAGGGGATAACTATACATTTCTAGGCATTAAGCTTGAGACCATGGCTCTGGCACCAGGCATCTGTTTCTGTAAGGCCCTTTTGTAGAATATCCACATCATTTGGGGATTCAATAATGGCTCTCAGTTTGCAGTCATCTGCAAACTTTGTTAGCCAGAGTCCCTTAGTTCTGGCCTGTACTTCAGAGAAGTAGATGCCAAACAAGAGTGGTCCCAGGACTGAACCCTGAGGTACTCCACTTGTCACTTGTCTGAAACTGGATTTGGAGTCGGCTACTTTTAGAGTCTGGGTTCTTTCAGTAAACCAGTTGGCAACCCATCCAGTGACGTAGGGATTTATGCCCAGCTTAGTAAGTTTATCTATGATTCCTTAGTGGGGGATGGTGTTGAAGGCCTCGGCAAGGTCCAGATAGGTGGTATGGACTGCCTTACCCTCGTCCACAGCTCTGGAGACTGATTCGAAGAAGTCAGTCTGATTCAGGAGACAAGATCGGACCTTCACAAACCCAAACTGGGTGGGGTCCAGTGTTTGAAGGTTGCCAATGTTTTTGTTTATAAGTTCCATGATAATGCATTCCATGCCCTTGCAGATCAGGCTTGTCAGACTGATGGGATAGTAGTTCCCAGGATCCAAGGTGGATCCTCACTTGTGGAGCGGGATAACTGTATCTGTGTGGCACTCAGTGGACAAGAAACCTGAGGTGAGGCTATGATTAAACATGACACTTAGGTGAGGTGCCAGTTCATTTTGTAGTTCATGTAGTACATAGCCTGGGATGTCATCTGGTCCCATGGATGCTGTATTCTTAGCTTTGGAGAGTGCAGTATCTGCCTGTGTGGCTGTGATTACCGGAATTTGGCAATCGTTTGGTATTGAGATGGGCCCTTTAGGGGTGAAGTTGACACATAATCGATCTTCCAGGATATTGGCAATATCCTTGGGATCATTATATTTAATGCCATTCTGTTGTAGCTCAGAGCAGATCTGAGCATCGCCATTTAGATTCTTGACATAACTGTAGAATGCCTTGGGGTTGTCTTTGGAATCTTTGGTAATTTTATTTTCGTAACTAGCTTTTGAGGATTTTATGAGGGATCTCAGCTTCTTACTGAGGCTGGTGAGGGAGTTTTTGCATCCTGGGATTTTCCTCTTTTCTGTAACAGGTTCTTCCTTCTGTTGTATAGTTTGTTTATTGCATGGGGACCACAAGATTGGCTTCCTTTTTTTGGAGAAGAGCATCTTGGTTTTATTTGGGATGGCACGATTCATGCATGAGTGGATGTGCTCGTACAATGCCTTAGTGTATGATTCTGCAATCAGACTTCCAGATCCCATCTGCGTGGGTGTTGTGAAGTTTGTCACTTCTGACTTCAGTAGCATGAAGTTGGCTTTGGAGAAATTTTTTAAGGAGGCTTCCTTATTGGGGCGTGGGGGTGGGGGTGGGATGTGGATGTCAAGGGTGATTTGCTTATGGTCAGACCTGACCAATGAGGGGGTGACCACTGGTGTGGAGCATCTATCTCCCATGTTGGTAATGACCAGGTCTAGGATATTGGAGCCCCTGGTGGGACAATGGATTAGTTGATCCAGGGTGTTGGAATTTATGAATTCCAAGAACCGCTGGGAAAAAGAGTTGGTACCCAAGTAGTTTTCCAAGTTAATGGTAGGGTAGTTGAAATCACCCAGTATTAGGGTGTTTGGTTGTATCTTAAAATTTTCCAGTATGTTTAGAAAGGTGTAGTGAGAATCTTGGGGCATGGTGGGGGATCTGTAGCAAGCTACAATTTGGATTGCAGTCTTACCTAGTGTTAGTTGCACCTGGAGAATTTCAGATGCATTGTGTTGGGCAACTAGCCTGGAGGTGTGAATATCCTTGGTGAATATAGACACTCCTCCACCTTTAGTGTTTCGGTCTTGGTTTTGTGACCAAAAAGTATGGTAAGAATTGTAGCCTGGTATTGCAGGGAGGTTCTCTGGAGCCTTGAACCAGGTCTTAGTTACTGCACAAATATCGATGTTCTCCATTTTTAGAAGTGCCTCAAGCGAGTGCATTTTGAGGTTTAGACTTCTAGCATTGAGTAGCATTACCTTCAGTTTTTGCATGCTTGTATCTGTTACAGTGGTGTTTTTTTCCTTTGAACCCTGCCTAAAAAGGCACTATAGGGGTGGCAAGAGCTTTAGCCAGTAACCTGAATCCCAGGGGTGACAGGTGCAGACCATCTCTGGCAAAGCATCGTGGTTTATTGATCATGTCTTCCCAGGCAGACAAATACTGGATCCCCTTTGAATGACACCAGAAGCTTAGCGAATTGTTGAAGTCAATCATTTTGTCCTTATACTGTGGTAACATTCTGGGCGAAGGCAGGATGCTACTCAGGGCTAGGGTCATACCTGCCTGGGTCACATGATCCAAGAGCTCTTCCATGTCTCTTTTCATGTAGTCCAGGGAGGTTATGTCTCAAGTCATTCACTCCAGCATGGACAGTGACAGAGTTGTATTTGTAGTTGTTGTGGAGTGACTTGATTGCATGCGTTATGTGGCGGATCCTGGCACCCAGCAGGCAGTTGACTGTAATTTTCTCCTTGTTCAGCCTGGTGATTGGGACATCAGTGTGCCTGACTATAGAGTCACCTATGACTAAAGTGTTGGGTACATTGTCTTGCCTTAGGGGCTGTTTTTAGGTGGCACACGTATGTTGTGAGCTATGTGTCACTTTGGTTGTGACTGGTGTTTTTTTGTGTTTCAGCTTTGGAGGTCATTGTTTCTTGGGCAGATTAATGTTAAGGGCCTCTGCATATGTGGGTTTAGTGTTGCTATGTTTGGGTGTTGATGGTGTGGGTTTTGAAGGGCTATGAGTTGCTTGAGGTGAAATACAGGTGTTAACCTTCTCCTCTTGACTGTCTAGCACAATCGTGGCTGGAGAGAGCTTTGCTTCCAGTTTGGCTATGTAAGTGCATCTCTCGCAGGTTGTAGTGTTGGGTGGTAGGAGGAGAGAATAGTCTGTGTACATGAGGCAGTTGCCACATTGCCCCAGTATGCCAAGATTCACCAAGTGGACAGGAGAAATCACCGGAAGCTCACCCTTGAACATGCCTGTTTAGGTGCTTTTTTGTAAAGTTTAAGAGCTGTTTTCCCTCACCTTTGCAAGGTACTTTGCAATTATAGGCTGTTTAGTGCCTATGATTAATTTCTCCTTATTGACAAGGAGAGTTGAGTGCTTGTATCAGTTTCAGGCTTCCTAGTGTTTTCCAACAGGTTCTAGAGCAAGTGCTAGTCAAAGGGGTTCAGAATTTAGTGCTACTACTGAGAAACCAGCTAATTCTAGGGAAAATTTAAAGATCAGACTTTCTGGCACCTGGAGTAGTTTAACTGTAGCCTCGCAGTGTGCACAATGCGAAAAATATGCAAACAGGTGCGTTTTTAAGCCAGAAAGTTGAAAGGGATAGAAATCAGCCCAAAAAGGCTAAAAAAATTACAATTTCAGAGCTAGAAACCACCCTTCTAGTGTTAGATAGGCAGTACAATGCTCACCAGTCCCACTGGTAAGCAGTAGGACTTCCCTCTACCACAGCAAGGTCTGGATAGCTCTGAACACAGAAAATAAAGTCCTGAGATAAGCAAAGCCTGGGATATGGACTGGCTAGGAAAGGTGGGAAACGAGCAAACAAGATAGTATTTTTTTTGTTGAAACAGGCTAAACAATGCAATAATACAGTAAATAAACACAAAAAAGGCTAACACACTTGAGTGTGTACTCCTAAACAGTAAATGCAATTAAAACTCTACAAAATTAGCAATTTAAAACTTTTTAAATGAAGCAAGGCAAGTGCACAACTTAAAAACGATTTAAGAGGCAACAACACAGCAGAATAAGTAGCTAGTCTACATATACAGAGAAGTCTATATATACAGAAAAGCAGCTAAAACACCCAAACAATTCAGATGCAGTGCAACTTTAGAGCACTTGAGTTGTAGCAATATTAAGGCAATTACAGTTATAATAAATGCTCTAAAACATACTCTATATTTCCAAAATGTTTGAGAAGCACAGTCAGAACACAAGGATATTCAGGGAATTTTTTTTTGAATAACCCAGAGGTGAGGAGAACAAGGATATGTTGGGGTGTTTACTTTTTGCTCCTCTCTGTGACAGACATGAGTGGTCAATTAGAAGTTAATTTGCAGTTTCCCATCCATTCATTCCAATTACATTTGAACAGAGTAAGAGAAGTATTTTGATTTTTGTGGAGTGGAAGACAGTTCCACAAGAGAGATATTTTCTGTGTCACATACCTATCATCCCAACATGATCTAGTTATGTTGCAAAACAGACTGGGATCCCTTGAATGGGTATTCACACTACCATTAGACTTGTGAATGTGTGATAAGTCTGACAAGACATGGTCTGTTGAAGCTGTATAAGAGAGGCAGAGATCATCTCTTTGCAGCATGCATGAAACTGAGAAGAGAGACGAGCTTTTGAAATAGTCTGCATAGATTTTTGTTATTCAGCCACTTGTTTTTAGTGAGAAAGCATTGTGGTTATTTCAGCTGTGACAAGGGTTTGGATAGGTGCATACAAAATGGGGCATTGTATTTAAGGTTAGGCCTGGTGACAGTTGAGTACAGCTGAAAAATTATATCCATGGATCTGGATGCCATTATTTTAGATATAAGCCACTGACTGAGAAAAGGACATCCTTAAAACAAAGAGCACAGTTGCTTAGAGTGCAGTTTGTTGTTGAGATAGGTCCCAGAACTCTGACTACAACATCAGCTTCCTGGACGTTTTAACATAATAGCTACAAAAGGACTCATGCTTGCTGAAGGAAAGATTAGATATTTCTTGGCATTTGGTTTTGGACCATGATTTTGACACCAGATATTTGTTTGGCAAATACACTCTTTGCAAAGTTGGTCAGCCATAAACACTTAACATTTGCTTTGACCTCTGAGAAGTAAATGCCAAAAAGGAGTGGCCTGAGGACTGAACCTTTGTGTTCACTGCTAGTGACAGGCCCTTTGGAAATGGTACAACCACCCATCCAAGTTGGGTATGTTCCTAAAAAAAACTCTACTTTTGGGACTGTTGTTCCATTTGGTTTATCATTGTTTAAACTGTGCGCATACTAATATTCCCTATTGAATAATCATTTTATTGCCTGCCTGACATACCACTAACTGGCATACTGTTGCAACCCTGAATGCCATTCCATATATGCATGGGTTCCGTTTGCTATGGCACTGTTATAATTGCACTGTTTTGGGTAAATGGGAATATCCATGCATGCTATTTTGGCTAATGTTGTAATGTGTGTGCATGACTAACCAATTTTCATTGTTAATTTCCACACCATTGCACATATGGGAAGGCAGATCCCAGTGGATCTGCCTGTCCCACCCCACCTGACAGAGGCACCAGGTCCCAGCAATTCTGGAACCCAACCCAGGCCTCCATCATCTGCTGGTCCTGCACCATCCTTGGATGGAACCACTGCAGGGGATAGGGCCCCCCCCTGCAAGTGGGCATGCTGAGGATGTTGTCAGCCGGG
>NC_056730.1:1034701796-1034791796 GCF_019279795.1 Protopterus annectens
TACAACCCACCGTCAGTGGTAGGGTATGTCCAACAAGGATGTGCCATAGCAGGGGATAGTATATCTTGATATACTGTCACAGCATGCATGTGTATGGGCATATAACGTTAATGACATATCTAAGGTGGTCCCGCTGTGTAAGTATGCTTTGCATTATGGGATACTATGTGAAATATGTGTAATGTATAGTATTATAGGTAGATATGACAGATATTCTACACAGCATAACAGGCAAATCATGCATACCACAGGTATCATCAATTGGTATGTACAATAACAGGATACATATGGCTTGTAGGCATGGGACATTGTAATAGCATGATAGCTAATCTAAATGGAAGGGCTACCAAGTAACCATGCACAAAGGACATGTAATAGCTTCACAGGTGCATAGTGGGGTACTATGCAGTCTGGCAAGTCCATGTGTAAGCACAACTACAGTGTTCACACTAGTGGTACCTCTCTAGGGTAGTGTCCTGTGAACAGCAGAGCCATGTGTCACCTGCACCTCTGCACAGTACAGCCACTGCAGTGATCCCAGGCATACATGTGTCTCCCAACTACCAAGGGAGGTATCACATGAACAGTGCTACTGAGTGTCCCTGCGTGATGTACATAGGACTTATGTTCCAAAGCATGGTGAGTGTCCGGTTTGGGAATGTAACCCACAAGCACATCCCACTCATTGTGGCGTGTGTGCACATATCCATGAGCATGTTGCTCACAGTGGCCTCTGCTTATGTCGCGTATGAGGAGTATATCCATTAATAATGTTGTGAACATGAGCCCTGTCTGATCAGCAGAGGTCACCCCTGAGTATGTAGTATGCAAATGTGTACAGATGTGGTGTCCGTAGTGCAGCCACATATTTAAACTGTCAGAGCTCAGTAAACGTCATGGCGTGTTAATGTTGTGGCATGTAAAGCTGTAGCTGTTATGTAAGGTACACACTAAATGGGGTGGTGTACCCTTGAATGTGTGTAGATGTCTTGAGTTCAGAGGTACAATGGGTGCCTATTTACCAGCTACACACCAAGTACAGATAGGTGTGGCCACGTAGAAGGATATCCACGCCACAGTGGCAATACGGTATCCACAGGAGTGGGTGCGACATATGTGTGTACTGCAAACATGTACAATGTGATATGTATGTAGGGGACTACCATCCATGTGATAGTCAGTGGGTGAATGGTGTAATGCAAAGGTGATGTGCATGCACCTTGTGTCATGCAGCTTGATGCCATGATAGTCATATTATGTATCTGTCACAGCGACACCCATATGGATGGAGTCAGTATCAGCTGGTGGAGCAATCATGGTGCTTTGTATGCAGGGGTTCGAAAGCTAGGCAGGGAAAGTCCCCTGTGCTAGCCTGTTCTGCAGGGAAGCATATACTGAATATTAGGGGCCCTATGACTGAGGACTATGTATGCCAAATGTACCTGACATGTAGTAGGTACTATGGTATGCTGGCCTCACTGTGTGTGTCCTGTCCATGAGCCACATAGCATAACATCCTGAGACACAGGGTATGATGTGCAGGTGGATGTGTATGTTGTCAATACCAGAATGGGGAATGGTGCTGAAAGGCAATGAGAGGACAATGTAGGATGTGTGAACTCCCATACCATCAGCAACTGCCCTGGTAACTGTATGAAAGGAGTCCACCATGTGTAAGGGCCATGCTCTGGCCCTAACAAGCCCAACCCGGGTGGCAGCAAAGGACGGGAGCCCAACAATGTCTCTGTGAATGACGTCCTTGATGATGTGCCCCATAGCCATGCAGAACAGTCCAGTCAGGTGTGTAGGACTATAGTCCCACTCGTGCATTGTGGTGCCATCTGTGTGTAGTGTGATAAATGCTGCTGTGTGCCATTCAGGGGCTACAATGTCTGAAACAAGGCTATTACTGAATATGGTGGCCTAGTGGGGAGACATGTAATTCAGAGGTTGGTGGACATCACAGCCTGGGATGTTGGAAGGTGACATGGGGCCAGTGTCCCAGGACATATAGACTGTAGGTCAGTACTGTGTAGGTGTGACCACAGGGACACCACCATGTTCATGTATGGATTGTGGCCCTGTAGTGAGTGAGAGGGTGTAATGTTAGCATTGAATCCATCCTCCAGCATGTTGCCAACATCACCTGGGTCTGTAATGTTCCTGAGTGACTGTTGTATGTAACAGCAGATGTGGGTGCTGCCATCGACTACTGACATACCACCATAATGCCTGGTGGTACACCCCGGAATGTGTGGCAGTCATGTTTGCATAGCTAGTTTTGGAGTATGTGATGAGGGACCTTGTTGCCCCACCATGGCTGACCAGTGAGCCACCCCACACATGGGAATGTACACCACTGTGCAACAGCCTACACCTGTTGTTGTACATCATATGTCCATGGAACATGACCACCAGAGTGGTGTCTGTTATCTGGTGTGTACCATCATGGCTCTGTGTGGAATAGCATGATCCATGCAGTTGTGTACACGCTAATGAAGTGCACTGGGGTATGTGTCAGCATTTGTATGTGCATTGTCCATCTGCACGGGTGTCATGACGTTAACAACCGCTGTCAGCAGACTTCTGTAGTAGGTGTTGTAGTACTCATGTACTGTGTATGCTGTGATGGGTGTGGTGCCGGGATGTGGCTAACAAGGTTGATTAGCATATGTTCGGAATCCACCAATGAGGGGATAACCCCAGGTGTGTAACACCAGTCACATGGTGGTAGTGTTCATGCCAAGGTTAATGTAGGTCTTGGAGGTGGTGTGTATGGGTTGATCCAGCAGAGCGGAGGTTATGACTCATGGATGTGTCGGTACATGAGTGGCTATCCCAGTGAAGTGTGGGGTAGTGTCAGTCACACATCAGTAGTAGCTGTCTGAGGCCCACTGTCCAATATACCAACAAAGAAGGTATGTTAACCGTGGGGTATGATGTTGACTGTGTAGCTTGTTACAATGTGTATAGCGTTCCCGGACACAGTTAGTTGCACGTGGAGCACCTCTGATGCATTGTGCTAAGTAACTTGCCAGGATGTGTGCAAAACATAGTGGGATATGGGAACCCCTCAGCTGTGGGTGTGCCGGTCCAGGTATGTGCCTGAATGGTATGGTCTGTCTATAACCTGTCATTGTAGGTGTGCTCTGCAGCGCCTAGAGGCAGGTCCCAGTCACTGCAGAGATGTTTGAGTGGTGCATTATAAGGTGTGCCTTGCCTGCGTGCGTCACAGAGGAAGATGCAAGCATTGTGTCACATGACCCCATGTCGTGCCTGCCAGTTCCCGTCCTGCCGGTAACAGTTATTGGAAACTGTGCAAGACAGGCAGTAAAGAAGCAGCAAGAGCCTTACATGTGAGCTGTACTCCCAGGGCTGACAGGTGCAAGTAATCTGTGCCACAGCATTGTGTTTGACCAGGTCAGTCAAAGTGGACAGATACCAGATGCCTGTGGAATGACAACAGGAGCATAGGCAACTGCTGAAGTGACACAGTCGGTCGTTGTACAGTGGTAACATGTCCGGACGAATGCAAAATGCTCCCCAGGGCTTGGCCCACACCCTCAGGGCTATAAGACTGGTGAGCTATTGCATGTCCCTGCACACATAGTCTGTGAAGTGGTATCACAGGGCAGTCACACTAACATGGAGAATGACAGTCACATCATACCTGGTGAGGTGTGGCATGGGTGCATAGGTTATGTTGCAGAAGCAGTTACCCGACAGCAGGATGCAATTGACTATCGCCTTGTGTAGCCTGCTGTGTGGAACTGCAGTGTGACTCCCTACAGAGTCATCTATGACTGGTGTGTTGTGAATGTTATAACTCCCTATTGGCTGTATGTGATGGGTACACATGAGTCTGTGGGCTATAAGCTGGTGATGTTGTCTTCCATGATGGGGGCTACCTCTGGTGCCTACACTGAGTATGAAGACGTACTGCACAAGTTGTCCTTGTAGGTGTGGCCAGTTGTGTAGATCATGTGAGACTATGTGATGGGTGGGGTGTGTTGCAAATGTTACACATCCCCAAATGACTGTCAGGTGCAGTCAGGGTTGGTGACAGCATTACCCCCAGCCATAGCTGTCAACCTCCTGTACCCAAAATGAGGAACATTAGCCCTCATACTGTGTGACAAATGGGCAAACCGTGGAACACTTACAACTGGCTTACTAACAGCTTCAACTAGGAAGGGCATATGATGGCTAAAATAGGCTGGTTTTACGTATAAAAAAGATATTCTAATGAATTAATATGATTCCCATCTATTTAGCCATGGCTAGCAGGTAAACAATTTCCAACAATGAATGTGTGACAGACCCTTTCAATGTAGAACCTTGAGGAACATGCACCTTTTAGAAACCCAAATGAGGTACGTTCCTCGTAATGAGGTACACTTGAGAGCTATGCCCCCAGCACAGCTGCAGAAGTGCATCCCCCACAGGCTGTAGTGTCGTATGTTGGGAGGTGAGCATTGAATGTGTACATGAGACAATTGCTCAATTGCCACATGTACGACACATCCCTCATATAGACAGGCAGTAGCACTGGTACGTGACAGTTGGACATGCCTGTATATACAACCATGTCCCAAAGGATATGTGCGTTACGTGTGTACAACAGCTGTTGCACCATAAGCAAGCTGGGAAGTGTAGGACAGCCAGTGTACCTGTGGGAAATGGTGTGGAATGGGTGCTATAGTAATCAGTAGCTCATGACATGCTCACAAGTTCTGAACAAGTGCCTAGCATGACCATACAATACAAATAGGGTGTTGGATAATATCAACCCACAAGTGGTGATGACAGCCATTTTGGGTGGCACCGCACTATAACCCTGCTGAGTATGGTGTGCATGTCCATGAACCATTATCACTGTAGATGCTAGCAGTACAGATGTACAAGACAGCACAGATATTTGATTACAAATACCTTTGTATGTCACAGGAGTGTTCCACCAGTGGCCTGTTGACAGACTCACAACTACAAAAGGTGCAAGAGTGACATGTTCACATCACACCAGTGCCAGCTACAGTAGAACAGGGTTAATGTGTTGTACCCCACCCTCATTGTAGCCCATACCACACAGACAAATGTTAGACATCTGTGTATGTAAGGCTGTGAATGGCCATGACCTATCAGTATAGCTGTGTCAGTGTTTTGAACAACATACAGAATGGGCTGTGTGGGTGAGGTGTGTGACATATGTGCACAGTCTGATGGATGATACCAGCATTGTCACCGCTAGGTGAACATCCCTGTACCCATAAACTACCTAGGCTGTGGTCAACATTATGGACACTGTGTAAGGGATGGTGCTGTGCAGTGCACCCCCCGACATGGTGACGTCTCCAGGCCCCTTAGGTAGTCATATGAGGTACCCATGTCATGTCAGGGTGCCATCCATGAGCACGGAGATCACTGGACAGGCATATACAGCACTGTGGTGACCAATATTGGATCACATACCACCTTTAAGGGGTAATGGCTATGCATGGATGTGCGATATCAGCTTTCACAATCCTCACCTCCATTATGCAGCATGCTGTCTACCTTGCAGAAAGACATTTGCTACACCATGATGATGGACATGCTACATGTCCATATCCCAATCTATAAGACATATGTCATGGACAGCCACCATCCAAATACTAGGATCGCCACAGGCTGGACAGATCCCTGTGCCATATATGTGACATACTCCCACCATACCATGCAACCCTGTCCATCAAAGCTACACATGTCATCCCAGTCATACATGGTGTGATGGCCGCATGGTAGATGTACTATCAACTGACTGGATCAGTAATGTGGCACTGGTGCACCTTGCGGTGGCATAATGGCTGTCTGTTACAGCTTGGAAACCATGCCTGCACATGCTATGGTTGATAACCATCCCTGCAAATGTCGTCTGACTAGCCATTGTCCCATGTCTATCACATGTGCAATACAGGCGATCCGTGGCAGGATGTTGAACATTTGTACAGTGCTGTGTAGATGTATATGGCAAAACACATGCATGTACAGGTGTCCATGCGTATGTGTGCATTGTCACTACTCAAGTCCATTACGGCTGTGTCTGTGTTGATATGTGACATATACACAGCATCCAGGTCAACAGCAGTACCGTGGACACATCCAGGCATGTAGAGATAGGTAAGAACACAAGTGCAGGCAAATAGACATGCCCACAGCAAGACAGCATTTACATGGAGTATGAACACTGTAATGAGGTGACACACATATATGGTGATGATATCCAATGCATAATGGGTGTGACATGTGTGTGACACAAGCACATCAGTCATGTCAGTGTCATGATGCTTTGCAAAGATAACTGTGCAGATGTAGTAGATGTCATAGAAATGTATGTGCAGCAGTATCTCTGTACATCTCTGAAACTGTGACCTGTCACCATCATTATGTCTTACAGATAATGCCCCATACACGCCTCCCAGCATACACCCGCCAGGAGGATGATGTCCTCATCCCACAGCTCCATGACAACTATGACTTGTTGTTCAGCCATGTGTCACAGCATGCCCAGCAGCGGGATGACCTGTGGCAGGATCTACGCAGGAGGGTGAACGATGTGGGTGGCCATAACCGCACCTACCAGCAGGTGCGCAGACACTGCACAGACTTGATATGACATGCAAAACAGCATGCCACTGCAGTCGCCAGGGAACAAGGTGGAACAGGTGGTGGGCCACCATCCCAGCCCCCACTTACACACACCAAGGAGCTACTGGCCAGTCTGGGGACACCCAGGGAACAGCATCCAGAAACACTAGGTGCCATCGTGGAGGTGGGTGTCTCCCAACCAATGAGCCTGGAGTTGCCTGGTAAGTCAGTACTGCACATATGGCTATTATATCCCATGTAGTTGCATGTGTCACTGTACATTATGTAAAGTAACAACATATGCAAGGTATGTGGACACACATGCTGCATACTACAGTATGCTACATTGTGTATGCACACATGTGCATACTATATGCTATTACACAGGTGAATGTGTTCACATGCACAGTGCAACCTGTGGCTGTCATACAGTCATGGATAATGCTCATACTGGTGTGTCACCCCTATACAGGTACCTCTGGCGTGCCGCACAGACATGAGTCCGTTGCAGGTGAGACTGTCATCAGTATCAGGCATGTTACAGTGTAGACCTATTTGCCATGTGGCCAGTTAACACTTGCACACCTGATGTTTGTTCCAGTCACGATATGCAGGTCGCATCACCCATCATTCACACAAGCCACCCATGTGCAATATATACAAACATAATGACACACCGACTTGAAACCACAGTACTTGTCATTGTGACATGTGTGGTCAGCTGTGCATACAATGGTGGAGGTGTTCTACAATGGAGGCATATGTAGTATGCATTGGGACAACATGTGTGGTACGCACACAATACCACACAGTGAGCTGTGATATGGGCAGCCCACAGGTGTCACCATTGTGTCATATGCCCCTGCATTGGGTGCACACATTGTGATGTGCCACCTGACATGTCCCAGACATGTAGTGTTCTGTCTGCAATTTGTCACACTATCGCATGACCTATACCCCACATACCAAACATACAACCTATTGTCTGCATAGCCCTGTGGATAGTGACACATCTGACATCTATGGGTGTATGTCATATGGGACAACACAGACATGTGAGATAGATGGCCATCACACACAATTGGCCAACACATGTGCACACATGGCCATGGGGGATGGCCAGAGACATGTAGCCACACAGTACATGGGATGTGTATACACCCTGTTGCACATTGTCCACACATGGTCCAATTATAGCCTTAGTTGACCAATTATGCAGTTGATGTGGTACACTGGACAACCTAAAAGCCTGTGCACAGCTACTGGAGGTGTCACTGAAGTCTACCATATACTATCTGTTGAACATCACGACTGTGTTGCAGTTATGGCTATGCAATGTGTACATATTATGCATTCTACACCAACATAGATGCCTCATGATACCATGCAATGGCACAGTGTCTGTACTTCACACTGTATAGCAATGTAGACGACTCACACTACCCTCCCATGCTCATGCACATTTGCTAAACATGCATTCTATCTGTAGGGCATACACACAACACTGCAATGTGAAGCCCATTATGATGCTGTACATGTGTCAGGACACCATTGTGTCAGACATGTATGCATGTTAATGCACATGTCAGCAGATTACATGTCAAGGTCAAGTCAGCCATGTGTACTGTTATCCTGTGCTGGGCCACATGGTGTATCAAGGGGATGCATGCATACTACCATGATTGTGTGAACTGCATGGCTAGTGATATGACACCTGTTTGCTGTAGTGTGCACCCCGGGGAGGTATGCTTACTAACACTATTAATGTCTGAGCTGCATGCCCTCTGCTGTATCGCAGGCATGCTGCATGCCATCTGACAAATCACATGCATGGTGTGTCTGTGTGTGTCTGTGTTTGTGTGTGTGTGTGTGTGTCTGTGTTTGTGTGTGTGTGTTTCTGTGTTTGTGTGTGTGTGTCTGTGTTTGTGTCTGTGTGTGTGTGTGTGTGTGTGTGTGTGTGTGTCTGTGTTTGTGTGTGTGTGTGTGTGTCTGTGTGTGTGTGTTTGTGTTTGTGTGTGTGTGTGTGTGTGTGTGTGTCTGTGTTTGTGTGTGTGTGTCTGTGTTTGTGTGTGTGTGTGTGTGTGTGTGTCTGTGTTTGTGTGTCTATGTTTGTGTGTCTGTGTTTGTGTGTGTGTGTCTGTGTGTGTGTGTGTGTGTGTGTGTGTGTCTGTGTGTGTGTGTGTCTGTGTCTATTGTACTTTAGTGTATTTCTTTGCATTCACAGGTGATGTAGGTGCATTACCCTCCTGCGGTCCATCTGATGTTAGTGTCCCCACAGATACTAGCGGTGATGAACATATGCATGAGGTACAGGCAGGGTTGTCAGGGGCTGAATCTGTGCCAATGGTTACCATCCCAGCTATGTCCCCCTCTTCCCCACACACAGTTCTGCTGCCAGCACATTCTGCATCACCAGTGGCCATAGAGGAAGGACAGTCAGCATCTGTTAGCGTGGAACAGGAACATGTGGTGGCTACAGAAGGTGTGTCTCCACACCATGGTGGCAGTGTACTGACTGCAGATGTGCCACACAGGCATGTGGCTGGTGCTGCTCGTAGGAGGACCTCTGTCAGACATGCACCTGCAGGACATAGCGCAGCAGCTGGAATCACCAGACGCATGTTTCAGACTGTAATGGCGGCACAGGCACGTGCCATACAGCAGAACAGAGAAGGGCAGAGGCTGCAGAGGGCTGCTATCTGTACCCTAAACAACAACATCCAGGCATTGGCAGGTGCTCAAAAGCAGATTGCTGATGTTCTGGACAGGCGATTGGGTGACATGGTCAGAATCCTTGACCATGGCATGGCAATCCGCGAGTGTGAGCTGTCTGTGCTGGAACATCTTGTAGGGGTGAGGCATAGGCGACGTGGACGTAGGCCAGCTACACCACCTAGTGCAGGTCAACGTGAGCATGCCAACTCACATGGCTGCTCCCATAGTGCCGGTAGCAGTAGCAGTGCAGCTGGTGCTGCACTGTCCACACCAGGACACAGCAGGCCACGTGGACGTGGCCCTGGACGTTCCCGGTGGGGACACGGTTCCACTGGCCATGTGTCGTCAGACAGTAGCCATTCTGTAGCTCTGCCTGGTAGTGCCCGTGCAACCCTTGGCAGGCACAGGACACGTGGCCATGGCCGGTGACAGTGAGCTGTACAACCTAGTCTGTACAATCTGGAGCTGTCGATAATACCCTTGTGTAGGCCTCACAAATGACAGAACTGTGTGCACACATACATGCAAACAGCAAACACAACTGTAGGGCTCCATAACATCCACATGCATACGGAACAGACATGTCCAATCACATCACCGGCCCTAACCCACACACATGATGTCATCCATTGATGCAGTCTATGCCCCTGTCAAACAGTATCACCCTGTGCATATGATGAAGCCTGTGCTGCATCCCTGTCATCCACACCATCGGTGCAGGGATATGCTCAAATGGTCTGATGCACAGGGTGAACAGAATAGTGAGAGGTGTATCTAACATTACTTGAGTATGCATAGTGAGGGATGTGTATGTTGCATTGGTTGTGTGTGAATACTGAGAGATGTGTATATGACATCGGTTGTGTACTGTCGACATGCACCAGTCATACCATGTAGTCCAGGTGCAGCATGCATTGTGATATGTTCACAGTATGTGTCTCGATTACAACAGTAACAGCATGTTGGTAATGATGCCCTGGTTCCCTCCTATGGTGTACTGGCATGTGCCTATAGGTAGCAGTGTTTGCAGTCCCCATGTGTAACTGTGGAGTACTCACAGGCACGTATGGCAATATCAGCATGCTAAACGTACCCTCAACCTGACTGTTGGAAAGTCTAACATGACACAGATGTCCACACATATACTGCACCTGAAGCATGTGGTCAGTTGAACAGGCTACAGCAGACAGAGAAGTGACATACATACCAGGAAACATTACAGGTATGTTGACATGGTGCAGGGGTTGTACACAGCAGTTTGGCCAATGATGACATTAGAGGACACTTGATAGCATAAGGCCACACTGTGTAGCAGTAATACCCTGTCACATTACAGGAACATGGCCACATTCACGAGGTCTACATCACTATAACGCACACCCCATAGTGTTGAGGTGAGGACCCTTGCCTATGTGGTCATCACCCTCGCAGTACTTTGCACCCACACAACGTGACACAAAGAAGGAACATGCACAGTTAGCCAGTATGGCTAGGACTGATGGCATCAACAGGGTAGCAGACTGCATCACCATGAGGGGTTAGTCACCATGATGGGTTATTGATCCTGTTTTTACTGTATGGTAGCATACACCCTCACACCAAGCACCAGACAGCCATACATACATACATACATACATACATACATACATATACACACACACTGTGGTGACCAGAAATGTGTATACGGATAGCTAATGTGTGTGATGCACCACACCTGCCGACGTCATGCTTTCCACACTGCAGTATGTACAGATCTCTATAATGGTGTACAGGGATGTGTAACACCTGGGACGTAATCCCCGGCATATGCAGTCACACAAGCGGACACACATGGTAGTGCTGGGAATGATACACCTGCCATATGATGAGACGTTTGATAGACATGCAGCGGTATTGTCCGCATTATGTGTACCAATGCTATGTCTGGCAATTGTGCTGCTATATGCACACGGGAGGATGTAAGTGTTACAGGTGTCATGTGACATACAGTTGGTAACACCTGACTGCTGTGTATGCGTTATGTCATCACCGTCAAGTAACAGTGACATAGCGTACTGTTTGCACATGGCATGGTAGGATGGCGTGTGACACACCTGCGAGCCATGCCCGGCACACATACATCTACACAGGTGGATCACCACTTTATGTACACGCATCCCTCCATACGTGATGTACAACCAACCGTACTGTCTGTATGTCACCATATACAGGTGTCAATGATGGGGCTGCATTGCAGCTGCATGTTGTAGTTAGGCGCAGCTGTGTTACAGACATTGGCCACTGCACATGCATGGTTGCTGCATGCATAGTACAGATTGTACATGTATGTTGGTCCTACATGTGTCTCCTGTAGCCATGTTTGTATGCATTGCTATTGGTGGACATGTGTGTTGACATACATAACACATGGAC
This sequence comes from Protopterus annectens, assembly GCF_019279795.1. Lineage (NCBI taxonomy): Eukaryota > Metazoa > Chordata > Ceratodontiformes > Protopteridae > Protopterus > Protopterus annectens. The sequence continues at coordinate 1,034,713,548 of NC_056730.1, forward strand.
TGTGTTATGACATCATGGGTATCATGGGCGACTAGTACAGGGGAATGTGTCCTCGGTTAACATTGCTACCTCCTGTACTGTGAACATTCAACAGACATGGACTCACCTTCCATTTGCATGCCTATGATTGCTTAGGCCACTGTTCTGCATGAAGACAGCAAAGGCTATGCTATGTACATATGTGTTGTGTATCTGGTCCATGCACACATCCACTGCAATCACATGTATGACATATCCAAACGTGTGTTCTTTGGTGTACAGCATCACTCATCTGTCACACCTGTGTAAGACCCGGGGCCCCTGGTATGTCTTGAGCTGACCTGGTCATGTATAGTGGTATCATTGCAATGCATAACACCTGTTGGAACCCTGTCGGTACATGTGTACTCTGCACAGTTGCTGTAGACCTCTGTACAGTCCACTGGTCATGTGTCACACGGTGTTGTGGTAATGTATGGCTGTGTATTGCTGCACCAACAACATGGTGATGTCTTGAGGACTACAGTGTGGACTGCGGTGTGTACATCTGTGATCTGCACCTGTGACAGCTGTGATGGCAGCTGAGTGTGTACTGGTCACTGCATGTGTGTGTGACCGCCCTGTGCGTGGGGACAGTTATACCTTACTGTGCCCTTCCGTGTTTAGACACCGTCTGCATGCAAGACGGCCTGCCCTGTGCGTGGGGACAGTTATACCTTACTGTGCCCTTCCGTGTTTAGACTCCATCTGCATGAAAGACGGCCCTTTGCAACTGCTAAGTGTGTGAGCATGCCCAGTACGCTGTTGTGTAGATAGACACACAGGACAGTCCAAACTGAGCCCTTGCGTGTTAAGACTCTGTCTGCATGCAAGACGGCCCTTTGCAACTGCTAAGTGTGTGAGCATGCCCAATACATCATTGTGTAGATCGACACACAATACAGTCCAAACGGACATGTATAACTAAGCATGTGGCCATGGCCTGTGACACCTTGTGTCGGTGATGTCCCTCTGTGCATGGGCATGGCCATTGACATCCTGTATAGCCATGGTGGTCATCCAGGCAACAGATGTCCATTTCCAACGTCACGATGGATGCCTACCGAGTACACACTGGTCGACTATCTTGAAGGGTGTACTGTCTGTGGTGCATCCCGTGTCTATGTATTGTTGTTGTAGTGCGCCGTAAATCTTTAGTTGCCCCAATCACACCACTGCCGTGTGTTTGTCTACGTCTACCATTGGGACAGTAATATGTCTGTATGCTTTCAGACTGATCACACTCTATGCAATCCCTGTTGGTGTCCTTGTCTTTGCGGAAGATGACACGTGCCTAGAAGTATGCCTCTGGGACTGCTGTGTTCAGTAATCTCGGTAGCGTGTTCTGTAAATGCGTCATGCTGTAGTGTGATAGGGAAGGGTAGGTAGGTGTATGTTCGACTCCCAGCCCTGCCAGGTGTGTGTGTGTGTGTGTGTGTGTGTGTGTGTGTGTGTGTGTGTGTGTGTGTGTGTGTGTGTGTGTGTGTGTGTGTGTGTGTGTGTGTGTGTGTCTGTGTGCATGCGTGCATGCTCCCATCTGCCTGGGGACTCAGTCATGCTTTTAGATGCCTCACACCACAGATATGCCCTACCGATGTCTTTGCCTTTGCGGATGATGACACATGCCTAAAAGTATGCCTCTGGGACTGCTGTGTTTAGTAATCTCAATAGCGCGTTCTGTAAATGCATCATGCTGTAGTGTGATAGGGTAGTTAGGTGTATGTTCGACTCCCAGCCCTGCCATGTGTGTGTGTGTGTGTGTGTGTGTGTGTGTGTGTGTGTGTGTGTGTGTGTGTGTGTGTGTGTGTGTGTGTGTGTGTGTGTGTGTGTGTGTGTGTGTATATGTATGTATCTATCTACATATATATATATATATATATATATATATATATATATATATATCTGTGTATGTATATACGTATATATATATATATATATATATATATATATATATATATATATATATACATATAAATATATATATTGTATATTATATATATATATATATATATATATATATGTATGTTGAGATTATCACTCTTGAATGTGCTGCATTAGCTGTACGTGATCACCTTGGATGTATGTATATCTGCTATGGCTCTGTGATAGTGCGCATACTGTGTGCTGTAGTGATCGTGGGTTATACTTGTGTAGTGACCGGTTATTGTGTTGCTGGGTATTACAAGGGGCATTGGAAACAATGATAGTACAGCACCTTTGAATGGTTGTATGCACATCTCGGCAACAGTCAGCAGTGGTTATTACTTTGGAGGGTGAGTATGGCTCATATCCGTATGTAGTAACAGACAATTCTCTGCAACTCAGTTTAACATTACTGACTCACATTTATCCACAGGTTGTGGTACAGATCCCATGACTGTATGTGTATACATTGACAGGTGCAGGACTGGGTTAGTGTTGGATGCATGGAGGGGTGTCCATGGCTAGTAATGGCAATCTCTACAGCCTGGCAGGTACGGTCTGTGACTGTCCCACAACCTCCTGTATATGGCTGACACATGCTGTACCTGTGTATATGCAGACACACACACTTACCACAAACAGCTAGGGCTATCACAAACACAAACCCATTGCATCACCATTGGGCCATGCAATAACCATTGTGCCTCACACACACACACACCTACGTGTAAATTGGATGGCTCAGTGACAGCTCTGGAAATGTAACACCACACCCTGTGCATATGATGTCACCTGTGCCACCACCTGTGATGTGTAACATCGATGCAGGATCAGACTAACCTGGTGCTGATGCACACGGTGGCTTTATTCCACAGTATTGATGTTGGAATGTTGCTAACACAAAGTGTGATACTTCCATGTGTATATCAGCAGGCATGATGCATTGCAGCTATGATCATCAATGTAGCATAGTTTACAGCACTGTTAATTCTGATGGTGTATTCTCCATCCATGTGCCATTTCACTGATGTGTGTAGTATTGGCAGCATGTGTGTCTGAGTGTGCAGTACGTGTGTGATGTGTTTAGTACACATGTATGCATGCTTACAAATGCGTACACTGGCATACACGACATTACACGGGCTTCACCATTCGTACACTAGCTTACTCGTTCTTCAACACTAGCACACGGGCTGACACGCACGCACACATGCTTACACGGGCTTACTGGCACGCACGGGCACGGACACACTGTGGGCAGGTTTTCAGGTAACATCAGTGGTATCCATGGCGTACACCGTCAGTCTCCTGACTTTCCCTAGGATAGCTCATAACACGCCTCTTCCACTGAGTACTGACAGCAAACATGTGACACTGCTCCGGTAAGATTACGGTGTTTTATACATAGACACTCATGTTGTCACCTATCTTCTACTCTAATAGTCCCCTTATCCTACACTACACTGTAGAGGCTTAGCCCATATGGCGTGACATGTCGTGATTCACTATCCTCAGCCTCACTTGCATCAGATTGCCTACAAATGCTTCGTTACATCTCTGATAGAGCGCTTCCACACATAACAACCAGTACACAGCAGCCATGTTGTCTCCAGCTTGCCATTCATCTGCATGGTGTATTAACATCTAACTAAACCTACATTTTGTATGTATATTATACATATTTGACGTGTTTTGATGTGCAGCGCGTTCTCGTGGCACTGCGCTACGCTTCCACTCCAGAGATCGGGGGAGGACAACTACAGTTTTATTGATATCCAATGGACAATAATGCCACTGGCCTTAGATGTGGACATTGGCATGCTTCTTCGACTGTATTCATACTGTATTTGCAGCTGTCATTGCTCCATTTTGCCATCATCGCCTAACATCTGGGTACATTTCTGCACATAACTCTGCTCTTGCACGGACAGCTTACTGTTTCATGTATCGCATATTTACATCATTTGCATAGCTTTCACATACAAATGAGGTATGTTGAAAATCCCAACATTGTCCGTGCAACATTCGTGTTACGGGTGGTCTTACACGCCCCTACAGGAGTTTGCTGAATAGCTTGGCAGACATCTTTCCTTGCTGTACTCTCACTCTACTCGTACACGCCGGAGGCTTCGTGTATCATGGCCTAGGCTTTGCTGTGTGCTATGTCTATTTGTGGTGTATGCATGGCTGTGGGTATGTCCCACTGTCATCATTGGTAAAGGTGACAGCCCTATAGGTACTTCATGTAGACTGCTGTGTCATTTGACATGTCAGCACATACCTGCGGCCAATACTGAACTTCCTACTGCAGCACTTTTCATACCTTCTGAGTTATCTTGCAGTCGATAATGCTGTTTCCTCAGACATGTATCTGTTTCTGATCATACCTCTCAACCTCCTAGAGCAAAAAATCTGGACAAAGCCTAAAATGATGGGGGGACAAATAGGGGCAGATTTTAAATATTGCTCTTACAAACGTAGATAGTTGACAGAATAATAGGTTTTGCATTAGTATGACTTTTCTGAAGGATTTGGAGTCTTAAACTCAAATGTTTGTCATTATTTAATGACTTCAGTTCTCAGGTATTTGCCAGAAAGGTACAGATTTTAAGAGGACCACACCAAACATATGAGGCAAGAATCTGCACATTCTGTGAAAATCTGTACAGTTGCGAGGTATGTTTCTGATACAGGATATCAATTTTCTTACAACAATACACACAATATATGGTGGCATCACAGGCCAGATGCCATTACATTCCTATTGCAGGACACACCCACCCAGAGGGTTGTATTCCTCACAAAGGCCAACAGGTGCTTATCCACACTACTTATTCTATCATGTACCTTATGTGTACGCCGGTATTTGCGCTTTCCGTCAGTGGCAGAGCTCACGTACGAGTATGGGGGACTGGACACTGTATCGGTGACACTGCATGACACCCTGAGGGACACATTTCTTTTGAGTCTATTAACCTTCCACATTGACTTTCACAGGGCATACGTTGTCATTCACATTTGTCGAAGTACATGCTTTTGACTTGTACATGTTTTGTCATTTGTCCTGACGTCTTTCTTCTCACCTGTCCACCTAGTATCACTAGTTCTGTACATTTATTTAGGACGGGTTACCTTCATACCTCTCACCTGTACACATTATGGGTAAACGCCCTGAGGTTTGACCTATGATTTTGTTACATTTGCCATAATAATATGCCTTTCTGGAAAATTACTGGCAAGGCATTACAGACTGTGAGGTTAGATAATAATGACTGACATTTCTATTTCATGATTACTAACCCTCATAACATTTGTACTCCTGACTACGCCATTATTCTATCAATGTTCTGACTTTGTCTTCGGTATATTTAATATAATCCCTATTTGTATTTCATGTACTATGCCTTAGTCCAGCTGTCTTATTCTGAACATTTGGAAGGTATGGTTACCATCTTGGTCGTACGCATGTCCATCCATGATAACCGCCTACATGACACTGATATAGGTCCCTACATCTTCCCCCAATGGTTTACACAATATCCAGTAGATGGGTTGAACCTTTTTGGAGTATATAGGTGTGTGCTATACCCACATAGATATATTGATCACTCCCATGGGGCGGACCTAATAAATCTGTGCCAACCAACACCTATGCCCATTTCTGCATACCCATGATTGCCATACCTGACACCCCTTCACAGTACCCATTAGACATGTTTAATGTGAGCGATAATAAAGTGTGAAGACACTTCTAAGCACTCCCCACTCTCCGGATATCAGGTCTTACGTCATACATCCTATCGACCCATGTGTTATTACCCTTGCACCTGCTACTGTTGCATGTACAGCTATATCGTAGTTGCAGCTGTGACGTCCTTTGTGTCAATGATGGTTCGCACTTCATACGGGATCAATTTTTGAGGTCCTGCAAAGGGCACCTATATTCATGTTTCAAGTGTAGAGCTTGCAGGCCTGTCACACTGGTACTTTCCGGGCAATGGTTTGGAAAGCAGCAGTGTATTCACCTTTCATGCATGTCTGTCTGTCTATCCATAATAGCTATACAGCAACCTATTTATGTACATGTGCTATATCTACAGGGACATATGTCTGTTGTGTATATATCTATTAATGTATCGTGTGTGTATAGATATATGTATGTACATATATACATATGTCCATATATGTCTGTACATTCCTCATTTCATAATTTGCTTTGGTTTAAGTCTGTGGATATATGTGTATATAGAGATATATATATATATATATCCATATCATACCTTTCAACTGTACAGACTTTCGCTGAATGTACAGCTGTTTGCCTCTTAACTTTGGTCCGTTTTTCATAACCTTGTGTCTATCTGGCGATTTAATGGCATATCATTAAAGACTGACGTTGGAAAATAATGACAAGCATTTCAGGTTACGACTTCATACCCTTCAGAGAATCCATGCTAGTGACACACCTGTTATTCTATCCACTTTCTATGTTTGTTAGGGCAATATCTGGGGATTGTCCCTATTTGTACCAGTTGTTTTCATGGCTTTGTCCGGTTTCGTACTTTATGGGGTTAACAGGTATGAGCCATGTATATATAACGTGGAGAAAACAGCATTCATTTGCTATGCTGTGAGCGGATTACACACGAGCAGGCGCACTTACATATCCTTATTGTGGGTTACATATGTTTAATAGATATTTGTGCTTACGTAGCCTTTCATAATTCTGACCGTAACAGTTACATATCTGTATTCCAGTTTACAGACTGATGCGAAACACACGTTCACCTTTACATATTTAAATGTGTGTACAGCACGAACGCATTCATTACACTTTAAAGTTATATGTGCAGTGGTTGTAGGTCAACCGGGACTGCATTCACGTTGGCCAGATGCCGGATCCACTATTCTATTGGTGTTCTGCCTCATTGATATGCATACCCATAGTACTTAGCTACATCAACATACACCTCACCGCTTCACTTACAACACAGGCATCCATTCTCCTGCTGGGAAAAACGTGGTACTACATATTACACATTCCCTATTGCCTACTGCTGTGGACCCCAGCTGCATTGTTAATCACTCCAAGTATATGTAGAACACCAAGGCATATAGTCCTGGCACATACAGGTCTTTGATTGTCAGGGTGTTCATGTAGTGATCTGGTTTTCGGCTTGTCCGCCTGGTGAACGGAACTTCCCTGGCTGATTTCAAATGTCAGATGAAGCATATGGACAGGGAGTTTCTCCCTATTATGAATTTTTACCTGTGTTTAGAGACACACGTGTTTGGGCACCTGTCAGCAGCTTATTCTGTTGGCAATACATATTATGGGTGGGGTTGTTACAGCCCATACTCCACGGTGAGGGGTGTTCTCATTCACATTTGACTATTACCTGTATTCAGTCATATGGGGATTATTATTTTGGACATGAAGTGACTACAGGTATGCAGTTGTACATTGCACAAATGTGAAGTGTTGTTACTGTAAATATGTATGGACCATACCTCTCAACCTCTTAGAGCAACAAATCTGTGCAAAACCTACATGATGGGGGGACAAATAGGGACACAGTTTAACTATTCCTCTTACAAGCTTAGAACGTTGATAGAATACTAGGTTTTGCATTAGCATGACTTTTCTCAAGGATGTGGTGTCTTAAACTCAAAATATTTCTCATTATTTAGTGACGTCAATCCTCAGCTATTTACCAGACAGGTGCAGATTGTTGGAGACACACAACAACAATATGAGGCAAAACTCTGGTCATTCTGCGAATATCTGGACAGTTGAGTGGTATGGTACGGACCTCTGTAATACGCTGTTGTGTTCTGGCACAGCAGTAGCTCATCATTAAAGACTGAAGTCAGAATGTGCTAACAGACAGTTGGGTTTCAGACTTCATACTCCGGACATTAATGCCAATGTGCAAACTGTTATTCTATCATATTTCTATGCTTCTAAGAGCTATCTTTACAAATTGTCCCTGCTTTTGGACCTTTGTCTCACTTGTATTCACAGCTCTGTCCAGATATCTTGCTCACACAGGTTGACAGGTATGGTCGGTCACACCTGCACACAGTAAGTGTCCCTCACAATTGATCAGGATTATCCTGTTTATGTCAGTGTCTTCCTCACCCTTATGCTGTTTGCCACTATGCAAATGTGTGCAATATATTCTCCCGCCTATTCATGTCGGGATACGTGTATCACGGGATGGTGTTTTATCCTGGGTAGTAGGTTTTGCATGACCACTTAGGGCTGGACAGTATCATGGACCTCTACTGCACGTTCTGACATGTCCAGATATCTACAGGATTGGGCATCATGTCGTCGTACCCATTCTACTATTTACACAGGTTAGTTATCCCATGAGGGATATCCCAAAAATTGGACAAGACCAAAACAAGTCAGATACTGAAGATTTTTGTGGCTTTACAAAAATGTGCAGGGAGTTTTACATGCAGGGGATACATGGTTTGCAATCCTGAAACTGCCTAGGGTGACAATACCTACTACATATGCATAGGGGTCACTATGTGTAGCTGTGTATGCAACAAACCAGTAGGCCAAGTACGGCTGGATTTGGTGGACGTTCTGGTATGGGGGCAGGATGTATGATGTGGAGGGTATGCTGGGTAGGCCATTATGCATCCAGGTGTGTTGCATTTGTTATGGCCAGTTCCATCAGGACCAATCTGTGGGCATGTGATGGTGACATATCTATACATTTGTATCGCACATTTCCATATTCATATGTTTGTGGGGTTGTGTTCTACACTATGGCCTGTCTGCTTGTCTTGCAGCTGTTTCTACATGTGTTTGTGTTTCTTTCCACTTCACCCGCTGCCCCCTTGTACACCTCTGGTTCACCTTTTCTGCATACGACACAGTATCGCCTTTGAGCATTTTACCATTACCCATCCACCCCTCACATGCAAACTCCTCACACCCCATAGATCACTACTTTGGTTGCTGGCCCATGATACAGCCAGAGTAAAACATTGACTACCCTACATGTGTCAGGTACCTTTATGGTTGTGTGGACTACCCTGCCATGTTTGCTTTCCACATGCTATACCTCAGGCACATAGGTACATGCCCATACTTCACTTTCATTACTTGGTTGGTATACCCGGGTACTACCCATTCGACTGTGTAACATACAAGTCCGGCTTGGACCGCTGACTTCCAGATTTTGCCAGCCTGTTGTACTCATTGGTAAGATGGCACCTTTTCCTATGTCCAAGCTATTCCTTACACATATCCGACTGTTGTGGACAATGCCTCCCCACAGTCAACGGTAGTGTTTCCACCTTTTCAATTGGCCACAGTGTGACATTTGCGGTGAACACAGCACATTTTACAGGCCGACACATACCCACAGTCAGTTTGGCAGATGGAACGTACAATTCTTGCCTATATCTAAGCTTATTCTTGTAGCATTTCGGTGGGTTATTCTGTTTCTTATGACATTTATGTAATATACGTACAGAGAAAAACTGTTTAATGCAACTATTACATGACATCTAAGGAATAATTATGTCCTATAATCTCTGGACATTTGCCATTTTTACGAGTTTTTGTCAGGACACATCTGCCCACAGAGGGACTGTCGCTCGCAAAGTGGGACTGGTGATAATCTTAGTCGACGGTACGGATCATACTGTTCCTTTCGGCCTACGTGTCCTTATTGTTGTAGCTGTTTATATGCTCCTTTATATGCTCCTTCTGTTTCGTTTACATGCGTATTCTATTTCCTATCACATTTGGTATGTGAAATACGGGCATACCTTTTGTATGTGACTATTACATGCCTTGTGGGATATGATTCGGACATACGGTCACTACATATATCTACATTTCTCCTCGTGTATTTTGTTATGGACACATCTGCCCAGCTATGTACCCTCCCTCACATTATGGGTCAGCTGGTGACCTTCTCCTTTGGGCTGGACGTACCTACTGGCGGTGCGCTAACATATGATACGTTTCACTTCCACATGGTATAGCTATCACCACTACGTTGGACTATGGGCACACAGTTTTCATGTCATTTGTTCAAGGGTAGGGACCCGTTATTCCCTACCGTGCATTTGTGTTTGCTTCTTCATTTTCTGTTCGCAGGGACCATCTTGATTGCTTTGCATACGTTTCACTATCCACAGACACTGATAGGTGCGATTACTATTGCAGGCGGAGTATAATATTCAGCAGTTTAGGTTGCTCATCGATAGCCAACATTGACACGCCTCCGTGCGCAACTTCGATACGCCCCATGCACTCGTGCACATTTCCTATGCACGTGGCTGTGGCAGCTGCGCACCTTCATTAATATGCATATGATGCGACTACTACATATATACGCCGCACGGCCGGCGCAAGCCTTACGCCGACCTTGCGACGAGCTTTATGAATCCTGGGGCGTATTTATACCATATGTACTTGCATCAAATGACAGTACTTCAGTCAGCCAATTACTAATATAATGCAATTCTCTCCTGGTTTGTTCATATTCATATAACTAGATTTCATCTGGGAGGGAGACATGCAAGAATAATTTTGTTTATTTTGGCAGGAGGGATAAGGCACAGAAGTATAGAAGGGTGTGTGTGTGTGTGTGTGTGTGTGTGTGTGTGTGTGTGTGTGTGTGTGTGTGTGTGTGTGTTTGTGTATGGGGGAGTGAGGGGTCAGTTTTCATGGAAGGATTTATTACTGTGATTTTTCTGTAAATTTGAAGGAAGGGTTTCCTTTGATTGGGTTTGACTATATTAAGAAGGAATAACTGGAGAAATGGGTAAACAAACTTATGTATCAAGATACTTGCTTTACACCTATAAAAATCAATACCAAAGACAGATGGAAATGGATAAGATGAGTTGGGAGTTATGGGGGTATTCACTGATCTTGGATATCATCACAGTCAATGTAATGTTTTAACTTTGCAAACAGCACACAGTTGTGCATGATATGACCATTGAGTACTGCAGTTCCTAATATTTGGCAGGAATTACTTCCTTATCATTGGATGTATATGACTAAAAACATTGTCATTTCTTAGTTGTGTGTTATGCTTAATCAAAGTTAAGCACTATTCTTCATCAAAGCACTGCAAGTTGGTGTATTATGTGTACCACATCACTGTGTTTCTTAGCTGACTGCATAGTGATTAGTTCAGTTTTGAGAACAACACAAGATATTTTGGTCCATTAAAATAAACTGTAATGTGTGAGTTATCTGTAGGTTACTCTGATGTAACTGTAGTTCTTCACATATATTGCTAAATATCATATAACCTAAGCAATGTTACATAAATAATTCAATTCCTGTTTTTTCCTCAAATACCTTTATTGAATTATCACTTATGACCTAGGCAAATTTACATTAATATAAAAGTAATCAAACTATATTAACCTAAACATTCTACTTCACATATATTGCTATACATATATATATATATATATATAACCTAAGCAATATTACATAAGTTATTCAATTCTTGCTTTTTTTAAACAAGAAACATTTTTATTAAATCACCACTTACTACATAGGCAATCATACATTTATATAAATGAAAACAAACCATACTGACACAATTCTAGTCACAACCATTTTACATCACAAACCATGCTGACACACTCCCAGTTGCAAACATTATACATCACTTATAATCTACCCAATTTTTCTCATTCAAACATTACATAGCTCATATATGTCCTGCTGCCTTTTAGGCCTCATTCCTCCCTTTTATGTATTGTTCCCACAATTCCCATTTTTTTCCTTTGCAGTTTGCTCCTACCCTTTTGTAAAGATCTCAGTTCCAGTTGTTTTATCTGTGTTACTATTTTCACTATTTCTAGTTTAGGTGGTTTAGATTTTGATTTCCATTTCTAGTAACTGTTTTTTTGGCAGGCACTATTATTAGACACAGCAAGGCCTTACAATGTCTAGGCAATTCCAATTCTGTATCATAGCTCAGAGAAATTGTCTATCTCATCAGATGAATCTGCTCACCCTTTGTTGCCTTTGTTTTAGCTTCATTAATTTTGTATCCTGAAAAGATCTGAAACTGTTTCAAAATGTTCCATTACACTGTAATGTCTTCTTCTGGTTTTGTCAGGAACAAAATAATATCATCTGCAAATAAAATCAGTTTTTCTTGATAACCATACCAATTACATCCTTGAATTATTTCTGAGTCCCTTATATTCTTTGCCAGTGGCTCTAAATATAATGCAAATAATAAAGGGGAAAGAGGACACCCCTGCCTGGTTCCTCAGCTCAAGCAAAAATTATCAGAGAGGACCCTGCCCACTTTCATTTTTGCCTCCAATCCCTTATATATTCTCCTAATCAACCTTATAATTTTTTTCAGGAAATGCAACTGCTTCCATTGCCCTGCTCATCAAGTCCCATCTTACTTTGTCAAATAATTTCTCTGCATCAAGACCCACCAACAACAATGGTATTTTCTTACAATCTGCTTCCTCTCTGGATCATCAATGTCCTGTTAATGTTGTCAAATGTTTGCCTCCCCTCTACAAAATGACATTGATACATATCTATCAGTTTTGGCATTACCTCTGCCAGTCTTTTAGCTATTATAGACAAACACACTTTATAATCATGGTTTAGTATTGAAATGGGCCTGTATAAAGCTGGATCTGATGGATCCGTACCTTCTTTAGATATCACAGCTACCACTGCTTTCTTCCAGGACGGTGGTACTTCTCCTGATCTTAAGATATTGTTAAACAAAACCTTCCAGATCTTTATCATTTTTTTCCCTCCTATCTTCCAAACTTCCACAGGAATACCATCTATTCCTGGGAACTTTCCTGTAGATTGGCTATACATCACAATTGTTATCTCACCCCCTCCTATCCTATCTGTTAGTAATTGAGCCTCATCTACCTCTAAACTTGGCATATTTATTTCCTCCATAAACATTTCCATTTGTATCTTTTCTTGATTTTTATATTTCTCTGCTTTATAGAGAATGTCATAGAATTTCTGAAATATGTCAAATACTTCTACAGGATCTCGTTACTTTCTTTGTTATAGGCTCCCTAAGTTTGGTGACGGCCCTTTCTACTTTCTGTTGTGTGAGTCACTGTGCTAAAAGTTTTTGTGCTGTAGTGTTACTATCAAAAAACAGTTGCTTAACAGCAATCTTTCTAAGCTTGTTCATATTATCGAGGTAATCCCATATGTTCTCCCTTACATTCTGCAGTTGATCCTCCTCTTTTTCTTTGAGTTTTCTGTTATTCTGAAATACCTTCACATTTGTCAATCCCTCTAAATAGTACAGTTTATTGAACAAAAAAATTTAAATGCAGGCTGTTTCAAAAACAAATATATTATGACTATAGTACAGTTTATTGAACAAAAAAATAAAATGCAGGCTCTGCCTAAAACAAATATATTATGGATAAAAAAGTTAAAGAGAAAGTACTTTCTATACAGTCTGACACAGTGGGGAAACAACCTCCTTCATTAGGTCTCTGTCTCTCTGCCTTTCTTTTGTGTCTCTCAGCAGCTCTCTTTTCTGGATTCCTATATCAGGAACAATCTTCATCTTCCTCCTGATATCTTCTTACAGGTGTTCATTCACTCTGCTGTCTCTGCTCCAGAACAGTTGCTCTAAATATCAAATCACCCTCCAAGAATGGCAAACAATATCCTGCTTAGTCATAATTCGGCCATCTTTTTTTAAATATTAATGATAGCATTAAGCAAACCTATTTTAGCTACTCTAGGAAAGCTTCTCTCTGCCCTTGAAGCAACATTCTCATTTATAGTGATAGCAACACATCTCAAACTTTTGTAGTTAATAATAGAAAATATCCTCTCTGTTCTTAAACACTTTTATTTGCCTTAAATGCTCATACAAAACACTTCTTATTTGTAATACCAGTTTTGTGTACATACAAACACAACACTGTTTCACTATTTGCATTTATTGTGATACTTTATTCAGTAGGATTTGCCATGCTGTGCTACACCTGCCCACCTGACCCCTACCCGCAGCTTGAAATGGCCCTTAATTCCTTGATAGGCCATCTGTATTATGATGGATCAAGTCACACCAGTGACATACTACATACTTTATACGACTACAGCCCATTTTATGCAGTTCATCCCTTTTGTGATCTTTCTAATATTTCCTTGTCCAAGGTATTGGGTAGCTATATAAATGTAAAGTGTTGTTGAACCTTTAAAAACCATTATAAACATAATATTTCACTAGGATTTGAGACTAACATTATAGAGCCGTTACACTCACATTTTTTCTCTTCTATCCAGGGTTGCCAGATTTCTGAATGAACAGATAGGGACAGTAAGTGAACAGCAAAAAAAAAAAAGAAGAAAAAAAAAGGTCTTTCATATATAAATGAATGACAAGGACTTATACTGCATACAGTCGCTTTTTTAATTAGATGTATTAATCCAACCACATATGCAAATAAGTACATACAATACAGTAGTACACTTTGAATGGAATGAAGCAGGAATCACAGTTATACATTACAGTCACATATTGATTAGCTACCATCTAAACATTTTAGTTAAATTCTAATTATAAACATATAATCAAACCACATACATGAAATTAACTACATATACATAGTAGTCACACAATAACAATAATAATATCAATAGTACAGTAGTACACTTTGAATATTAGCAGGAATCACAGTTATTATGCATTACAAACAGTCACATATTGATTAGATACCTTCTAAACATTGTAGTTAAATTCTAATTATAAACATATAATCAAACCACATACATGGAATTAACTACAAATACATAATAGTCACACAATAACAATAATACTAACAATAGTACAGTAGTACACTTTGAACATTCGCAGGAATCACAGTTATTATGCATTACAAACAGTCACATATTGATTAGATACCTTCTAAACATTGTAGTTAAATTCGAATTATAAACACCTATAAACATGTATAATCAAACCATATATATGCAAATAACTACATATACAGAATACTCACAATAATAATGATAACAGTGACAGCAATACAGTAGTACACCTTTAAATGAATATTTTGATTTAAATCCACAAAGTAATATAATAACAACAATTTTACTACAAGTATTTTTCACAGCTTTTAGCTTGTTTCAAAATATTTTCACCATCTTTAGTCGATAAAAAATTTCTAACATCTTTACAAGTGTAATTAAAATTTTGTTTGACCATTAATTCAGCTTCCACAGTCTTTAACAATAATCTGTTTCTCTCCTTTCTGCAGGCTGCACTCATTAGACTAAATATTCTCTCACAAATTGCATTGGAATGTGAAATTGAGAGTATGTGGGCCACGATTTTGTACAAATTATTGCAAGCAGGATGATCTTTAAAAATATTATCCATTTCTCATCTATTGTTTTTTTCATATTTGCTTCAGTCATATTCAGTACAAACTTGTTTAATAAACATCTTCATATAGAAGGTCAGTATTGCAAGTAATATTAAATCATTTTGTTAATTCTTCAATTGAAGGGAATTTGATTTTTACATTTGGTTTTAAGGACAAGGCATTAATGCATTGAAATTTGTTACTTTCAAAGTCAAACCATTTCTGTAGGTATTTTATCGCTGTGTAAAAAAATTTCTGTGCGTCATTTTTGAAACAGTTTTTTTTGGTGTCGTCACTGCATTGTAGTAACATTGTTCTAGCAATGCTTCCATAAAAGGCATCATCTTTTTTTTGATTGAGTGACTGCAATATGCCATTCATTATTTCAAAAAAATCAATTATTAAAACATTATTGCTTTGAAGTTTTGTTAAGGCATTCTGAATAATAGTGCATGAATTTGCAACAAACCCCAGGTATGCTAATGCCAATTCAACACTGAAAAACAATTAAAGAATTTCAGATTTGCATTTTTCAAAAAGTACAATTGTATTGGCTCAAATTTTTTATTATCCGCTCAATTGCGGCCATCAAAGTGAGCCATCAGGTCGGCACATGGCATAACATTTCAGACCACTTTACTTCTAGCCATTCAAATAATTCTTTCAGTTGTACGACTCTTTTTGTTTATGAACTAAATTCATTATAAATTTTTATAACGATCAACTCTATATCAAAAGTTAAAGTTTGTGCAGCTTTTTCAGCAGTATTGTGTAGTATGTGACAATTACACCCAATTCCAATTATATTTGAATTAAGGTCTTTTAATTCTGTAAAGACGCTTTGTTTTTTACCAAAATTGGCGTTAGCATTGTCGGTGCAGAAAGCTGTTACATTTTGTATTTTTAAATTATTATCTTTTAAAGCCGTTGTTATAGAATCTGCTATACTAACTGATGTCTTGCTTTCCAGTGAGTAAAAGGTTAATAATTTTGTTTGAATGCCCTGTTCTTTGTGAAAATACCGTACAATTAATGGGAAGGTTTTTATATTGCCTTTATTTGAGGGGTCGGTACTCAGAAAATGGCTGGTCATCTTGCAATTCTTTCAAAATAATTATTTTTGATTCAGGTGCAAGCACGTGTGTAATAAATTTTGTTGCTTTAGTTCTACCACAACAATATTTTTTTGATATTGTTGAATCTGGGAACAAACAAGAAAAGAGCGATCCTGCACAATCACTGGAAATGTAATTGTGGGAATGCTTCACAATGTGAAAACAAAAAGTTGTTTCTGCAGCAATAATATCGTCTTCTTCCTTTGAATTTTTTGTCATGAAAAATGTTATTTTGGTGAACGTCGAAGCTGCTGAAATATTGTTGGTGTGCGCAGTAGACTTCATATGTTGTTTGATGTAATTTTTCCCACCATGTCCAATTGAAAACGACATATTATTGCACATCGAGCATACAGCCTATCCTTCTCATCCTTCTCATAACCAGGAATACTTTTTCATCCAATAATTGTTAAATTTCACAAGCCTTTTTATTTTCTTTGAAGGAGTATTATCAACATCTTCGGAAGTACTCATCTATATAACGATGAAAAGTTTTTACATGTTAAGATATTTTTAATAGAATGTAGAAATCAACTATGAAGCAACAAATACCAGGCTGGGTGTTGTAAACTCAACAAAAAAGTCGTAAAATAACACCACTAAGCACAGAGACAGAGTCCAAGTCGATTTTACTTTTTAGTGTAGTTAAACTGTAATAGTCGCTATTTGATGTTTCTTGATGTAAAACAAACTGGTTTTGAGAGCTCAAGTGTAGTACCAGATGCTTTACAACAAAAGGCAGAACTCCTGCAGTATCTTGATCCTTAGAAATAAGTTCACAGACTTCTACATTGAAAAACTTTGCAAAACATAGAAATATTTTGGCAAATTCAGAACAGCTTTTGCAGTATCAGAGGACGTTAGGAAGTATCAGAATTCTGTTAAAACAACCTAACGGCAGTACAGTAATAAACAGATGGCAGTTCTTTAACAACTGCAAGCTGAAAAACAGTGATAAATTCAACAAAATCAGTAAATGCAGCAAAGAACTGTTAAAAAGCACTGAGATCATTACAGCAAGTGTAAAAAAATACTTATCAGTTTTGTACATCCAAAGATTTCTTTATTTATTTTATTTATATATCTGAAATTAAATCACTTTGGTGGTAGTGATAACTACCTTACAGTCTGGGCAAAAGGGCTCATAGCTAGTAAACCTGTGCCAGCCTTTCCCAGGTGTATGTGTTTTTGTGTGTGTGTGTGTGTGTGTGTGTGTGTGTGTGTGTGTGTGTGTGTGTGTGTGTGTGTGTGTGTGTGTATGTGTATGTGCAAACTACATTTCATAGAGTGTGTGTGTCAGCTACTTGGGCAGGGATACGAAGCATTGGTTAGACAGTGCTGTTGGAGGACTTGGCTTGGACCCTGGTCCCTGACCCTGACCCAAACTTACAGACATTTTATTGCATTAGTAGACTTTAGATGTCAATTTCTGATTAAATGAATGAATGAATGAATGAAGAACTATGTCATTTATTGCCACGATAATGTACTACAGTTTATTTTTGTCAAATGCATACAGTACGCAGACCATTGCAAACTTCCAGACCACATACAGTAGATTTGCCCATCAGTTACAGTCATTTTATAAATGGGTACATTTGAGATCTCTAATTGCAATCAAATAAATAAATAAAAGATAAAAAGCTACATTGATACATACATACATACATATATATCCGCTTTTGTCAGACACATAGCCATCCCACTGCAGCCCCACCTGTGTGTCTCCACATGTAAGTGCACATGAGCATACACATACACAGACACACAGACACACACACACACACACACACACACACACACACACACACACACACATGCTCAAACAGCACCACTCACAAACAGATAACTACCAACTACTGCAACTTTGCTGACTCTTTTCTGTCAGTGTAAATTTCATGTGTCTGGTTGTGATCAAATGAATATTCAAATACATAAATAACAAAAGTAATATATTTTGGCTCACTGGTAGCAGCATCATTATACAAAACAACTTTAGTCCAGCTCCGACCATAAAGAAAAAGACTTACTGATAATAACAATAACAATTAAAGCATAAATTTATTAAAATAAAAACACATATATGCACACACAGTCACACACACACTCCATCAGTGAGTCAATCCACAGCTTTTTTTACTTTATTTCAGGTTGTATCATGCACATTATCACCTAAGGCAGTAGATAATTTAAGAATAAAAAAACTATCTTACACTTGTTGAAGGTTTAACAGTGGAAAAATGAAGAAAACAAAGAAGAAAACCTCTGGTATTCCACCACAGCAAAAATCCACCACGATAGAGTCCTGTGTCAAACAGCAAACAAATTTAATGAAAAAAGTAAAAGCAGCATTAAAATTCCATAGTGATAAAACGATAAACGATCTGAAGAAGGCTAAATAGCCGAAAGCGCTTATCGTTTTATCACTATGGAATTTTAATGCTGCTTTTACCTTTTTTCATTAAATTTGTTTGCCTTTTGACACAGGACTCTATCGTGGTGGATTTTTGCTGTGGTGGAATACCAGAGGTTTTCTTCTAAGGCAGTAGATAATGGCTTTTCACTGCTTCCTCCAGCAGCCCAGTCTAGAACACTGCAATTTCTTCTAATATTAAAACAGTGAGATGATCTACCATAGCATAATTCCCTTGCTCTCCATTTAAGTACACTCCTCAGAGGTGTAAATATGGTAAATAGAGCCTAGTTGACTAAGCTGACCTTTTTCTTTTCCTCTTTTTAAAAACTGCAGGTGTATGCAAATTGCAAGGCAAGCACAGTAGCATGCATTACTCTTTCAAATCAAGACCCTATTTTCTGGGTTTTGAAAATGTCCTCCTTTCAGTCACCTCCTGCTGCAAGTTGCAAGTTGCAACCAGAAAATCCATTACTAAAAGAATGGCTATTCCTATCATTACATTAGCCTAAGCATAAAAAAAAAAAATTCTTCCAAAGGTACAATAAACCACCTCTAAAAAGATCTTCCTTATCCTAACCAGTCTTGAACTAAGCTCTGCAGCAGCTACAGCAGGGTACATAATACAAACACAATCAGTTTCTTTCAACTGCCCCTTCATTATAATTTATAAGCTACATATTTCCAATTCTAGTAGCCATACCTCTCTTTTTTCATCCAGCTTGCTCAGACTCAGGCTGAAATTTGAAAACAAAGTTGGACAGCAGTCAGCACAGTGGACTCGTCACTCAGAGAGTCGGAAACTCAGAATCGTCAGACAGTCCCTCAGGCAGCCAGAAACTTTAGAAACAAACCTCAGTTCAAACTTCACTCCTTTATGTTATTTAGACTCACTCTTTATGCGCACAGTCACTGAGCAGTCTGTCTGAGCTAGTTATTGGTAGCTGTAGCATGGCACAGCAGAGCAGAAGGAACACGCAGCCTTATCAAGCCCACCCACGCACAGCATGATGAGAAACTTATGACAAAAAGGGTACGTATGTATGTACAAGGCAAGCGCACAGCCAGACAACATACAGGAAGTCACTCACCCTTGTCTTGAAGTAGGATCGGAATGGTGGAACTGGAGGAACCCAACGGAGCTGTCAATTTTAAATCGCCATCAGGATTTTTACAGCCTGCAACGGGACCCAGGATTTCTGTGTTGACCTCGGGGCAATCCAACTGAAATAGGGACGTCTGGCAACCCTGTTTCTATCCCTGCTGTCTGTCAGTCATCAGCCTCTTCCCAATCAATTTGCCCATTTGTTCTCCATCACTGGGGTGCAGCTCAACTGGACTGGGTGATCATTCAGACAGCCATTAGGGATAGTTTAAGATTTTTCTATTTACACACATGTACTCAGCTATGACCTGAGGTGGGGCATATAATGGACTGACCATGGAGATTGATCTCTCACATCCACAAGCAGAGACCTCTCCAAGCCATACTACTCCATCTCTGAAGCATGAGTGGTGGTTTCCCATAGCCTGTACTGGGGAAATTGCACTAGTTTGTGCCATGGAGCTAGGCCTGTTGTACTCACTTTTTGATCCCTCTGCTATCCTTTTAAGCCATTTATTTAGTACTTCATGTAAAGCTTTTCTTTGTGACTGGTCATTTGTAAGGCTTCAAGATACCTCTTTTCATGGAATGGTATGAAGGTGGTGTTGAGTCAGGTTTACTCCATCAATCAGCTCTGAAAATCCTTTTTTTTCTTAATAGAAATTAATTTAGTTCTTGTTTCTGTGGTTTAGGCATGTATCATTTACGTGAACTGCAGAAAGAGTACTCAACTTCCTTTGTCCACTAGAACTAATACCCTGCCGTAGAATTAACTGCATTGGCTTTTACTTCCTTCACAGCATGGTATGGTATATCGATTCTCATGCTGTACAACCAGTCTGCCTTTTTTTTTTCTTTTTAGGGGAATAAAAGTGACTTCTAATCTTAGCTTTAGATCCACTGGTCCTTTCATTTCTGCTATACACTCCTTGCTGTATAACTTGAGTTCTTTCCATGCATTCCTGTACAATGGCAGTCTTTACACTCAGTCTATCTTATATATGGGTATAATCTTCTGTGATACTTTTCAAATAGGTTTTCTCTTCTTCCCATGAAATATATAACAGTCCCCAAGGTTATCTACCATATAATAACTCATATGAGCTGAACCCTGTCAATACTTGAAACACGTATCTAATGATAAACAAGAGATAATCTATTATCTGGTTTCAGTTTTTGCCATTTTCCCCAGTACATTTATTAAATATGGACTGGATGGATGGATGGATGGATGGATGGATGGATGGGTAGTACTTTAAGGCTTTTAATTCCCTATTTTTGAAGTACTGGAGGAGTTTGTGTACTATTCTGGACATATATGGAATCCCCTGCTCAGTGAATATTTCCTTATGTATCCCTACTCCAGAAAATAATAAACTTATCTCCCTAGCTATAGATTTAGTCTTGTGTTGTGAAATTAATTCATGGTATTTAGTTTCATAGTCCACAATAGCTAAAATTCATTAACAAATATTATTGAAATTTACTGAATTTACATTATTGAATACTTAACAATGGCTATAGCAATGGATTTAAAAAAAATGTGGTTCTGTGTTCTGATATCCATGGCATCCAGTATATAATTCACAACTTCTTTCATTATTTCTGGCTAGTAAAATCTTGTTATTTGCTTTAATCTCAACTCTTAGGTGTCATCTGATAGGTGGATAAGTGCAAAGTTCATTACTAGATTTCAGAAAAGCTTGTGAACCAGCAGTTAGCATATTGCTTCTTCATACCCTTGCTTACTCTGTAAAGCAAGTAATTTTATACCTCAGATTATGGAGATGAAAAGCAGGAATATTCTGTTCACTTTCCTCCCCTGTGGTTCTAGCTATATCTCCTATCTCTGCTCAACGTGACATCTGCTCATTAAGCATTTTTAAAATTTAAAAAGCTTACCTATGTTGTGTGGTAGAAGGCACTGTCTCCTCTACTGCCAATGCATGCAATGGATCTCATTGTCAAATTTTCCTCCTAGTAAATGTAATTCATACCAGTATTGTTTAGTTCAATTGTTATGCCTGCTTTATTTATTAATTTGTTTTCTTCTCACCATTCTTTATGTACCCACCGTTTGGAACCCTATTCTGTTGTTTAGGGCTCACATAGTTTGGCTTAACAGGAAAATAATTAGGCCTCAGTTCAAAATTATTTTGTTTCTCAGTTGTCTTGTCTCTCAGTATACACTACCTTCTCCTTTTTCATTCCTTTATGTTGCTTCCTCTCTATTTCTGGATTAATGGCTAGTGCTCTCACATTTTTCTTATCTAGTTTGTATTCCTAATGAAAATGATACATTTAAATGGATTTTATTTTCAGTTTTACCCTTTTCACAATTAGCTGCTCCCTAGAATAGTCCTTAATGTGACTTTTGTTTCTTACACTGACAAGTGTGGGTTTAAAATTTATCCCAGACAAGTTTTCTTCTTTTTTTAACTGCACAAGAATTTCTTTTTCCTCCTCAGCACTCTGTTACTGCTTAAAATTATTTATTTCTAGGGCATTCCATTTTAGCTTGACAGAAAGTTTGTAATTTGTCTGAGGTTGTACACATTTCATACTTCTTAACTTCATTCCCTTAGAAAACTGTTTCAGTGAGTAAGCACTTTTTTCAGTTCTGACAGCCACCTTTCTGTCTACTTTGCTATACATTCAGGCTTTTATGACAAATATTTTATTGTGTCATTCCCTTCATTCTGTTTGTTCAGTTCTTGTAGGCCGCTCTGTCATAGGTTTATGCTGACATATCTTTTTGAATGGTGTAGGTTTCTCTTCTCTCTCTGTATATGTAGCTAAGTGTTTTTACCTTTAAGACTTTATAACACTAGGCCTTGATCCCTAATGAATGTGTCTAGTGCTTGCTTTCCTTCCCCTTTCTTCAAGTAAGGCAGAGATATATCTTTACTTTTATCCACTTGACAGTTTGCTTCCTCATACTAATATGGAGTTTTAACAAAAGGACTATCTTCTTTCCATTGCTCGCTCAGACCTTTAAAGTAGGGAAAATATTCATTATTATCATAGTATTCTAAAAGTGTGTGCTACTGCCTAACAATAATTGTATGTTTATCTGAGTAATGAAATGCTACTTTTTATTTCTGTAAATTCTTATTATCTAAACACTTTAGGTAATATGCATTTACTGTTTCTTATTTCAGCAAATGCGTATTACCTAAACTTTGGTTTTCATTTTACATACACACTGCACATTTATGAATGTGACCATGCTACTTGAAGTTTGCAGTCATTGCAGCTCTATATCATCAATTAAGAAATTACACTCAATTAACTTTGTAGTACTACAACAACATACTGTAGACTGAATTAATTTAACAGATAATGTATTGCATTCTATATGCATAACACCATTTTCATTAGAAGCATGCCTTCCAGAAGTTATAGTTTTTACAGGTATAACATTGTTGGCATTAGTAGTACAAACTCTAGACAGTTTAATATTGTTTTAGCGATGGCTACAATTTTGAATCTCTAAATAGTGTGCTTGAAGGTCGCAAGATGAGAATGACAATGACTGTTTTCAAACACCCAGTCTTGTCCACCTTCTAGCCCAATGTTAGCACTTGATCCTGTGCCCTCACAGGTCAGGACACTTAATATTTGACATTGTTCAAACACGTAGACATTAGCATTCTCATCTTGTGACCTTCTATTCACTTTATTTAGCAAATTGACATTGAAGCAATCGCTAAAGTGATAGTAAACTCTCTAGATATGACACTTCTTTCAACATTTAAAACAGAGAACATCTACAGCTGATAAAGTTTCTTACAAACCTTTGGTAAAGGTTTTAATGCAGGTCTAGGCAGCTTAGCTCTAGAGATGTGTCATTGGCAATGATAATCTTTCTACTTCTGCAACAAAACTTTCAGTATTTAATGTTCAGTTTGACAAAACATCTTTGTCCTGGTCCCCTTCAAAACTCATCACACCAAATGACATTTGACGACCTTTATTAAATTTCCATAACATAGCTTTGTTCACCAAATTCATTAATTACAACTATTCATAATACAATTGATACTAAACACAGCATAACATCATTGCAATGTTAATCAGGGCAGCGTACCTACTCAACCTGCCCCAGTAAGCAGCGTCCATATCTCTGCTCACTTACTTTACTTATGAAGCACCATCCCGTACCTTCTCACCCTGCCCAACAAGCAGGGTCCATACCTCTGCTCACTTACTTTACTCATGAAGCAGTGTCCCATCTCACTTCATACACCATTCATTGAATTACCTTCTAACAAATAAGCAGCATCCTTACTTCTGCTTGCTTATCTATTCAGCAAGCTTCCCCCAACTACTCATTTTCCTTTCCCCAGATCCTTGAAATGAACATCCAGACACCAGGGGGGAACAGAAGTGGGCAAGTCTATCCCATTTCTCCACCAAACAGCCTGACCAGGCTGTAGCTCCTCCCATCTACCCAAAATTGTTCAACCCACTACTTCCCTTAAAGGGAAGGGTCAAGCCAAACATCATTCAGTGTACCCATCATCTGTAAAGCACCTTAGAATCCAGTCATATACCCACCTTGCCATACCATGACTGAAACACACCCTAATGAAACGAAATAAAGTAGGATTCCTGTGCTCCCGCTGTATCACCAAAGACCCACACCAAGAGAATACATACCCTTTTAGCCCATTACCTTAGGGAATATTATAACTCCAAAACTTTAATGTCCTAGCCTCAGATGGCAGAAAACTAGCACCCCATGACCTAGTTCCTGGAAATTCGCCCATGCTCAGCAATGAAGTAATGTATGTGCCCAGCCATAAGCACCCCCAATTCACTCATTACCAAACCATTCTTAACCCCTATTTGTTCTTAGCCTTTTCTCCTCAAAAGCTCTCTTTCCTTATGTTACCTATACCACTAGTAGGTAATTAAGACCTGTCCTACAGCTGCCTTATCTTGCAACAAAGCTTCCTTTAAACCTTCTAACTCCCCTGCAACAATACACCCAGTTTCTAAAACTACCCCAACACAGTCCCCAACCTGCCATGTTTCCTTAAAACCTATCTACAAAATTCACCCAAACCTCAAGCGAAATGATCCTTGTGCTATTCTGTAAAACCTTAACCTGGTATGTAGCATAAACGCTACCTACTGAAGGGAAAAATTTGTCACCCAAAGATACCACCCATTAGGAACAAAGTCCAGCCTCCTGCCAAACACCTCATTGGCCCTTCCCCACATGCAGTTCAAACAACTGGATGAGTGAATACAACCATCCCAAGGTTCCAAGAAAACAAGGATTGAGCTTCGCCGGCTTGCAATTGCCATAAGGCTGTAGCCTAATAAGTTCCTGTGCTCCTATGCAGGTCATGAATATTCTCATCCAGTGGGATCCCCACACTCCCCATAAATCGTCACAGACAGTTTTCCCATTGGCCCCCTTACCTACCTCTTACTTACTTGCCCCCTATACCAATGCAATAATCAGCTCCTACTAATTAAACACACAGCTCTAACATGCCTTACTAAGGTGATTACTCAGACCCTCATTGTGCCCCATTCCAGTGGCAAAAACATCCATCCTATCAAAACATCACCCTTCAAATCCCATTTTCCAGCCACCATATGATGCCTCCTGCACTCCAACAATCTGCAAGGAAAAGAAAAAAACAAATTCTATGTGCACACATACCAATAATTACTTAACATGGAGGCACCAACAAAGACTCCTGCCACCCCATCAAGCATTTGCCAAACTCTGCACCGAAGTATTAATCTAACATACTGAACGGTTAATAGAACAAATTGCACAAC
Source organism: Protopterus annectens (assembly GCF_019279795.1). Classification (NCBI taxonomy): domain Eukaryota; kingdom Metazoa; phylum Chordata; order Ceratodontiformes; family Protopteridae; genus Protopterus; species Protopterus annectens. The sequence continues at coordinate 1,034,739,316 of NC_056730.1, forward strand.
CAATTAACCCTGAGATTACAAACTCAAATGCCTGTCCTTCTCTGCCTGGCAGTGTAAAATCCTCTATCAAAGCTCAGCACCTTAAAAATCCACTTACTTCATCAGTAACTGTTGCCCACTTGTGCTCCCCATGTGTAACCTCCTCGCTCGCCACTGCTTCCATCATCTGCGAATTCACTGTGCATCATCAAAACTGGTACTCGGCACACCACCATCTACAAAGAAAAGGACAAAATTAAACCCTCTAATATGTAAAGAGAAGGCTCCACCTTATACCCACCTATTTCAAATTATAGCCACAGCATTCCAAGACTGCATCTGCAAGAAAGAAAAATGCATGTAAATCATCCAAAATACATAACATACATTCCAAGACATCTTCAAGGACAACCTATCCTGCCAGCTCAGGAAGGAATGTACCACCGCCACTCACCTCTATGACAAAGCAGCCATAACTGAACCAATGCTTCCAATGACTCTATCGAATACCCAAGATAAATGTAACTACCAGTCAAGCATGTTAAAACTAACCCCCCCATGAAGAGACCTATCAGTATCCACAACCAGGGTAACCTAGTGATTTCAGACCACATCAATTAGCACCCTGTATAAGCCAAGCTAACTCATATTGTAAAACCATCTGCTTAGCTCTTAATCTTCCATCTCCAAATGAAGCACACTAACCAACATACTATGGAAGAAATGAACACAATACAACAACCTAATAATAGCTCACTAGCAGCCTACAAAATACAATCAGGTAGTATTTTAAATATTTCTCCTACAAACTTAAAAGGTTAATAGAACAGCTTGTGGTAGCATGGATATTCAGAATGGTGCACACACCCTCACATCCAGAAATTACATTATTTTCATAACCCAAGGCAGAGATACACATTCATGGACACACAAATGCATGCAGCCTCACTCATGCCACTGCAGACCTGCACATACCTGTCCACACACAATCTCACATTAATACAGAAAAACCCCAACCTCTTTGCTTAACCTACATGCACTATAAATACTCCCATAGGAGTAAAAGGGGGACTGCTGTGAGTTTACAGTAGTCATTTTTTTAATACCATCCTTCAAAGAATGCCTGCTTATCAAAAAAAAAAATGTTACTTTCTAGAGTTAGCATTCATTTCCAGCTGCTATGCTGTGGCTGCCTTTGTCCTTTTATACCTATAGTTCATAAACTTTCATCCTATCTTTAGTCAGCTGCTGGAGTTTTATCCTATTGCTACTTCCTAAAACACAAAATGGAAGCAACTCTTTATTCAGTGGCAGAATGTAACATCCTTCAGAAATAGTGACTGTGGAGATTCTAAAACAACACAACTCTTAAAACAAGGTAAATAATGCAGAACTAGTTCAATATATAGTGAATAAGTTATTGCTTAATTTTTGTACATTTCTTCATGTCATTTGCCTGTGGTCGACTGACCGCTGAGTCAGCCTAGCTGGAATCTTGGAGGTGGGACCAGACAGGGCAGTGATAGGAGTTATGGCAATCAGAACGTCCGTCACCACACTGAAAGGGAGAAGTCCTGAAAAAGAAGAGCATATGCCTGCTGAGACTGAAATTGCATTGGATTACTACACTGCTAATGGTGGTACTTCAGCTCCCCTTACCCCCACCCCCAGTAAATCCACTAGTGGCCTGCATGAGATAACCAGTACATTCTACTAAATCTTTGAAAGCTAGCTGTTGAATTCCTTCCACATATGATCTAAAGTAAAATCCCTCCTATGTAAAAATATAATTCTGATAGATGTTTTCAGCTAGTTGGAACCTAATTTTGCCTTTGTTATACCACCACCCATTGTTAAGTTATGCAGCAATGTCCCTTTTGACTAGACTGTGTGACTTCTAATTTACCGCTTATTTTATTTTATTTGCTTTATCATTTATTCTTTGTTGAATAGGGCACAGCACTGATTCAAAGGAGTCCTCTTTTAGGTTCAGCCCAAGACAGCACAGATAATATTCTAGTGAAAGTGAATATAAATGAAGACAACCGTATGCTTGTCCATCGTCGATGCATGCGCAAAGGCAGCCATGAACACACCAAGTCCCAGCCCACAAAAGCCAAGAGTGACCAGAGGGAACCACCCAACCGAGAATGCCATGGAAGCCCATGCCCCAGCAACCACCACCCCATCGGGAAATGGCCAGAAAGCAAGAACCATGCCAAACAACAGAACCAAAATATATGAGGCTAAAATCTAGACATTCTGCAAAATCTGTATAGCTGAGAGGTACCGTAGATCCAAGACATGCAACCCCAACCACATCCTCGACACAAACTCAGGGCAGCTCCTACTGTCACTATTCATGTGCAGCAACAAACACTCATGACTCCTCCCAAACCCATGAAAATGCTGCCTCACATATTGACTCCCCTCCGAGAACCAGTACACACACATTCTCCTTGAAACTCTGCCAAGAGGAACTCCCGACCATCCAAGCAAGACAACTGTCCAACAAGGTCAATGAATTGTCCGACAGCTGCCACCCACCCAAAACTGTGAGGAACAATAAATCCAGACTGCACCCTCTGAATGCCCAATGCACAAAACTCAACTGTCTGACCCCGTGTCCTGCAGCCAGCCTGCAACGGCTCAAGATCACCATGACAGATGCCCCAATAAACTGCTGCCAACCCCTTTCATGGGCAATGCGAATGACATGCAGATACTTACTTTAGGTAAACAGCCCTGAAGACAACAATTTGAGGTATATTAATCAATCAAGCTCCCCTCTACAACAAAACCAAATATAATATGGAGCTAAAATCGAAAATATGAGCCCAGAAGAAAAACTCCAAAATTAGGAATCCTGGCAAGGGTACTAAGCTTTAATAAAAACTCAAAACTCTTCACTTCAACTTAAAAAACAAAGAACAAACACTGGAGCCAGAATAAGTTGAGCACTGAGTTTATTACAGAACTTCTTCAGAACAATAAAATAATACACATAATTTCCTTTTATAAAATCATTCTCCTGACATAATTTCCTAAATTACTTATCCTTAAAAGGACATACATATTTAGCATTATAACTATTCATGATAACTTTTTATCACTCTTTCCAATAATAATAAACAGTAAGACAATACTCAAAAAATACACAAAATACATTTAATATGAAACCATACATGTGTGATAAAAAGCTTAACCAAACTAAGCTATATCAATTATTAGTCAAAAGTTAAAAATTAATATAATTTAAATAACTTTTGACAGATATCTTGCCACTGATGCCTGATGCTGAATCAGCTCTTAGAAAAATTTGCCATTTGAGTTCTATTTTTTCTAAAAAATTTATTAAAGGACCCTACAAATTTGTCTATATTTACTTTTTCAACTACAAACAAAATAAACTTTCTAAAGTTTAAACAATTTACTGAATGCTTTGCTAAAGCATTACTCATATCTTTTTTCTTTATAGCTAAAATATGCTCGTTAACTCTATATGTTAACTTTCTAATGATCTTACCTATATAAAAGTTTTCACAATTTGAACACGCTGCAAGGTACACTAACCCTTCACTTTGACAATCATATCTTTCACTAGCTGTTAAAGTGTAGCTTAAATGTTAGAAATGATGGCTATGCACCCCATCCTAAATCTGCACTGACTACAATTTGTACAGGCAAATGTCCCCAAATGTGTAGTAACTCTATTTTGAGCTTCATTCTTAATTCCCCCTTCTAACATTTCCTTTAAATTTCTTGTCTTTTTATTAATGAAAGTTGGTTTAGTTCCAATAATTTTAGTCAGTTCTGCATTACCCAAAATGATCTTACAATTCTCCTTAATCAACTCTCTAATATTCGGCCCATCTATACTCACGGGCACTGGAAACGCATATTTTAATCCCTCATTCCTATCTACACGTTGTTCAGTGTTTTTCTTCAGAAAACCTACTCTCAAAATAGGGGAAAACCTCTTGTCCCTATTACTTTTAACATAATGTATAACTTCTTCAAGGATTTCACTAGAATACCCTCTGTCAATAAACAGTGGTTTTAGTATATCCAATTCTATTACAAATTGATGGTCATCGCTGACCATTCTACTGAGTCTAATTACTTGTCCTTTAAATATGTTAATGTTCATATATTTTGGATGGTAACTATCAAAATGCAAGTGATTATTGGCAAAAGTTTTCTTTCTGTATATGTTACTTCCAAATGTTTTGCTACTAACATCCATTTTGACTTCAACATCCAGAAAATGAACTTCTGCACCTTTATTACTTATAGTGAACTTAAGCCAAGACACTGATTGATTAATTTGCTGGAAAAACTCATCAAGTTGTTTGCCACTACCAGCCCAGATAAAAAACAGGTCATCAGTATAACGCCTGTAATATCTGACATATTTAAACAACTCCATTTTCTCCAAAAATGTAACCTCCCACCAACACATAACTAAATTGGCAAAAACAGGCGCTACATGTGCCCCCCATTGCTACACCTCTTATTTGTTGGTAAATTTCTTTACCAAACATAAAATAATTATTGTGTAATGCTATTTCCATTAGCAGACGTGTGACAAAAATATCTTGTTTGAACTTCACTTTATCCAAATAAAGCTTCATAAACTCAATTCTTTCATTTTATTCTGCTGCAGTATACAATGTACAAGCATCCAATATACATAATAATATTTCATCACCTTGGAAATTAAAGAGCTGAAGCTCATCTAAAAACATCCAAGAATCTTTTAAGAACCATTTACTATTTTGTACAATAGGGTTGAGTATTCCATCTAAATAAATGGAAATTCTTGAAGTTTTACTAAAGGGGTCTGAAACAATTGGCCTAAATGGAGGATGTTTTTCATCTTTATGTATTTTAGGGATGCCAAATTGCATCCCTAACTGTGGCTGCTCCACACAAAGAAACTCAACTAAATCTACTGAAATGTATTGCTGATAAGAAAGATACAGTAGAATAAGATCTATCTCCTGAAACTTTTTCCTAACTACATCTTTAGACACTTTAAGATATTTCTCTCTATCTGCCAATGTATCCCCTAAACTTCTACAATAGTCCTTGTTATTCATAATAACCAATCCTTGTCCCTTGTCAGCTTTCATATATCTTATATCCCCATAAGAAGCAAGTTGTTTTAAAGCCATAGTTTCTTGCTTGGTTAAATTTTCTTTATACCTAAACTGTCTTTTACTATCCTGTAAACTATAAATGTTATATTCACAAACTGCAGAAAAAGTGCTCAGGGTGTTAATTAGTGGAGGATTAACATTCTTTTTTTTTTTCAAATAACCAATGTCGTGATTGGGCAAACCATCAAACAAATATTTTAAATTTAATTTTCTCACATATAATTTAAAATCTAAAATGGTATCAGTAACTTTTGCTTTTTTTTGCAGGTAAAAAAGAAAAACCTTTTTTAAGCACCTCAATTTCCATATCATTAAACTCTTTATCACTCAAATGATAAATCTCTTGTGTAAAGGCTAACGCCTTTTTGCCTTTTTTCTTGCCTCCAGTCACAAATGCTTCCTGGTTGGGAGGGGGACTGCTGGTTCCATTGGTCTGAGTGATACAAGGAACACTATCTTCACTTTCTGCACTAGAAGCACTAGTTAACTGGTCCCTATTACTATTATGGACTTGTTGATTGTTCCTGAAACCTGTATCTGAAAAGGAATCAAGTCTATATAATGAACCTGGCTTCTGAAATATATTTTTTCCATTTTTAAAAAAATGACCAATATTATTGTTTCTTTTTTTTTTTGTTAATTAAAAATGCTTGCTTTGGTTGATATGCTTGCCAATCTCTTAATAACTTTTTCTTGACAACAATGCTATCAATTAACTTATTCACCTTAATGCCTAAATTATCAAACAAATATTGCTATTAATGTACCATTGGATGTTCTCTTAACACACCATCCAGTCTAACAAAATCATTTTTCAAACAGTCCATCTCTTCTTGGTTCCATTGTGTAAGTAATTTAAGAACTTCTAAACCCACATTATTATACAGTTCTTTTAGCCTATTAAACAAATTACTGTCAAATTTAACTGCATTAGGAAATGCGTACACTCTTAAACCCAAAGGCACAACTGAAAGCTCAATACATTTATTCAAATACTGGTTCTCATAAATTAAAGTTTTAAATCTTTAAACTTTCTTCTCCAACTGGAGAAACTGACTTTTAAAGTCCGGTACTTCTCTCCGTACCTGCCAAGAGTCTATGATGGAATTACAGTTGTTCATCAAGTCCTGAAATGGATCTACCAGATTTTTTTCTAAAAAATTGGTTATCAGCTTGTTGTTGTCAAATATTTCATCTGCAAAAATTGTCCCATCATCCAATGAAGAAGGATTAAAGCCGTTAACATTCCGAGTATGCGGATACCCGCATCTATTACTTTTCATTATCTCTAGCAGATTTTGCGCCTTGCAAACAAATTCCTGCAAGGTGATAGTAAGCGTGTTAACTTCATCCGGCTTTGGATACACGCTAATATCACAGTCAACGGTGTTTTGAGTAGTCATAGCAACTGTTTTACTTCTCAAAAAGAATGCTACAAAAATGAAGACTGCAAACTTCTTAAAATATCAATAAACTGCTCGGAAAGTGGATGTATCTTTATGCTGTCAATCCTTATACCAGATGTACCAAAATTACCAGCTCTGGAAAGAGCTTTTTCAAGGAGACAGACTTAAAACCATGCTACCATTTGCTTACACCAGAAACCAGCAAACTGCTGTCAGTCCTTATACCAAACTGTCCACAAGGGACTGATTACCAGCTCTAAAAAGAACTTTTGTAAGGAGACAGTCTTACATTTACTTACATCCAGATACCAATTAAGAGCTCCACGCTATTTCCATGTGGTGGTGAATAATTAAACTGTGCCATTCAATAATGAACTTGAAAGGTGAAAAAAGGAACTGCCACGATTCCAACATAAAGAGCCACAGCTACCAGTGCATAATAAACTTGCACTAAAAACTCAAAACTCTTCACTTCAACTTAAAAAAAAAAGAGCAAACACTGGAGCCAGTATAAATTGAGTGCTTTCATCCCGTTTATTACAGAACTTCTTCAGAACAATAAAATAATACAAATAATTTCCTTTTATACAATCATTCTCCTGATATAATTTCCTAAATTACTTATCCTTAAAAGGACATACATATTTAACATTGTAACCATTCATGAAAACTTTTTATCACTCTTTCCAATAATAATAAACAGTAAGACAATACCTAAAAAATACACAAAAATACATTTGATATGAAACCATACATGTGTCATAAAAAGCTTAACCAAACTAAGCAATATCAATTATTAGTCAAAAGTTAAAAATTAATATAATTTAAATAACTTTTGATGGATATCTTGTCATTGATGCCTGGTGCTGAATCAGCTCTTAGAAAAATTTGCCATTTGAGTTCTATTTTTTTTTTTAATTATTAAAGGACCCTACAAATGTGTCTGTATTTACTTTTTCAACTACAAAAAAACTATAAACTTTCTAAAGTTTTAATACTTTAAGTTTTAATACTTCAATATACTCAATTAAAATTAAAACAATGTAGAATCTAAAAAGGCAACGCATGCCATAAATCTGAAAAAGGCTGCTACCAGACAAGAAACATTATTCCTGCAGTGCAGGACATACAATCAACAAACTCAGGCCCACTGCGGAACTCTCGACTGTCAAAAGGCATCCCACCACCGTCCGACACCAAACACATACGCAGAACCCTGCAACCCATGAAACCACACAACAACCACCAGGAAGGCAAAAAATTGATAAATAAATGCAAACACTCCGTGACCAATGGCTGCCCCGCAACCTGCGAAAGCACCCGAAACCATCATATATGACGAAACTGAAACTGTAAGGTCTGCTTCCTTTTTTTTTTTTTTTTTTTTTTTTTTTTAAATTTATTGTTTTTGCAATACATATCCACTCACCTGGCTGAACAGTGAAGCCACACCACTTCCCGTAAAAGGGAGGCATGATTCTACTCTCTCACTGAGCTGGAAAGCCATGACTGCAGTGAAATAACCACACAACCCCACCAACGACCTTGCTGCCTCCTTGGTATTCACCACTAAAATTCACCTTCAGGCCCTGCACCTGCAGGCCATGTTCACCATGTGTCCATTTACGAGCACCACTAAATAGTGACCCTAACCACCCAACAGCTCTCCAAATCCTGTCCCTGACCACAGTATTAAAAGTATTTTAAGTATTAAAAGAAATCCACTTTCCCATTCCCTCCTAAAGGATTAACAGAAGGGGGCGTAACTTAAACAATCTGGAAAATATATATCCCCAACCTTGGAAAACAGAGAAAAGTAGTAGAAAGCGAAAACTATAATGTACTCTATCATACCTTGCCACTACTAACCCCAAGGCCTACCGGTACCCTTACGCACCTACAGGTCATCAAGGACATAGTATGTGCTGTAGCAAGTTCACACCAAAATGTGATTGCTTAACCCAGCTACACTAACCTAAACCTCTTAAGCCCCTCCCCATCCTTATTTCATTTCCTCCCACCCATTCATGCCTCCACTTAAGCCTTTCACCTCCCCAAACCACTTAGCTCCCCCTAATATCAACCTACCCCCCCCCATGAAGATGTCCCGGGGCAACTTGGTTTTTTGCCAAACTTCATTTCTTAAAGCAGTAGGTAAATATCTCTTAAATTTGTAAAAGGCCGATATTTCTAGAAATTTTATTTTTAGTGTGTTGACCAACAGAATCTAACCATAAATTAATTATAAGTTTTATGTCATATAAATGTAATCTTAGCGTTCTATTAGAGATAAAATCCAGCTATGAAAGTTTACAGCATGTGTCTTTAAAGCAGCACCACCTCTGGAAAGTAAGCCTTTATTAAACCATTTTTACTGTGCTTGTAATCTATCTGCGCCACATTCATGATGCTACACAATACCCCACTCGGGCATCATAGATAAGCTATCCAGCTTAAATATAAACCCCTATGTCACAAGATGGGTCGCAAACTGGCTCAAAGACAGAACCCACAGAGTGAGAGTTGCTAGAGCCATGTCAGACTCAAGACCGGTCGCAAGTGGCGTCCCACAGGGTTCTGTCCTGGGACCACTCTTGTTCGGTATATACTTTTCCGAGGTACAGGCAAACGTGGGAGGACTATGGCTCACCAAGTTCGCAGACGACTGCAAACTGGGTGCCATAATCAACTCTCCAGCTGACACAAACATCCTTCGAAAAGGTCTCACAGAGACAGATAACTGGTGCCAGTGCCACGGTTTAAAGCTAAATGCCAAAAAATGTATAGTCATACCATTTGGCAAAAACAATATGCCCACAAATTACCACATAGGCGGAAACCCATTAAGTACAGAGAAAGTTATTAGGGACCTGGGGACCCAAGTTGATAGCAATCTCTCCTTTGAAAACCACATTGCCAAAGTGGTTAGAAAGACCTTCTACATAGCCCACCTCATCACGAAGGGTTTCACATCTAGATCAAGAGAGGTAATCGTGCCCCTTTATTCATCCCTCATCAGGCCCATCATAGAATACAATGCCCTTTTGGGATGTACCTTACCCGACACCTGCAGCAATTAGAAAGACCTCAAAAGTATCTCACCAAGAGGATCAAGGGTCTCAAACAGATGCCATATACTGCTCGGTTAAAAAAACTCCAGCTCTACTCAGTTGCATACCACCTACTTCGAGGCGATCTATGCCTGACATACAAAGCTATGTCAAATCCAGAATTAATGGACATGCTCCACCTCAGTAAATCTAAATCCCTTAGAGCCACATGCTCGAGGGACTTGAACCTCAGCACAGAAATAAATAGAACTTGCTGGAGGGACAGGTTCATAACCCAGAGGCTCCCTTCGCTCTGGAACAGAATTCCAGTTCATGTGAGGCACAGCACCTCACTGAATCTCTTCAAGAAGAATCTCGATAAGTGGATGGGGGATTGTAGGTTTGTCCCAGGGATTACTCCCGTGTCACTATTAGACAGAGGCACAGTAAACTAAACCTTAAAAAGGGCACAGTATACTCAAATCAAGGGGTGGCATAAGCCATACAGAATCGGGCTAGGCTTATAATTGCCCCAGGGCAGATAGCCTAGTATGAACCTATGAACCTAGTCTGCAGTTTTCTGGTCAGATCTACTGAAAGGATAATGGTACAGACATTTAAGTCCCATATTTCCTTGAAGATGTACCAAAGAAAATCAACAAGATATGCCTGTATGTCCTTATGCCTGGTTAGTTGTTTTAGTGTGGTAGTATCACAGGCATAGTCATCAAATTGGTCACCGACACCATTCTTTTAGGTACAGTAATAGTGGTCTGCAGTGACTGTCCCTCAGTTGTCTTCCTGGAAAAGGGACCAAAAGCATAGGAGAACAGATAAGGACAAAAACTCACAGAATATATCACAGCAATGTTTCTCTTACTTTGGGGAAAATATGCTCAAAATGCATGGTTTTCCTATAGCTAGCAAAATGTACAGTTTTAGGATTTTGGCATGGAAAATTGCACCAAAATACCTTGCTCCAATCTAACAGTTGGCAGTAATAAAGAAATTTGGGATAACTCATCTTAGAAAATCACCTTTTTTCAGGAATAATATAAAACTACAGTATCTTCCAGAAATAAATGTCTTACTTAACAAAACTTTTCTCGGTGGTGGTGCTGCGGTAGCGTTGTCGCCTCACAGTAAGACGCTGTCCGGTTTGATTCTCAGCTAGAGCGTCTTCTGTGTGGAGACATGCGTGAATGGGTGTACCTTCGTTGAAGGTTGTGCATCAGGCCTGGCAAGCCAGTACGTAAAAATTAACTGCCAATCATTAGCGGACCGGAGTTCTGCTGTGGTGACCCCTAACCGGGAAAAGCCGGAAGACACAAACAAACTTAACAAAACTTTTCATCAAGTACCTTCAATACAACTGGGTTACAATATCATATCTACCAATAGTTATGACTGACTCTATACACATATATATATATATATATATACATATATATATATATATATATATATATATATATATATATATATATATATATATATATATATATTGTCTTCCTCTGTGAGCCTCTAACTAACGCTCTCTTTTTGATTCCTTTAACACAGTTAGTATATGGTGCCCTTTATGTCTTCGTCCAGGTCTCACACTGCTGTCACTGTTCCACAGTAATTGCTCCAGAGATAAAATTCATCTGTAGAAGCTAATACAGCAAAATTTCTGCCTGCCCTTAAAACAAAGGGAAATTCTCTCTGATTTAAAAGAAACACTAAGTCATGTATTTAACTTACATATTTAAAGAAAATACTGCTTATCTGCAGAAGCAACTCTGTTTACACACTTTAAACAGAAATGCAGCATCGTTTGTTAAAACTAAACACACACATACACACACACACACACACACACACACACACACACACACACACACACACACACACACACACACACACACACACACACACATGCAAAGGAATATAACACACTCATGTACATTCCTACTACTCACTCCCCGGGATTCATGAACCTTGCGCCAGGCGCCAGCATAGCGTCGGCGTTATAACGCCAAATATGGCTGCTTAGCGATTCATGTATGAATGAATTCCACGTGCACTACCGGCGTGCGCCGGACCGTCCCCGCCCCCGGCGTAGGTATGCAAAACACACTGTGTGCGGTATTGCACCATGCAAATGAGGGCAAATAGCGATCCACGTGGCGCGAGCGAAGCGTAAGCACGGCAATGTAAACCAAAAAAACGGTTTACATTTACCCAAACATACCGGAGGAGTAACGGAAGGCTGTCAAAGTCAGGTATCATATAGGTGCAATATGCCAATGTGGAAAGGCACCGAGAATGTCCAAAGAAAATATGCACAAAATGTACAAAATGACATAAATGGCACGTACGTAGAAAGAACAGCAGACACCCGGGATATGTGCACAGAAGTTGTAAAGCAATGAAATAATATGACAATGTCCGAAAAGAGCAGTAGAACACAAATCAGCTGCACAGCCACCACACACCATAGTATGTATGTAAAGCTGCAACCCCAGCGCAATGGTTGTCAAGGAGTGGTGGCGGTGTCCGCGCCGTAACCATGTATTAGTAGTCAATTCCATGCAAATGAGGCAGATAATAGTGAATCGCAAAAAGCGCCGGGCGTAAGGATGGAGCAAGCGGCGAAGCGGTACTACACCGAGGAGTGGCCTACGAGATACATGTCAACCACAGAGGGTGTGCCACTGTAGGAGGAAGGATATTGGAGGTCAGCAAATCTGGGCTGTACAATGCACATCACAGCATCAGGACTGGCGTGTTAGGAAATAGATGCGCTGAGAGTACAGAATGCGCATACAAATGCATGTGCACGAGGATGACTACGTTCCCTAAACCAGTCATGTGACGGCCTCACCGGCAACAACCAGGGATATAGGAAGGTAATGCGGAGAATACGAGGAAATGCGGAAGCAGTGTAAATGGATCCGTAACGAGCAATTAACACCAATCAATGCAGGAAGGGCAAACGCCGGCAGCTGATACCTCTGCATGCAGACTCCTGCAGAACGGGAAAGGGGAGGCATATGAGTGCAAAGATAGTAGGGGATGTAGTAGAAATGCAAAGAGCAAAGAGCAAAGAACCGAAATAGCACAGCCAAGTACAGAGGTAGCATAACTGCGGCTGCAGATAAAATGCATCATATGCCATGTGCCTGCAGGATGCAGTAATGTAAGATGCCAGGCGAAGGCAATGCAGGCAACTGTAATGTAACACTACAGGCAGTACCGTTGCAGCTGCACGCGTAAAACCACGGAAATAATCCGTGGATACGGCCGCACAGACACACCCAATGACATCACCGGGTATACAGCACAACAGTATTAAATGTGAATGCACACAACACACAGCGCGATTTCCCAAACGCCGCACCGTAGGGTGTAAACAGACGGGAACTTTTAATATGTATATGCTGGGTGCCGCCGCGGCCGTGATGCATAGGTATGTGGCAGAGACAGACGGAGTTGCGGAGGGTGGTGCCGACAACGACCGTAGGCCTCACAGGAGAAGGAGAGTGTTCAGACCAAGGGTGACCTACCAGGGGCTGCGAGACCTGGAGATAGTAGAGCGCTACAGGGTGGACAGGGACACGTTACAGCAAATAGTGGAGCTGTGCCGGCCGCGCCTGAGAACAAGAGACAACAGAGGGAGCCCATCCCAGTGGACACAAAGGTATGTGTGAGCTTGCGAATACTGGCTACAGGTACCTTTCAAAGGCCAACCGGGGACATAATGGGCATCTCACAGGCATCAGCATCCAGGGTACTACACCAGTTCCTGGATGCCATGTTACCACATGCCCATGAGCACATAAATTACCCCACATCTCAGGAGGAGTTGGCTAGCAATATGCGCCGCTTCCACCGTGTGGCACAATACCCGGAGGTCCTGGGTGCGATAGACTGTACGCACATAGAAATTAAGTCACCACCTGGGGAGCAGGGTAGACGCTACATAAACCGCAAGGGATACCCCTCCATCAATTGCCAGGTCGTGTGCAATGCGCAGGGCATTATTATGGATGTGTGTGCTGGCAGCCCTGGAAGCTACCACGACTCCCATATCTGGCATGCCTCACAGCTGTATCAGGTATTCGCCAGGGGGGACATCACACAAGGTCACCTTGTGGGGGATGCTGGCTACGCACTGGAGCCGTGGTTGATGACACCCATCAGGAATGCACACACACACATGCAAGAACGCCATAATGAGGCACACGCACAAACTAGAATAATCATAGAGCGTGTGTTCGGGATGTTGAAATCACGGTTCCGGTGCTTGGATAGATCCGGTGGAGCCTTGCAGTACTCTCCAGGCACAAGTGCCCACATATTCATAGTATGTTGTATGCTACACAATATGATTCTGTGGAAACAGCTGCTGCAGGGACATAATGCCGGAGGGCCACCAAGCCCGCCACAACTGCCAGGGCAAGCACAGGCACAGGGCGTTCAGCGCCATGGACACACTGAGCCAGCCCCAGTAGGTAGACAGAGGCGTACCCAATATGCCTACGCCCTGGCAAAGAGGGAACGCATAGCACATACGTTGACAGTGTAGGCCCCATGGACTGACACCTCCTGACCTGCACACACAGTAAAATGGACGCCACACAAACGTGTCCGCCCGTAATGTGTACCGTATGTGTGACTCCAACAAAGGCACCGCCCAAACACCGCACACCCAATAGCCAGCAGAGCATGGAACGCCAACACCTCAACGCACGCCGGTTCTACAGCACACGGCGTAACGTATGCTGCCACTATCGCCGCAAGTCGACCACATATGTACTCATGTGCATACACAGATACGGAAATACACATCAGTACACATGTAGAAATATATGTACGCATACACAGATATAAAGTACAACACGGTAATATGGAACCCAGGGATGCAAGTTCACAGATAAGTAAGACGCGAAATCACCACATAGTAAACATAGTGACCGACAACCCGATCATCCTGGAGGGTGGGCAGGGCAGGTAACGCCAGCCATGGAAATGTTAACCTGCATCAATACATATCCGCGTGTCGGGATGGTCACCAGTCCACAGTACAGTAACGGGATATGTGTAGGGTTACCACCTGTCCCACGTTGTGAGTCCTTTGGGCAGTTGTGTCCTGCAAAAACATTGACAAAATGGCAAATGTCCTGAGATTGTAGGACAAAACTATTTCCCATAAGTTCTATATTAGTCGCATAAAACAAGTGATTTAGTAGAAGAAACATCTAAATATGATAATAAACAGAATAAGCAACTGTAATGCTACAGGTTTGTATCCTGTCAAAAAAGTGAATTGCTGTCCTTTGTACTGGCCGTGGGTATGTGTTTGCATGCAAAATCTGACGTTTCCACAGACAATGTCCCACTTTGTGTATTTGAAAAGGTGGCAACCCTAGATATGCGTGTCATATCCATAGGATATGAGTGCGGAGATACACGCCACCGGCGATGCGGCCAACGTAGGTATTGTGTTCAACCGTCGGTGCGAAAGCGGAAAGCATACCAGTGATGTGTACGACATTATGAGGAACGTACCTCATTTGGGGTGTAAAACAGTGCATGTTCCTCGCAGTTCCTCCAAGTTCCACATTGAAAATGTCTGTCAAACATCCATTGTTAGGAATGTATATAAATGACATCCTGGTAAATAGAATGTACTCATAGTAAGTCAGTAAAGGTTCTTCACTGTAAGTAAATCAGCATATTACAATCAACCTATGACCTACTTAGCTGAAGTTGTCACTATGCCATTACTATGTGTTCCACATTATGCCCATTTGTTTCACATTACTACTGTGTGTGTTCCTCACTCTGGAAATAGAAGGTTGACAGCCATGGCGGCAATATGTGTGTGTGAGGTGAGGTTGTCGTGTGTTCCGCTGTGTGTGTGTAATGTGTGTGCCACTGTAAACTGTGTATGTAGATGACATGTCACAGGCGGAGTGTAATAACAGGCGTAGGCATACAGTACAGGAACCATAGGCGTATGTACAGCAGTACCCACAAAGTAGTACTGACATCTCCTCAGTGGCTATGCCGCGGCGTAAAAGCGATGCAAAGCGGAAATGTCCCAAAGTGTACCACAGGGCCATAGCCAACAGGAGATGCAAAGGACGCATGTACAAACCATGACCGTAGGTATGGCGGCCATAAGGTAGACTCCACACGGTCCGTCGCCAAAGTTACACAGCATCAGGCATGTACGGCGAAAATACGAATGTGCTATCCCGGCACCGATCGTGAACACCTACGGTCCCGTAAATACCGTGGTGTGTAAGCAAGCGGCACACGAATAGGAGGCTACCGGTAGCATACAGGCCGCCCCAAGTATAGGACCACAGTCACCGTAACTATCAGCGACAAAATGCCAATGGATAGTAGGCACGGACGAACATCCGCAGATATATAACCGATGTGAAGGAGGAATACGTGCAGGAAGCACACATGCAGGCGAGACCGACAGCAGACGACATCAACCAAACAAACATTCCCGGAACAACAGACAGGTAACCCGCAGCTCCCCAAGCAGGGATGGAGCACACACACAAGCATATCCGGTATGTATAAATGCAAGACTCACACCCCGTACCCGTCACCCACATCCGCAGATATACCCCATTGCACATATCAAAGGGATAACAGCTAAAACCGTAGCAAACACATACAGGCAGTGAATGACAGCGGCATACCCACAACAAGCTCCTGGGAAACACTAGCAGCGGCTGATGCATCCCTGCATCCGCTATGTACAGGAAAATAACAGCTATGTAACACATCTGAATACTGCGCCATCGACAGGCGCCGCCAGGACACGGGACCCACATAGTGAGCTGTGATCTGGCCAGAGCACAGGTGTTACCAATGTGACCCATGCCCCTGCATCGGGTGCACACGTTGTGACATGGCACATGCCATGTCCCATGCATGTGGATGTCTGGCTGCAGCATTGTCACACCATGACATGACCTATGCACAACATAGCAGACATCCACACTGTCAGCATATCCGCACAGAATGTGACACCTCACACTAGTATGGTTGTATGTCACATGGGCCACCACAGGGCCGTGTGCACGATGTCTACCACACACAATAGTCAATGACTCAGACAGACAAGGCCATGGTTGATACCTACAGGCATGTTGCCACACAGCACATCCACAGTGGGTACTCACCGTTGCACCCTGTACACACATAGTGGGTTCATCACTGTAGTGGACCCCCTGGACATCCAATGTAGTACACCAGTGACATGGAACGCCGCCACAGCTACTACAGGTGCCTCCAATGTCCACCATATACGTGCTGCTGAGCATCTGAACTGACTTACAGACATGGCAATGTAATGCATCCAGGTCACGCATCGCACAGACACATAGCTGTGTCCTGCTACTGTGCAGTGGCACAGAGCCCGCACTTCACACTGTACAGCTATGCACACAGCTCACAGCAAACGAACCTGGACAGACATCACTGTTACCCATACATTGTATCTGTAGACTGTACACATAACACTGCACCGTGACAGCCATTGTGATGTGGTGCATGCGTGGGTCACCATCGCCACATGTCCACAAGATACCGCATATGTTTGCGGTGTACATTACATAAGGACGGCAGCCATGTGTACTCTCAACTCGCCCGTGGCCACACGGTGTATCACGCTGATGCATGCAAACTACCATGAATGTGTGTACTGCATGCCTACTAAATGACACCTGCCTGTTGTACTGTCCCCACCAGGGCAGTGTACATACTGACACTATGAATGTCTGGTCTGCATTCACTGGTCTGTGTTGTGTGAATGCTGCATGCCACCTGCAGTATCACATGCATGCTGTCTGTGTGTGTGTGTGTGTGTGTGTGTGTGTGTGTGTGTGTGTGTGTGTGTGTGGGTGTGTGTGTGTCTGTATTATAACCGATGGTATGTCTTTGTATTGACAGGTGCTGTAGGTGAGTTCCCCTCCTGCGGTCAATCTGATGCTAGTGTCCCCACAGATACTAGTGGTGATGACCATGTGCATGAGGCACAGGCAGGGTCGTCACAGGCAGACACTGTGCCAGTGGAGAACATCACACATACGTCCCTTTCATCCCCGCACACGGTTCAGATGCCAACACATACCCCAACACCGTTGACCATAGATGACGGTCAGTCAGCGTCTGTTGTCCCCGAGCAGGAATGTGTGGTGGCTGCAGAAGGTGTGGGTACACACGATGTTGCCAGTGTAAGGACTGGTGCAGTGCCACGCAGGCATGTGGCAGGTGCTGCTCGTAGGGGAGCACCGCTAGACATACACCTGCCGCACAGGGTGCAGCAGCTGGTATAACCAGACGCATGTTCCAGACTGTAATGGCGGCGCAGGCACGTGCCGAACGGCAGAACCAGGAAGGGCAGAGGCTGCAGAGGTCCGCAATCCGTACTCTGAATGACAACATCCAGGCATTGGCAATGCACAACAGCATCTTGCCGATGTTCTGGATAGGAGATTGGGTGACATGGCTGGTATCCTCGACCGAGGCATGGCCATCCTTGAGCGCGCGCAGTCCGTGCAGGAACACCAGTTAGGTGAGGCATAGGGCACGTGGGCGTGCCAGCAACACCACCTGCTGCAGGTCAGCGCGTGCAAGCACCTCCCATGCCCACCCAGACAGTGCTGGTAGCAGCAGCAGTGCAGCTGCTACTACACCATCCACACCAGGACAGAGCAGGCCACGTGGACGTGGCCCTGGACGCCCCGTCAGGCACGCTTCCAGCGGACATGTGACATCGGAGAGTGGACAGTCCGCATCTACACCCGGTCGTGCCTGTGCGACCCCAGGCAGGCGCTGGTCAGGTCGCCGCCGCAGACACAGTGAGCCGTAACACCTGCACTGTACAGTCAGGGGCTGCCAAGCATACCCGTGTAGGCATCACAGATGACTGAACTGTGTACACACACACCCACACACAGCAGACACAACTGTAGGGCTCCACCACACCCACATGCAATCTACATAGTCATGCCCACTCAATGCACTGGCCCTTACACACACACATGATGTCATCCATTGGTACAGCCCATGCCTGTGGCACACATATCACCCTGTGCATATGATGAAGTCTCTGCCGCATAACTGTGAGCTACACCATCACTGCACGGTTAAGCTAACATATTCTGATGCACAGGGTGGACACGATAGTGAGAGGTGTATGTGATACCTGTGTCCGCATACTACGCGATGTGTATGTTGTGGTGTGTGTATGGCTGGTGACAGGTATGTATGTGATGTGGGTTGTGCACGGACATCATGCAGCAGACATACCATGCAGGACAGGTGCAGCATTCATTGATATGTGTACACAGTATGTGTGGTGGTTACATGTGTAGCACCATGTCGGTGCAGTTAACCCGTATGATACTGATGGTGTACTTGCACGTGCCTACTGGGAGCACTGTAATTAGTTCCCCACGTAGTCATGGGGTACCCACAGGCATGTCTGGCAACATCAGCATAGCACAGTTACCCGTGATCCGCATGGACCCCTACATAGGTACATAGGCGCACATGAACGTAACAGGATATGTGCCCTACGAAATGTGTGGACCTAGCATGACTGTGTGTGGCGTCTAACACCCCTCAGGATGGGGATGCCATATCCATCAGTCCCCAGTCCCTGGTCTAGCAGTGACACACAGAGGTTGGCTGGCGATAACTATCATCACACATCCACATGTCATTAGCAGTCCTGGACAAAGGCAGTCAGGGCCTTTCCTTCACATGGCCTGGCACCCCTCCCCGTGTTGTAGGGGGTGTCTGGCCGTTAACCCTGTTCCCCCAGCACGCCCCACCCAACATTGTGTTGAGGTGTCTGACAGTCGCTTCTATGCCCGTGGTTTGCATGGAGCCTGGGAGGTGGAATGTGCCCATGTCACCCAGGTCAGACATGGCCGTGTATGTCAGGCACAGATCACCACGGAGCAGCTGTGCTGTGAAGATCCACAGCCGGTGTCCCCTTGGCCGCAGCTTGTGACACATGTCCTAGCACCGCTATCCCCGCCTTGTGGAACGCTTATGGTCCTTCCGAAAGTGCTGCAGGCGCCAGGTTAGCTACAGGCCACATGTGCCATTGTATGCAGTCATTGCTCTGGTGTGTGATGTGTACAGGGATACAATGAACACCTCTGATGTGGTTGACATTCCATCCAGACCAGGAGGCCACAATGGAATGTCTTCACACCCACATTGCCATTGTGTGTGTTGACAGAGGTTGCCGACAGGTGTGGTAGCCATTTCCTGAACACGCCCACCATCTTTAATGGCGCATCACCTACATGTGACATTGGGACGAACATGTCCTTCACACTGGGTAGGGCTGCACCTTCTCTGGCATTTAGTAGCAGGCCATGGCTCTGGCACCAGTCATCCTTGTCTATGACGCCCTAGGTGGATGTCCGTGTAACATGGGGTGTTGGGTATGTTGGCTGGTGCGTAGTCATCTGCATACCTTGTCTGCTACAATCCCCCTATGATTGCATGCACATTGACGGTCGGATGCCATATGGCAGGGGGCACAGGAGTGAGCCCTGTGGGCCTCCACTGGGTCCAGATATGAGTGTGACAAGGCACCTTGAGCACCAACCCTGTGTGGTGTGACCTCCAACCTGTCTGAGAAGCATCGGGTGACATATGTCCCCACATGTATGCTGGCGAGCCTTTCTATGGGTCCCATGTGTAGTGTGCTCTGAACGCTCCCACCAGGTCATGGTACTGTGTGCAAACCCACGATCCCCATCAATGGCCTTGGTGACCACTCCAGACTGGACGAGCAGGTTCGGGAGGCAGGATCTGCCCTTGACTATGTAGTTGTGGGTATGTTCCGCATTGGCTGTACACCGCTATCTGTAACCATGGCCACCTGTATGGACCTCCACACAGCTTTGCAGACAACACTTGTCAAGCGTATAGGGTGTGGCTGTTGACGGTCCATAGGAGCACTACCCTGGCATAGTGGGACCACAGATGCCATATGGCATCCATTGGGGACATAGCCCATAGTAAGGCTAACATGACACAGTGGCCGCATGTGTGGGCCGAGGGCCTCAATGAGGATGGATAGCACACAGCCAGGGACACCATCGGTGCCCATTGCTGACGTGTCAACCGCCATAGAGATATGGGATCACCCAGGCCATATGACATGTTTGGGAGGATACACTCTGGTGGGATGGATATGTTCCCTGTTGGGGATGTATGCATGGAACATGTCCTGTGGTTTGCAGACAATGTCTGTGGGTGCAGTGACTGTTGTACCATTCTGGACCATTTCCAGGCAAGTCTGTGTGCCCCCAACCATGTCCTTACCACAGTTAGGGAAGGCCCTGTGGTTGTCTCATGTGCCCTCTGCAGTACCACTCCCACAAGCGGACCTGGATGATGGTATGTGGCCGTATGGTAACGCCGGTATGAATGGCTGATGGTTTGCCTGGTACTGTCATTGCTCTGCCATGTAGTAGCTCCAACTGTTGATGTACAGGTAGCCAGTGGCTGCAGTCCACCACACCATGTGCCTACCTGTGGTGGACAAGGGCCTGATGTCATCATGTTTGCCTGTTGCAGACATGCATGTGGGTGGTCGGGAAGGCATTCGCTAGGCGCTTGCAGGTCTGGCCTCTGTTCAACACTGGCATGGAGGACTTGTAGGGTACCACACCGGTCGTATGATGTGTGTGGTTTTATGTGGAGAGGTCATCACTGAGGTCCCCATGCTGGTGTTGGTTACAGTGAGTGGATGACCAGTGGATCCACTATACGGTCTTGCATCACCATTGGGGCTGTACATCCTGTGTGGGGCATATCCTCACCATGTGTGATGGGCAGAACTGTCAGACATCCCCCCCTAGTATGTATGGTGCATGGCTGTTTAACAGTGGCCAGGTGTGTGAACACCTGGGACTGCTGGCGACTGTGTTGTGCCATGGGTAATGTTCCCAGGCTATGTATGGGTGGTTCATGTCACCCAATACGGTGCTGTTGTGAGAGCATGCCCACTCACCAGTGTCCTCAGGACATCTGTGAAGGTATCCTGTGTTTGGGAGGGTTGTCTGTAGCATGCAACAAACTGTAGGCCAGTCCTACACATGGTTAATTGCACCTAGATATTCCTCGCAGCAACGGCCACGCCTGTGGCATGGCCGGGTTGCTGTTGTGGCCGGACACACAGGACGGACCGCATCCCGCCACCCATGCCGCCGCACCATGTGTATGCATGTCTGATCTGTGCCGACTCTAAGTGTCTGAGCATGCCCAGTAGGCAGCTGTGTAGATAGACACACAGCACAGTGCACACCGCGGCCGTCTGCAGTCATACCCCGGGTGCATGCCTGTATCCCCACGCAACGGCCACGTCTGTGGCATGGCCAGGTTCCTGTTGTGTGGCTGGACACACACGACGGTCCACATTCCGCCACCCATGCTGTCGCAACATGTGTATGCATGTCTGCCCTGTGCCGAGTCTAAGTGTCTGAGCATGCCCAGTATGCAGTGATGTACTGATCAGTAGTTACTTGTTATTTCCGACTGCAGCACTAACGTGTTAGTGTACGGCGACCTTGGGATGGTAACAGACTGCGTGACTGCGCACTCTGTCCGAACTCCCGATCGGGCGCATTGCCTCTGCAAATCATACCACTCACGTAGGGGTATGCCTCCTGACAGCGCTCTGCTCAGTAAACTCGGTAGCGCGTTCTGTAAATGCTTCATACTGTAGTGTGTTCATGTAGATAGGCGTAGGTTCGTCCCCCGTCCCTTCCGTGTGTGTGTGTGTGTGTGTGTGTGTGTCTCTGTGTGTATGTGTTTCCAGCTGCCTCTGCGACTGATTATGATTTTAGACGCTCCGCAACACATGCCTTGGCCATTGCCAACTATTGTCTTGCGGGTGACGTCAGCAGCCTACAAGTATGCCTGTGACAGCGCTCTGTTTAGTAAACTCGGTAGCTGCTCTGTAAATGCTTCATACTGTAGTGTGTTCATGTAGATAGGCGAGGTTCGCCCCCGCCCTTCCGTGTGTGTGTGTGTGTGTGTGTCTGTGTGTGTGTGTTTCCAGCTGCCTCTGCGACTGATTATGATTTTAGACGCCCGCAACACATGCCTTGGCCATTGCCAACTATTGTCTTGCGGTGACGCCAGCAGCCTACAAGTATGCCTGTGACAGCACTCTGTTTAGTAAACTCGGTAGCTGCTCTGTAAATGCTTCATACAGTAGTGTGTTCATGTAGATAGTCGAGGTTCGCCCCCGTCCCTTCCGTGTGTGTGTGTCTCTGTGTGTGTGTGTTTCCAGCTGCCTCTGCGACTGATTATGATTTTGACGCCCGCAACACATGCCTTGGCTATTGCCAACTATTGTCTTATGGGTGACGCCAGCAGCCTACAAGTATGCCTGTGACAGCGCCTGTTTAGTAAACTCGGTAGCGCTCTGTAAATGCTTCATACAGTAGTGTGTTCATGTAGATAGTCGAGGTTCGCCCCCGTCCCTTCCGTGTGTGTGTGTGTCTCTGTGTGTGTGTGTTTCCAGCTGCCTCTGCGACTGATTATGATTTTGACGCCCGCAACACATGCCTTGGCTATTGCCAACTATTGTCTTATGGTGACGCCAGCAGCCTACAAGTATGCCTGTGACAGCGCCTGTTTAGTAAACTCGGTAGCTGCTCTGTAAATGCTTCATACAGTAGTGTGTTCATGTAGATAGTCGAGGTTCGCCCCCGTCCCTTCCGTGTGTGTGTGTGTCTCTGTGTGTGTGTGTTTCCAGCTGCCTCTGCGACTGATTATGATTTTGACGCCCGCAACACATGCCTTGGCTATTGCCAACTATTGTCTTGCGGGTGACGCCAGCAGCCTACAAGTATGCCTGTGACAGCGCTGTTTAGTAAACTCGGTAGCTGCTCTGTAAATGCTTCATACAGTAGTGTGTTCATGTAGATAGTCGAGGTTCGCCCCCGTCCCTTCCGTGTGTGTGTGTCTGTGTGTGTGTGTTTCCAGCTGCCTCTGCGACTGATTATGCTTTTAGACGCCCGCAACACATGCCTTGGCTATTTCCAAATATTGTCTTATGGGTGGCGCCAGCAGCCTACATGTATGCCTCTGACAGCGCCACGCCAGTTAACTCGGTAGCGCTGTGTAAATGCTTCATACTGTACTGAGTTCATGTAAATAGGCGAGGTTCATCTCCGTCCCTTCCGTGTGTGTGTGTTTCCGCATTTCAAAATACAACTGAATGAGCAAATTGTTACAGTGTTCACAATCAACACTGTGATATTTAAAATCATGTTAAGACTCACATTGTTGATTGTTAACATTCGTAGACATAGCATTTTTCCTGCACACGCTAGGAAACAACGGAAACGCTGCATGTTTTCATGAACTGTTTAAATGTTACTAAGACTTGTGTTGTGTCGAACTACGGGACTATTCTTGCTGCAGGTTGCTGGTTTGTTTGTGTTTCATAGTACAATATCATGTAATAAGTGTGTTCATAGTATGCTTTCTGTGATGTTGACATGTGTGTGTTTCGTTAGCAGTACGTCTCTGCTTTCTATGCTGTGGCTACATCTCCATTGCTCGCATAGAAAGTGACAAATGGAAGTGTAAGGGTGGATATTTAAAGCCTGGATACTTCCATGTTATGTGTAAGTCTCACGGGCCAATGGGTAATAGCGCATACATGTCTATGAAGTACCTTTGGATACCATATGCACCTGTCGTGGACGAAATGTTTATGTTGACTGTTCCATCTACCTATGTGTGACATGGTTTGTGGCCATAGGGTGCCAGCAAGTCTTCCCTGTTCATTGGGTGTTTGCCATGGTGTATTGACATCAATCCTATTAATTCACCGAAGGATGTCTTTCTTTGGTGTCAACGCCATAGTTTGACCATCCTATGTCATTCCCAGCAGACGTGGAGATTGTGCCATTGGTATCTTTACACAGGTGACCCATCTGTTCCACTGTATGGAAGCGCAGGATCCCCATAGATGTGCTGGCACATTGAGTGTTGTGTACGCCGGTATCTGCCCAGCGGTCTTGCTTTGAATGGGGAGTGTGTACTGTAGACCGTATCTGTGTTCCCTGGGTTATGCCTTGCAACAGCTGTGGATTCCCCAGGTTTGCAGCTATGGGTGCCATCTTGGCCGTGACGCTTGTCCATCCATGGAACTGCCTACTGGACACTAGTATCGGGCTGTCAACATTTCACAGCTGCATTCTCCATTTCCGTGGATGATCGGTATTAGTATTGCGGAGTAACGATATGTTATGGCCACGCCCCGCACACGGGCGGACGACGTAATCATCTGCCAATCCACACCGACACCCATATTTGCATACCCACGATCCCATGTCTGGAACCCTCGACAGTACCCCTTGCACACCCTTCATGTGTGCGGAAATGGGATGTGAACGTACGGTATGGACGCAGCAGCCTGGGGAGTCCTATTCATATGTCCTGCATTTCATGGACGCCTGTCATCACCCTTGAAGACGCTTTGTGGTGCATATATCTACCTGTGCCGTAGTCACGGCTGTCACCTCTTCCGGTTCACACTATGTTGCCTACACTTACCTAAGGAGTAATTTTTGGGTCCTGCAATGGACACCGATGTGCATATGTAAAGTTTAGAACATGTTGGACTGTGTCCATTCGCCAGTGGGTTTGACTGCCGCCATATGTTCCCCATTCCCGGATGTCTGTCCGCCTACCCATATTATGTAGTGCTACGTAACCCGTGTCCTTCCACAATTTACCCATAGGGTGTTACTGTAGTCATGCAGGTTGGCAACTGCTTTAGATAATCCTCACAGGTACCATTGCGAACTATCCGCCACTGTATTGTCAGTATAACACAGCCGGTACATGTACAACCTATTTATTGATGACAGTATGTCGTTTATGTGTGTGAACGCCATATTTTAGCGATAGTATGACCTTCCTACTTGACGTTGTTGGTGTGCCATTAATATGTGTTCCACAGGTCGCAGGTATGTTCCGCAGAGTGGAAGCGGGTGATCCCCACATACTTGATAGCACCTTCGCTGCTGTGTACGCTGGGATTCGCACGGCAGGATGGATGTCTACGGGGTGTATCTACTGTTGTTTCCATCTTAATGTCTTGTGTCATGCCCTACTACGGCTGTGTGATTCCACCAGGTTTGCTATTATGGGTGCCATCTTGTCCGTGACGCTTGTCCATCCTTGGGAAATGCCTACTGCACACTGATGTAGGGCTGAGCACATTTCACACATGCCTTTAGCATTACCCTATGGATGCTTTGCATCCTTACTGGGGACTAAGGCACGACCTGTACCCGCAGCCCTCCCACGGGCGGACAACGGATTATCTGCCAAACAACACCGAGCCCCATTTTGCATACCCAGGATACCATGGCTGCAACCCCCACGGTACGCATGACACATGCTTCATGTGTGCGGAACTGGGATATGGACGCATGTATGGACACGGCAGTCTGGGGACCTCTGTTCATATGTCCTGCATGTCATGGGCAGGTATCATCAACCTTAAACACGCTGGTGGTGCATATGTTTAGCTGTGCCGTAGTCACGGTTAGTACTTTGATTGGCTGATCCCAGTGGATAACGGAGCAGACGTCGTAATTTTTGGAGTCCTACAATGGACACCGATGTGCATTTGTAAAGTGTAGAACGTGTTTGACTGTCCCCATCTGGCCAGTGGTATTGACTGCCGCTGTATGTTCCCCAATCGTGGATGTCTGCTTGACAACCCATCATTTGTATTACATGGCCTATCTATATCCACGCGCCAGTATGCGGAAATACAGCAAACCTTAAGGCCCTGCCCATCTTCCTAAACGACATCATGGAACATATATCGGCAAAACAGACACTGTCAACTACGATAGACTCCACAGTGAAAGGATACTGAGCTCTCTCACCTACTAACATGGGGCATCGCCGGAGTACGGAATGCATGACATAGCCGCCCCTTATACACTTCCTTCAGAGTCGGTTTAAAGCTTAAATAATCAATAAACCTGCTCATAGTTAGGTGGACAGTGCTCCAAGTCTTGATTATAACGTGACATATACATATCAGTGTTGCATGCCTTACTTCATGGAAACAATAATACGGCAACAATGTGTCAATATATATACAATATTGGTAAATACAATCGGTATCCGGACACATAGTTGATAATTGCTGAGAGTGCACCTTAGAATGTAGTGTGTTGATCAGGTTATTGTATATCAATGTGTATAATAGTAGCATTACGATAACAAAGCATGGAATCAATAAGTACTAGTTAAGCATACATTTGACAATTATGAATGTAAACGAGTGGAGGAGACATCCGTAACCTTCCCTGGTACCACTGGATCACACACGCACACGCACACTCGCATGTCCGGATTGTGGGTTACGCGACGCACATTACGCATATCCGTAGTCCGCTTATATATGTTTACAGTGTCTGTGTGGTTACGGTTTTTATGCTACTTGTGACTATTCCGTAACATATGTCTGATCCGTTGACGGACGGTGCAGAAAGCACTTACAGCTTTATATATGTAACAGTCTTTGCAGCATGGACGCTTTTACGCATTAATGCACATGTATATGTTCTATAGTCTTCCTCTTTTCCTCTCTCTTCCTAACCCCTGCCTCTTCCCTTTATTCATCTTACATTCCCTTTACTACTGTATCCTTCTGAGCTTCAACTGTTATCCATATGGCAAATGCCTTAGTGCATAACCTTTATGTACTAGATAAAATGCTTTGAAATTGACCAAACATTATGTATGATATTAAACTGTTTGAGTTCCTTAATGTATGTTGATTTTATTAACAAAATTGATTTATATTTCTAATTTTATTCTGTGTCTTTATTAATAATATGTCTGTCTGTCATTATTATGTTATGTGTGGAGCTTTTCTCCCCGGGCCTCTAATGCAAATGGACATATATCCAGCTAGACTAGCCCGGTCATCAAATGTAAAATAAAATAAAATAAAACTAAAATAAATAGAAATAGTCGTAATTCAAACGTGACTGCATTCACGTTTGACGGTTACTGTGACCAGTGCACGTTAGCTGTTCGTTGTCATTAATATGCATACCCATGGTACCTATGTACATTTACATATCCCCCCCCCCGCACACACGCACGTCACAGGCATCCATTCTCCTGCTGGGAAAGGTGCGGTACTGCATGTTGAACATTCCTAATTCCCTCGCCATGGCTCAGGATTCATATGTCGCCACCGCAGGGCTGTTCAGATGACAGCTGCTTATATCCCATACGCATACAGGCCTTCGATTGTCAGGGTGTTGCTGTGGTGCTTTGGGTTTGGTCTTGGCCGCCCACTGTACGGGACTGCCCTGACCCTGTACGAATGTTAGATGAGTCACATGGGCACGTTTTGTCCGTGTCCATGGTACCATGTCACGGCCCCCCCCAATTATTCAGAATCGCAGGCGCCGATTGGCCGGTGTACCCGCTGTAGATGTCGTTATACTAATTGCACACGGTCTGCTCGAAAGAACTAATTTCGATCACTAACCCTCCGTGATGTATGGCCTGTGTCGCAATATCACAAGGGTTTAACATTGCGTGACGACTTTCACTGAGCCACAGTCATGTCCGCTGCTTTGTTTGGACCGGTTCCGCTGTGCTACACATTTAACATGGCGTAACAGGTTGAACAGCTCAGACACGAGGACATCGGGTTGTCCGTCGCTGTCTATTATTGAATGTCTCTGTGGAGTTTGTTTCACAAAGCGAGACAATGTCGGCATTGTTAACGGGCATCACGCGCAGTACGTCCGCACCGCCGCGGGTGACGTATGTCTGCCTTTGGCCGGCGAACAGGCATTATGCTGTGCCATTATGTCTGGGGATATATGGTTTCCTTACATAGATGATGTGCCATACTAGCAATGACCCTAGCAATGACCCGCGTCTGGGTGTGGGTACTGCTGTATTACCCACGGGAAGAGTGGCCTTACGGTAAGTGGTGACCTAGGCAGACGTTGCCACCGATACATCACCCGCTACCCCCCTCCTAGTCTACCTACACCAAATAGAGTCTGGAAAGGTGCCCCGAGTAGAGCAACACCCTAGGCGGCTACCTACTTGGCCTATGCCTAAGGCCGGCTATGTGTGTGGTCCCTTGGGCATCGGACTCGGGAACGTACACGTCTGCCGTGGGTATGTCCAGCATTACCCACATCCAGCCCCAAGGCAGTCAACACAGCATCCATGGCTCCACATGGTGTCCCAGCTGTGTACTCCAGGAACTGTAACTCACACTTAGGACAGCTGTTTAATCTTAGCCTCACCTCAGGATACGTAGCTGAGTAGTAGCACAGGGCGACTGTAGTCACACTCCACATAGATGGTGCCTCCACTGACCCTGGTTATTACCATACCATTAGTTTGACAAGCCTTATCTGCAAAGCCATGGAGATGGATCATAATGGGACACATAGATAATGACATAGGGGACCCGTGATACTTTGGATACAACCCAGTTTAGCTTGGTCAGAGTCATATCATGCCCTTTACACGTGTTTCACTTTGTAGACTCAGTCACCAAGGCCATTGCTGAGGGTAAAGCAGTCCATACAGCCTACCTCAACCCAGCAGAGGCCTTCGACACAATATCCCCCTCGGGTATAATTGATAAACTGGCCATCTTGAATGTAAATCCATACATCGCCATATGGGTTGCAAACGGGCTAAGTCACAGAACACACATGGCCATAGTTGCTGGTGCCATGTCATACTCACAGCCAGTCACAGGTGGTGTCCCATGGGGCTCAGTCCTGGGTCCACTATTTCCAGCATCTACGTTTCCAATGTACACGCATACACAGGGGGTTATGGTGACAATGTTTGCAGATGACTGCAAAACGGTGGCAAAGTCAGACACACATCTGACACAGATATCCTTCAGGAGTGCCTCACAGATGTGGATAAGTGGTACCAGAGACATGTCCTACAGCTAAATGCCAGGAAATGCATAGGCATACCCTTCGGTAAGAACAAGGTTACCCCGAGCTACCATATAGGTGGCAATCCACTGAGCACAGAGGGGATTACCAGTGATTTGGGGACATGTGTTGTTGTTCACCGCTCGTAGACACACATGTTGCTAACATAGTTAGGTAGACCTTCCACATTCACCACATCATCATGAAGGGATTCACATCTAGATCAGGGAGGTCATTGTCCCGCTGTACTCATCGCCAATAGACCTATGATTGGGTACAATGCCCCGTTCAGAATGTATCTGACCCAACACCTGCAGCAGCTGGAAAGGCACCAACAGTTCTTCGACAAACAGATGCAGGGTCTCAGGTATATGTGCTATACTGACCGACTGAAAGAATTCCAGCTGTATACAGTTGCATACCACTTGCCCAGAGGTGACCCGTGCCTGGCATACACGGCTATGTCGAACCCAGATCTGATGACTATGCTTCACGAAATAAGTTAGATCCTCAGAACCACAAGGGCAGCTGACGACACCTTGACACTGTCATTAATCGAACGTGTTGTTGGGACGGATTCATCACCCAGACACTCACTATGCTGTGGAACAACATCCCAGTACATGTGAGGGCAAGCACCTCGCTGGCCTTGTGTTAGTATTTACACATGGATGACTGAGTTGATTTATTTAAGTAACCTTCTAACTGAATATTTACATTAGCACATTGTGAATGTTTACATTTCGTTGGTCTATTTTACAGTAGTCATAATCATACGGTTTATGTGTATATATTATGGTTCATTTATATTACTAGGTGTCTGCAGTTCTGTTAATATATTGGCACAATCCGTAGGACATATATATGTATCTTACACAGTCAGACATTTGGAAAACATTTTATGTTGGTTCATGTTTCATGTATGTACATATATTTATATTTTCCGATGAAGACTGTACCTTTCGAAGCAATGTCTGATGTCCTCACTGTGTGGGATCTGCAACGCAAGTGAGGTTTGTTCGCTTGTCTGCCTTTAAGGCATGTAATTAGTACCTAGCACATGTAATGTACTGACCAATTAATGCTTGTAAATGTAGTAGGTTGGACTGCATTGTATGTAGTCTGAATAAGTCTGCTTATGAAGCAGACGAAGTGGGCTCCAATAGACTATGGTGACTGCCTTTAATTCTTGGTGTGCTCTGGTTGGTCACTGACGGTCCCTACAGTACCTGCCTTTGCTTTAGACTTCATCAGCCGGTTGTCTGTGTTTGTTGTATGGGGAATGTCAACTGTAGTCCCTATGTGTATGACTTGTGTAATGCCTTACTACGGCACTGTAATTCCACCGGGTTTGCAGTTATGGGTGCCATCTTAGTCATACGCTTGTCCATCCATGTGAATTGCCTACTATACACTGGTATAGGGCTGTACACATTTCACACCTGCATTTTGCATTCCCCGCAGTATGGTGTGCATTAATAGCGGAGAGTGACGATGTGTTACGCGACACGTCCCTCCCACGGGCGGACAAAGGATTGCCTGCGAAACAACACCGAGGCCAGATTCTACATACCCAGACTCCCTTGACTGCAACAGTGCACAGTACCCATTACACATCCTTCATGTGTGCTGGACTGTGATGTGGACGCAGCTGAATGGACCCGATACCCTGTGTATTTCTGTGCATGTGTGCTGCAGTTCATGGACAGCTATCATCAACATTGAACATGCTTGCGTGCATATGTGTACCTGTGACGTGGTGACGACAATGAGGTCACATGAGTAATGCAGGAAGCTAGCAGGCATTCTCTGAACAGAATTTTGGGTCCTACAATGGACACCGATGTGCATATGTCAAGTTAAATGTTGCTGGACTGTGTCCACCTGCCCAGTGCTTTTCACTGCTGGTGTATGTTCCCCAATCGCGGATGTCTGTTTGACTACACATTCCACATGGTGCTACATAACCAGCTGATTTAGTACTGTGAACAAATTACATACATCCAAAGATGCTGGTTAGCAACTGCTTCATATACACCTCAGACATCCCAATGGGACATATCCGTCACTATATTACCAATATAACACCACCGGAACATGTTGCTTACCTATGCATTCATTTAACCATGTTGTCTTCATAGGTGGGAATGCCATAGTTTACATATCCTACTTGACGTTGTGTGTGTGCCATTAGTATGTGTTCCACAGGTCGCACATCTGTTCCGCTTGTACGGTAGCGGGTGCTCCTCAGTCTGTTGCTGGCAGATTGAGTGCTGTGTACGCCGGTGTTGGCACGACGGTCCTGCTTTGTATGTGGAATGTCAACTGTAGTCCCTATGTGTATTTCCTGTGTTATGCCTTCCCGCGGCTATGTCATGTACCCGGTTTGCAGTTGTAGGTGCCATCCTGGCCATACGGGTGTCCATCCATGACAATTGCCTACTGGACACTAGTATAGGGCTGTACACATTCCACACCTACATTTAGCATTCTCCGGAGTATGGTTTGCATTATTAGCGGAGAGTAAGGCAGGTGATACGACACATCCTCCCACGGGCGGAGAAAGGATTGCCTGCGAAACAACACCGAAAGCACAGAGTCTACATACCCAGAATCCCTTGACTGCAACAATTGACAGTACCCATTACACATCCGTCATGTGTGCGGACTGTGATGTGGACGCAGTTCTATGGACCCGTACCCTGGGTATTCCTGTGCATCTGTGCTGCATGACATGGACAGCTATCAGCAACATTAAACACGCTTATGTGCATATGTGTACCTGTGACTACAATGAGTTCTAGTTGATTAAATAAGGCGGAATTTGTCTTTAGACAAATTTTGGGTCCTGCAATGGACACCACTGTGCATTTGTAAAGTGTAGAGCTTGTCGGACTGTGTCCTTGTGAGCACTGGGTTTCACTGATACTGTGTGTTCAGGAATCGCGGATGTCTGTTTGACCACCCATTCCACATGGTGCTACATAACCAGGTGATTTAGTACTGTGGACAAATGACATACATCCAATGATGCTGGTTAGCAAATGCTCCATATAAACCGCAGACGGCCCAACGGGGCATATGCGCCACTGTATTTCCACTATAACACCACCAGAACATGTTGATTACCTATGCATTCATTTAACCATGTTGTCTTCATAGGTGGGAATGCCATAGTTTACATATCCTACTTGACGTTGTGTGTGTGCCATTAGTATGTGTTCCACAGGTCGCACATCTGTTCCGCTGTACGGTAGCGTGTGCTCCTCAGTCTGTTGCTGGCAGATTGAGTGCTGTGTACGCCGGTGTTGGCACGACGGTCCTGCTTTGTATGTGGAATGTCAACTGTAGTCCCTATGTGTATTTCCTGTGTTATGCCTTCCCGCGGCTATGTCATGTACCCGGTTTTGCAGTTGTAGGTGCCATCCTGGCCATACGGGTGTCCATCCATGACAATTGCCTACTGGACACTAGTATAGGGCTGTACACATTCCACACCTACATTTAGCATTCTCCGGAGTATGGTTTGCATTATTAGCGGAGAGTAAGGCAGGTGATACGACACATCCTCCCACGGGCGGAGAAAGGATTGCCTGCGAAACAACACCGAGCACAGAGTCTACATACCCAGAATCCCTTGACTGCAACAACTGACAGTACCCATTACACATCCGTCATGTGTGCGGGACTGTGATGTGGACGCAGTTCTATGGACCCGGTACCCTGGGAATTTCTGTGCATCTGTGCTGCATTACATGGACAGCTATCAGCAACATTAAACACGCTTGTGGTGCATATGTGTACCTGTGACGACAATGAGTTCAATTAGTTGTTGAAAGAAGGCGGCATTCCTGTCTTTAGACAAATTTTTGGGTCCTACAATGGACAACACTGTGCATATGTAAAGTTTAGAGCTTGTCGGACTGTGTCCTTGTGAGCACTGGGTTTCACTGATACTGTGTGTTCAGGAATCGCGGATGTCTGTTTGACCACCCATTCCACATGGTGCTACATAACCAGGTGATTTAGTACTGTGGACAAATGACATACATCCAATGATGCTGGTTAGCAAATGCTCCATATAAACCGCAGACGCCGCAACGGGACATATCCGTCACTGTATTTCCACTATAACACCACCCGAACATGTTGATTACCTATGCATTCATTTAACCATGTTGTCTTCATAGGTGGGAATGCCATAGTTTACATATCCTACTTGACGCTGTGTGTGTGGCATTAGTATGTGTTCGACAGGTCGCACATCTGTTCCGCTGTACGGTAGCCGGTGCTCCTCAGTCTGTTGCTGGCAGATTGAGTGCTGTGTACGCCGGTGTTGGCACGACGGTCCTGCTTTGTATGTGGAATGTCAACTGTAGTCCCTATGTGTATTTCCTGTGTTATGCCTTACCGCGGCTATGTCATGTACCCGGTTTTGCAGTTGTAGGTGCCATCCTGGCCATACGGGTGTCCATCCATGACAATTGCCTACTGGACACTAGTATAGGGCTGTACACATTCCACACCTACATTTAGCATTCTCCGGAGTATGGTTTGCATTATTAGCGGAGAGTAAGGCAGGTGCTACGACACATCCTCCCACGGGGTGGGAGAAAGGATTGCCTGCGAAACAACACCAAGCACAGCGTCTACATACCCAGAATCCCTTGACTGCAACAATTGACAGTACCCATTACACATCCGTCATGTGTGCGGAACTGTGATGTGGACGCAGTTCTATGGACCCGGTACCCTGGGTATTTCTGTGCATCTGTGCTGCATTACATGGACAGCTATCAGCAACATTAAACACGCTTGTGGTGCATATGTGTACCTGTGACGACAATGATTTCAGGTACGCATTGAAATAAGAAATTATTCGATTCTTTCCACAATTTTTGGGTCCTACGATGGACACCACTGTGCATATGTAAAGTGTAGAGCTTGTCGGACTGTGTCCTTGTGAGCAGTGGGTTTCACTGATGCTGTGTGTTCAGCAATCGTGTATGTGTGCTTGACTACCCATACTGTGTTGTGCTACAGGAACCAAGTCTTCCGACACCAGAAACCAATGCTATACATCCAATGTTGCAGGTTAACAACCACTTTCATACCATACCCAGAGGTCACGATTGGGAGGTATTGCCACTTTATTATCGGAACAACACCCCCAGACTGTGTACATCATGGGAACTTTAGGCCAGTCTTACCAGACCATTTCCAATTGTAATTGGCAGACACATGTCAATACATGTATGATAACACATATTGTAATGCAGAAGTTGATCTATGTTATTTGGACATTGGCTTCTGCTTTTGGCATCCGTTGCTGTGAGTGTTGCCAGTTACCATACACATTGCTTGCTCACAGGCAGACTACACAATACCGCGCAGTACTGTGGTCTCCTTTAAGGACCCTGAGCCAGTGGTCGATGGTACGGCAGCCACTGCATCAATCACATTTGCCATCTACCAGTACCTACAGGACTGCATGAGCCAGTCATTCACTTACCCAACTGTGGTTCAGTGTACCAATGCCAAGCATCCAGTGTGGTGTACCCCAGCCATACACAAAATGTACAACACGAGGAGGTGGCTACTACAAGGTGGAGCAGACACCTTCTGAGGTGTGAGACCCTTGGTCATCATATGTGTAGACTTACACACTGTCATGAAATAGTCCAGGGCACATTCCACAGATATACCTACATGGACCTGGCTAACAATCATACCACCTTCAGTTGCTATGCTGGACACCTGGGAGCTCAGTCCCACATATGCTCTGACTGGGTTCACATAGAGGTGGGGTTTACTCAACATACACACATTGCCAACATACAGGCTGACAAGTCCAGTGAGGACATCTCCACACCCTCCCCCACACATGAGGTGATGTGTGTACCACAGGTTTGTGGTCACCAAATGTTCTGTGACACACAGGTGGGACATGCTCTCTCCAGGGTAGTGGACATAGCATCGATGAGACCAGCTGGTGACCCCGCTGTGTACTCCACTATCTCGGTTATGAATTGGACACACAGTTAGGACAGCTATTTCTTTGTAGCCTCACCTCAGGTAGGGTACCCAGGTTGTGTCACATGGCAACTGTAGTCCCACGCCAGAAGGCCAATACCTCCACTGAGGCTGGTTATTCCTGTCCCATTACCCTGAGGAGACCTATCTGCAAAGACATGGGGAGGGATCATACTGTGGCTCGTACATGACTGCATAGGGGACATACTTACTTTGCCTCACACACGGTTTGTCTTGTTCAGGGCGGTTCATGCCTTTAAAGCATGGTCGACATTTTCAGGACAGTCGCCGAGGCCACTGATGGGGGTGTTGCAGTCCATACAGCCTACCTCGACCTGGCAAAGCCCTTCATCACATTACCCCTCAGGTATCGCTGATAAACCCATTGGCTGGGATGTGAACACGCACATCACAGAATGTGTTGTAAACTGTCTATGTGACACAACCCACACGGTCATAGTTGCTGGCAGCATATCAGACCTACTGCCTGTCAGAAGTGGTGTCCCATGGGGCCCTTCCATGTGTGCACTCCTGTCATACACCTACATCTTCACGGTACAGGCACACACAGGGGTGCTATGGGCAACAGTGTTTGTAGATGACTGCAACACAGGTGCCATAGTGGGACAGACATCTGACACAGATATCCTTCGAAGGCGCCTCCCAGATATGCATATCTGCTGTCAGGGACATGTCCCACAGCTAAATGCAACGTCATGCAACATCATACCTGTGGAGAAGTACTAGGTCACCCATGTCCAGCATATAGGTGGCTGTCCACTCAGCACAGGGGTGATTACCAGGAATCAGGGGACAGTGTTGGATGGTCACCATTCATTCCACACACACGCTGCTATCGTGGTTGTGTGGGTCTTCTACATTGCCCACCTGTTGGTGCAGGGATTCACATCTACATCAGGCTAGGTCATTGTTCCCTTGTACCCATTACGTGTTACACCTATGATCTACTACATTGCCCCATTCAGACTGTATCTGACCATACACCTACAGCAGCTGTGAAGCCCACATAGGTTGATCGTTGTACAGATGCAGGATGACACCATTTTGTGTAATGCTGCCCCACATGTAGGACCCCTGCCACATCACGCCACATACCTGCTGTTTGTTGTTGGCCTGTGCCTGACATACAAGGCCATGTCAACCCATATGTCATGTGTATGCTTCACCTACTGTATCCGCATCCCTCAGAATCACTAGGGCAGGTGACATTTACCTTGTCACGGTCATTCATGGATGTGTTTGGGTGACACATATATCACCCAGACAATCATTATGCTGTGGATCTACATCACAGTACATGTGAGACAGACATCCTTCCTAGCCTTGTTCGCAGCTATGTTGTCCATTGGATGGAGGATTGCAGGTATAGGCCAGGGATTACATCATTATCACTGCTTGACGGAGATACAGCAATATCATGGGTATTTCATCTGAAGCACAGAAGGTTGGCAAAGTCATCCTAACTATGGTGTAGTATTATGGCTGGGCCTGGGACGATGGCCTACCCTGTACCTATGGACGCAGTGAACCTATATTCATAGTTTGTCACATGTACAATTGTCTATCCACTATAGTCTTTCGCCACTGTATATTTCTGTGGCACATGATTGTCCTCTGTATTACATGCAGGTATGCTGTGTACATTGCACATACGTCACAGTTGATGACAGTGTATCTGTGTCCCTAACACTGTGATACTGAGGACTACCACACATCCTTCACAGCATTCCATGCATATGTCCATTCTATTCTTCTTTGGCCTATGGGGGGGGTGTTAAGGCAAACATTACTCAAGTCCCTGTTTGTGCATGCTTCATGTTGGTGTTTGACCAGGCTCCGCTGCAGTCATGTGTTGGACAGTAGTGTGTCTGTGTGTTTGCCATGTGTTTTTATTGCCAGTACATCTGTGGGAGGTGTAGTTGGCACATGTTCCTCTTTGCAGGGACACCCATCCTGGTGTTTGTGTCATGCATCTGCACTTGGCACGTGCCATATGTCCTGTACTTTTCCCACAGTCGTATGCCTTCATGCACTACTACTGCATGTTACTGGCTGTGTGTATGTGGTACACATGGACATTGTGATGTTTGTCTTGACCTATTCCAATGCTAGAACGTAAACATCTGTCAATTAAGTCTTTTAAATCAAACTGTAACACTCATTCGTATTTTCAACATGACACTCATTAACACAGGAAGCTGGGATTAATAACATTTTATTACTGTGCAGCAGGAGGCAAAGGAGTATGCAGTCAAAGTTTAGACATTTGTTCAACTCTATACATGTTACATCTGTATGAGCATTCTGTATACTATCATCTTTTGCACACATTAATGATGTTGTCAGTCACGAGGCATTTACATTGCTAGAGTACAGAACATTGTATTCCTACAACAGTGCTCAGGTAATGCTTATTACATGTTTTCCCATGAGGATAGCCCAACCTCAAGTAGACACATATTCAGTTAGACTGTACTTTGGTAAGTTCTGCTCTGACACGGTTCCAACACTGTTCATATTCAGTCCTCACTCCGTGTCATACTAGGTTCCTGTGTCTCTCTGCTGAGCAGCTGTACTCTGTGTTACAGCTCACAAGCCTATCCTCCTCAGTAGAAGGATGACAGATATACCTGTACATACATGTATTATTCTGTAACCGAGCAGATGACTAATGCTGACTGACATACACCTGCTGCACTGGTTACTGCTAGGGTTAGGGTTCAATCACACTGCAGCTACACTACAAGCAATTACATGCATGAGAAGCTGTACTGCTATATTGTCAGGTAGAATAATATGCATTATACACTATTAGCTTCTAAAGTTGCACGTCATATTATGTTTAAATATGCATTTTGCTAACATTCTCCCTCCTTTGATTGCTTCTACTCTATCCAGAGACATATACAACATTATTTCATTCCCTGGCGCCTTCCTCTGTGGAACGTTTAACTAGGCAGGTAATTTGATGTACATTGCAAGTAGGATTGCATTTTCTATTGACAAATACCACTACAGGTCTTGATCCATAGTCTCGGTACAGGTATGTTGCCAGAGTCCCTGACTAATACTTACATGCACAGTATCCCGTGACTAGACACATGCTCCCAATATGAGCAGAACAACACAAATGGCATTCATGATATTCAGTATGACTGACCCCATCCACCCAATGGTTTGTGGAAATGGTTCGGCAGTGGGTTTGGGCCTGTTTCCGCCATGGATGACACCTGCTATATTACCTGTAGGTGGGCGTTGCTTTTGGTCTCTTCATGTGGTAGTTGGACACAGCGATCTTCTTCAGTAAGCGCCAAGACGCACCAATTCTCAGCGCCACGGTGCAGTCGCACTATTACATTTTGTGACACAACAGTTCTCATTGCATCCAGTTCATCAGTCACATGTTCAGGAGCGGGAAGTCACATTCATCCTTCCTCCGACAGTTTTTGATAACCTCCTCTGTTCCCTGATTGCTTTCACTACTCCAGAAGCTGGGGGTGTTCCAGCCCAGGTTGTGACGCTGTCACTGAAGTCCATATGAATCGGTATTCCTTTATCTCTTGCAGAGGACTGACATGTCAGAACAGCTTCCATTTCTCCCAGTGGATTAGTAGGTTTCCCAACTGTGTTCCCAGTTCTTCGAGCTATATGTGTTATAGTTCGTTTCGCACCCACAGGCAATTGTACAGTATGTCATGTGACTGGAGCCAGACAACCCAAATAACAACTGCCGGACCACTTCCCAGGTAACCATTGCTATGCTTATTTCCCACAAACAACATAACTATATTCTACTTTATTACTGATGCGGGTTACCTCTGCATGTAACAAATTCCTGTCTCTAACAGAGTACTGTTTATACAATTCAGGATGTTTCTGCACATCCTTCAACATTGTTCTCATGATGTTTCAATACAAATTAGGAATGGTGCTACAAGTAGTACTGTGATCTTTGGCTGTTATATGACATTCGTAAGACACAGTTATGTTACAAATACTCCCACCAACTGCAACTGTACCATGTTTATGATAACATACAATTCCTTTTTGTGTAACAGGTAAGTACATTGCCACGTTGTCCTGTGATGTCACAGAACCTGTATCAAAGTGTAGATATTCACAAGTCTCAATCTATCCCCAAGGGGACCACATGCATCGGAAGTCCTCCATATGATGTAGGTATGGCAGTACAAACACAGCAATTTAAAGTGTTCCTGGTCTCTATCTGCACACGATCATGCCTAGGGATCTGTTGAGGTGTGGAAGACACTCTGTGGCCAGTTCATCACGTATCAGTATTTGTATCCGTGTAGTTATATGCAGGTGAGGTTCCGGGAAATGTAACGTAAACACAAACATGGTTAATAGGTGTATAATCATTAGGACAGCAAACATAAATGTCTTTGGGGTTGCTTTGTATTGTTATACAGTCTTCGCCGGTGATTCGGCTCTTTGGTATATCAGCTACAAGATGTCAATCAGACTTGATATCCTTTACCAGTTTGAGAAATGTGAGGTGGACCCAGGACAACCTCTCTGCAAACTTTACTGCGGTAGGCGCTGCCAACAGTACCCGTACAGACATTCGTGACTGTCCACTTGGCAATAATGTTCTTTGGATAACAGTGACATACACACAGGATACTGGTGTCAGCTATGCTTCCGCCTTCGCTTGCTCTTATCTGTAACAGACTTTAACTGAGGAACAGTGTTACTAGTTAACAATCCTCTCATGTCACCTACTACTGAGTCATCGACCGCTCTGCAGGCATGACAGCTTTCCACTCTGGCACATGATATGCCATTCCACATACTACTTCAAGTGGGTGCAGCACTTTACATTTGGAACTGTTGTCATGCTCAGCAATGCTAGAGGTAGACAGTTCATGTAACTCGTCTGGATGTCACCCACCCAACTCCTCTACTTATTTCTCCCGATCCCATTCTGCGGCAGCAGTCGTGCTGAGTGTGGGTTGTACATGCAATTGACATTCATGGTAATACGAAGTAATCCCCCAGGTAGCGTGATTGTCTGGTTAACTACATGTGTTCTATTGTCACTGTAGCTTCTTTACAGCATGCCAGATCTATGGATAGTTAATTTTACTGGCACCTTTGCCACTGCTGCTGCATCCGGATTACTGGTTGGGAATGCTTCTAGCCATTTTGATTATCTATATGTGTAATCGCTAAACAGTCTTTGTTCCCTTCACATTTATGCAGATGTATGAATTCCATACAAATAGCACGGAACGGTTAGGGTGGTGTAGGTCAACTCACTCCCTTCGGTTTAAATACTCCCTGTGCATGATATCTACGGCAAACGTGACACGCTGCTCATGAGGTTTGTATGTGGTTCGTAATTCCGTATGTTAGGAGTATTCTGTTAACCAAATGTACCATCCTCCCTGTTGAGACATGTCTGTACCCATGGCTCCACAAAGCCGCATATCTGAATATATTAGACGTTAATATTGGCTTTCTCACTGTGGATATGTGCAGTCCGTGTTCAAGGATTGCTCCTCGCCATAACCACGTCGGCTTTTCTGCTTTCGTAGTTGCTGTTTGCATTGTTTGTACAGTTTCTACATCTAAACAGTCTGAGGTTTGTCATTCCTCATTCACACAGACACTTTCCAAGTGTGACGCTGCTTGTTTTGCAGGTGCATGAGCTCATGCCTCAACTTTCCTACTGTTATCCTGTTGCATTCTATGCCCTGCACATTTACAATTACCTACTTCAGTGGGTAACTGCATGTAGTGTAATGCATTCAGGTTCAGTGCGCATGGTTAATCGTGTTTCCCGGGGATGTTATCATTCCCCTATTCTTCCACTGCTGCCCATAAACATGCACCGCACAGACAACAGAATGACTATCGACATATGTCCACACATCATTTTTCCGCTACAGTACAAGCACGTGTTAAAGCTATCTATTCTGCTGCTTGAGCAGACACGTTATGCTGCAGGGTTTGGCCGCCTACAATGTCATTATCAATAACTACTGCATAAACTACTTCATTCGCTCCTGTAGGACTCTGTCTACATGATCCGTACACATTAACTGTCACCTCTGCATCATCTAAGGGTATATCAGTGTTATCATGTCTGTGTGTAGTTATTTAAGCCATTTCATATAGGCTACTGTGTGATGTACCATACACAGGTGTCAGATGTGACGCTCATAGGTTTCATGTTGTACAACGCTCAATCACCATGTGAGGTTGACTCAGTGGTATGGTCAGACATGACACATGTGTAGCACGAGTCAGGAATTCTATCTTCTCTTGCAGCAGATTGATGGCAACTGCATGACACATTCTCACAGTGAGAGGGTGGTCTAGTAACATTACGGCCGGGCCTGTACTGCCATGGGTGCTACAACAACTGCCTGTACACAATGTGGCAGTGACCATGCCACAGTGTCCAACTGCAATGAGTAGTCATCTATTTGGCGTTGCTTACTTCCCTGTTGTTGCATCAAGACTGACGACATATATCTCCGCTTACAATCTACGGTCTGACAACATGTGTTATGATTATTCACGAGACCTACTACAGCTGTTAAGGCTATCAATCGCTCTAGTCTGCATAACGCTGTTTCTGCTACTGTAATCCGTGTACTATGTGTTGTGCTGCCATGGGTGTATTAAAGGTTAAGGCAAACAAGACAGCGGATTCCACAGCATTGTTTGGTATCCAGATGTAACATGTGTTAGTCGGCCCAGACACGACATCATTCCCTTCTTGTTAGTTGGCTTGGGTGCTTATTATATTGCTACCTTCCTATCGCCATGTGATGTTCTACCCTACTTGGATACCAGATATGCCATGTAATTGACCTGTATTCTCTGTATTTGCAATTTATGCTTGCTTACTTTATGTCCGTGTTCTGCTGATTATCTCAATAATGATATTGTATCTTCCATACATTGCTGCTGGGTAGGGGCCGCAAGCAGAATATCATCCAATTAAAGTGGAGCTTGACTGGCCCCGGGTGGAGTTGACACCGAATGTAGCTAGCCATCCCCTGTGAGAATATCGCTGTACTTTCACAGTAGCCCCGCTGATAGCCGGGTATGGCTGTATCTGTCACCCTGACTGTACAAGCAAAGCAATACGAACTATGTGGATGTATAGGTATTGCAAAGTAAGCATAGCTTATATGTACCACGGTAAGATACTTCTGTGGCATGTTCATAGCATTGAATATAGTGTGTGGGTCTGGCACCAACGCTACCCTAAGTATTCTTACATTATTTACAGCTTATACATACTGTACCATCCGCCATTCCCTTTTGGTTTCCGATCAGGAGATACAGGGTATTGCATGGTGAATAGCGGTTACTTTGTGGATGGGGAATTCCCTCTGACTTTGCAGATATCTTCTGGTGTCCACGGTCTATACGCCACGGGGTTGGGTCCTGGCCTTCCTGTCCTGCATGATGGTTCGGTACTTCAATTAATTGACAGATATCCTCACTCTGTTTTAGTACTGTGTTCTTACCGGGTGTCCCTAGGTATGTTACGTGTTCGGGATGTGGTTTCAATAGCTTCTATTACATTTGTTCGTTGTGCTACCTCTGTTGCCACAGGATAACGTGTGGGGACTAGCCTGCCCTCCCGCTTAATATCCTGCATGTGGTATCTGAGGTGGTAGGGTGTTGTGGGGCGGTCGGTACTACTGTATTATGATCTTCTCTGTGTACGTATGATGCTTAGCCATTTGTAGTGTTCTATTCCCTTCGGTACACTACCTCAGTCCACCGATGTGCATGACGGATACCCAATTGTCGCTGTTTTGTCGCCTGCACATCTTAGGGCTGCCACCTTTACAATGCACAATGTGGGACATTAGTGTTCGAACGTGTAATTTGCCTGGAAAATGCATACCCACGGCCAGTACCTAGGACAGGTATTCACGTTTTGCCAGGAGAGCGACCAATTGTTGTAGCATTTCAGTTGCTTATTCTGTTTATTATTATATTTTGCTGTTC
Organism: Protopterus annectens; assembly: GCF_019279795.1. Classification (NCBI taxonomy): domain Eukaryota; kingdom Metazoa; phylum Chordata; order Ceratodontiformes; family Protopteridae; genus Protopterus; species Protopterus annectens. The sequence goes on from NC_056730.1 coordinate 1,034,782,992, forward strand.
CACATACAAATTTACTGTTTTACGCTACCATCTTGATATATATCTGGGAAATGTTTGTCCTGAGATATCAGGACATTTGACATTTGTTCGGTTTATTTACAGGACACGACTGGCCAGAGAGGGCATATCCCTCTCAGGGTGGAACAGGTGTTTACCTTGGAGCATATGCATCAAATTTTCAGGGATTACAATGTTTCAGTAACGATATGTTGCCTAATATACCATCAATGTCATATTTATTACCCCATTTTGCTGCGTAACTCACAATTATGTGCTCTCTGCATTGCATATTCTTCACGCCACCACAAACGCTGGATCACATGATCTGTTGCTTCGATAATCTCCCATATCCTCTACACGACTGCTACGCACTCTTCTGTCATAACACGGTGTTTCCTTCCCTGTATCCACTGTAGTGTCTACAATCACTATTTACTCTGCTGTGTGTTCCCCTGACCTATGTTCAGATTTAACAGTATGTGGGTAGGTCTTCGACCCGATATCACTACTGTTAACAGAAACACAATGTAGTCTGGTCCCTGATCTACAATAGACACAAAAAGGCAGACACTCCTTACCTGGGCCTCCTGTTTAAGGCTGCACGATTTCTTCTTGGGATCCAGTTTTCCGCTTTTCAGCCACAGATCAGACAGTAAACAGCCTCTTTACACACAACAATTCAGTCGGAGGTCTTTTCATTCAAGAAGAACCATTTATGCATATTCTCCAGCGCATATGTCTAACCAGCCATGCACTCTGACCTGTAGCTTACCAAGGGAATTCGATTACAAGGATCACGATGTGAAATAAGTTGTTACAACCAGACTGTAGTTATCAGTAGGCTTTTCTAAGTGACAGCCGATAACACAGGAGGCTCGGGTTCGAAAGTTTTAGTAGTGTACACAGGCAGGCTAAATAATGTACAGTCCAAGTATGAGAGTTTTGTCTGACTCTATACAGTAAGCAGTTTCTTTATATAGTGTTTACAATCAGCTTTTGCCCACCTTACTGACGTGGTCGGTCACAGGGCATTTCCATCACTATGGTCCGCAATAGTCTATACATACGTGGGTGCTGGGCTCGTGCTTTTAAATTGTTTTCTCATGGGAATAACACAGCCTTGCAAGGCACCTTGTACATTACAGTATCCTTTTGTGATTGTAGCTGTTTCAAGGACCCTAGACTGTTACGATACAGTGGACAGTTAATTTCTTAATACGCTGCTTTGTCTCTCTGGTAGGGAGTTGTACTGCTATCTTCCATTGAGCTCACAAGGCCATCCTCCTCTGGGGAAGGAGTGCTGTTATGCATGTACATACATTTATTGTTCTGTAACCCAGCAAATAATTAATGATGACAGACATGAGCCTGCTGTCCTGCTTACTGCCAGGTTCAGAATTCCATCACAGTACAGCTTAGCTTCACCAATTACATGCAGGCTTAGTTCTACTGCCATATTGTACGGTACAATTCAATACATTATATAGTATTTAGAGTGTAAACTGGAACTTCATATGTGTTTCTATATATTTTACTTAACAACATCCATCCAGCCATATGCATGTTGTTCCATCCTTTACCTTGACCGTGTGTATTTGTCCGTCCAGCCACGCTTAATCTCCACATGTGATGTCCCAGTTTCCCTTCTTTGCCTGTAGCACCCTGTTAGGACGCCCTGTGTGGTAGGCACCTGTTCCGCTTATATGTGATCGACTTCACTGCAAAGATAATCATCGATGCGGTGGTCCAACGACCGACTTGTCCACATGTGTACACTTATGTGCACCGTGTCGTATGCAAACCTAGATGGTTTGGACGGGTACATACTACATGCCGGATGTACACATTCTGCTGACACATTCACATGCAGCCATTTACATATCTGTACCTGCGGTGGGTTGGTGACATGTGGGTAATGATTTGCCCGCTGTGGCATTGCCTAACACAAACTTCTTACCACAGTTCAGGTATGCACATTGTGTGTGGTTGTATAGCTGCACACGGATGCTAGCAGGTTTGGGTGCAGGGGTATACATGGGTGTGACTGACATGTACAATGAGGCTATTGTGTAGTACATCCGAATGCATGGGTTCTGCTTCTGGATATTACACTTCATCATACACCATCCAGTGTATGCAACAGAGACGTTGTTGGGTCTGGGATATGTTGCTATGCACATGTTTGCCTGTGTTTGAGGTATCTTGCTTCCTTACTGTTGTTATGTCAGCACAGCTACCCGGCTATGTACTGTCACTACTGCTTGTGACCATTATGGTTGGCACCTTTTCCAATGCCCATAGTGGGGCATGTTATGTGGACACTTCGAATTTGCAGGACTACACATACCCAGGGCTAGTGCAGTTGACAGAACTTCACTTGTTTGCCATACTATGAGCTTATTCTGTAAGCGATTGGGTTCCTTATTTCTTTTCTTATGCCATGTCTGTGTTCCATATCGTAATGTATATGTTTTATGCTACTATTTACATATATATTGCGGAATTTGCGTGGAAGGATCGGGGTCATTTTCCATTTTACGATTGTTGCAGGGACACGACTGTCCAATCAGGGACTGTCCATGGCACATTGGGACAGCAGGTAACCCTGGTGACCATGCCCATGTCGCTGCTGGGGTTTCCACCTTTTCCATTTTCCGATCTGGGATATTTCCGACTCACATCTGCCTTTACAGGCCGACACATACAAACGGTCACTATATAGCATAGAAATTCACTTGTTTGCCTAAATAATTTGCTTATTATTGTGGCAATTTCCTTGCTTATTCTGTTTATTGTGTCATTTAGGTATTTCTGTTACAGAAATAACCAATTCATGCTACCATTACATTACATACGGGATATCATTGTGTCCTACAATCGTAGCACATCAGCCATTTCTAATACGCTTTTTCGGGACACAACTGTCCATGGAGAGACTGCCCCAACCAAAGTGGGACAGGTGGTGACCTTAGTCGCTGCTCCTATGTCGGTGCGGCGCTGACATGCGGCTGTACACCTTCTCTGAGTGTAAACACTGACAGTGCATTGCGGGACTAAGGCGGTCTTATGCGATCCTTTGCTCCTTGGACGGGTACACTTATGCCTTCGTGGCTTCTATTTGCTTCTCCGCTAATTTGGAACGGGGACTATGTTGCATACTGTACGTGCGTTTCATTCTGCACGGGACCTGGCTGCTGCCATTACTATTGTGGGCGGACCGTGGCTGTCAGCACATTAGGTTGCTCACCTCATGCCGGCTTAGACACGCCTCCAGACGCATCCTACCTGGGCTCGCTCACGTACACTATGCACGTGTCTGTGATTCCGGTGCACTCTCATTAATATGTATATGGCGCTACTGTGCCGGATATTCCATGCACCGCCGGCGCAGGCCTTACGCCGGCCTTGCGCCGAGCTTCATGAATCCCGGGGACTGTCTTTTTTCGGTGCATTGCTGTTCTTCAGATACACTGACATGGATTTGCATTAAGCCATATAATTTGAAAGCACAAAAAATGGGGTCCAGTCCATACCTCCACAGCAAGAATATGAACAAATAGTTGAACTTTAAAATTATTGTAAATGAGAAATAAAGAAAGCTATTCTGCTATAACTTGCTTTCTCAGTTTAAATCTACACTAACCCATTCCATATTTGTTTCTCATTCTCTCTCTCTCTTTCCACCTAAAGCATTGTTGTCTCATCTAATTATCAGATAGAATGTCACTATTTTTTCCAGTATCATGTTGATGAAATTGTCAGAATGCATTTCAATTAGCTTTTTTTTTCAGTTTAGAATGAAGCTTAGTAATTTCAGCAATTAATAATACATGGTCACCTTTCTTATTTCTGTGCCCATTCACATGTAGGATTGTGATTGTGATGTTCTATTCTCTGCTCCATGCATGCAGTGCTAGTGTAGACTGACTTGTGTCATTCAAGCCTACAGTGCGTATAAGGCATACCACACCCAGTGCTGCTGTTAAAATATAGCTGAATTGTAATGCTGAATGCTAAGTAATTAAAGCAATAATTAAGCAGCTTAATCTGAGGAAATAATTTAAATTAAACAAGTAAGACAATAATATGATTTACTTTATTTGATTAATATAAAGGATTTTTTCATATGCATATCCAACCCCAACTTAGAGATGAAGACTACACATAGTAACACAGCTACATAGAGTAATACTGTATCCAGTGACTCTATTGATAAGCCCTTAAGGCAAAACAGTGCACAATCAAATTTCCTGGTCAATGAGTCTACAGTGAGGTACATCAATGTCTCTGTCACCAGATTGAGTAAGGAGAGAGTTACAATTTGCTGCCTTTCCAGGGCTAGGATCCATCAAGTCACACAGGCACTCAAGTTATTGAACCACAGGTAGCAGTATGACTCTGACACTAAATGAAGCGAGACATGATCAGACTCACTGATTATGTGTCTCAGGCAGGTATGAGCCTTACCTTGATCAGCAGACTGCCTTCTCCACGGATGACACCATGTTACCAACAGAAAATTATTGATTTTAACAATTGGTTTAGCTTTTGGTGTCAATCCAAGGGGATATAACATTTGACAGCCTGGGAGGACTGCTTGTCAATGACTGTCTGCACCTATCCCCAATAGGCTTTTGATTATTGGCAAAGATGTTTTCCACTCTCATAGTGCATTTTTTAGGCAACGACTAACTAATAAACTTCTCAACTTATCTGAATCTACAAAGGAATATCTAAAGGTGATACTGCTCAATGACAGATGTCTCAACAAGAAACTTCACTCCCTGCAAACCTTCCTTTTCCTGGAGAGTGTAGACTTCTGTGTAGTAATGGACACATAGTTTAAAGTTTCTCAGAGTACCCTGACAGTGCAAGGTTATAATGCCTTTCACACATTTAGACCAGCTACTTCACAGGAGGGAACTCAAGTTGGAGGAGTCTCCATATATATTAAAAACAACCTCACATCCAGACAAGTTAAAGTGCATGACCCACTGGAACTCATATATGTGCAACTCACCATAAACAGGGCCTATACCATATCCTTGCAACCTATACTTCCTCCTCCATATCCCAGAAAAATGATACCACCTATCTCAATGTACTATATTGGCTCACCATTCAACTCAATATGATCTTTATGGGGTTCAAAACTACCCCTCTATAGACTGGGAATCCTACACCACTTCTAATGCGCAAGCCAGAAATTCCAAAACTTCATTAATACCAACATGCTGGAACAGGTGGAACATTGTTCTATCAGGGTAAAAAGATCCTTGACCTTGTGCTCACTAATATGGGGGAGTGATATTTCTTACTCAATGTAATATCCTTGCTCATTAGATCTGACCATAATGCAGTACTGCTTGAAATAAAAATTAAATCCAGGGATCCAATGAAACCCAAAACTTTTAGGAAGTATTTTACGACTAACCTGCCTCTACTAAGCAACACCTTGGCTAAATTCCAAGCACACCCAACTCCAGTAAACATCATACCATATGCTGAGCTATTTACAAAATTTCTCTACAGCCATATTGACAGCTCTATAGCGTGAGCTGTGCACACTTGGATTAAGAATAAGACAAAATCAAAAGACAAGCCACCCTGGTGGAATCACAATATCCATCAGTTATACAACAAAAGAAAAAAAATCTTGGTTAAGAAGAGGACGAACAAAGCCCAACATGCTAAAATCCCCCTGACCAATCTAAACAGGCAGCTAAGAGGGTTAATTAATACTTCAAATGCTAAATTTGAAGAGACAGTAGCATCTTAGGCAAAGGACAACCACAATGATTTCTATATCTATGTCCATAACCTCAATGGAAATATGCAACAATGCACAGAACTTATTGTAAATGGCAAAACCCATGCTGAAACAAAGGCTGTTTCCAAGTTTTTGGCTGACAGGTTCATCTCAAATTTCTCCTCCCACCCCCACCCTCACCCCCACTCCATAGTCCAAAGGAAATAATACTGCATACCACAATCCTCCAAAACAATACTAGAGAACAGATAATCAGTGCACTTTCCATTACCAAAAATACTGCCTTGATTGTCCCCAATAACATCCCAAGATGCTTAATAAATAGCATGAAACATGAACTCACTGGTCCACTTGAATTACTTTTCAACTGGAACCTGCAATCAGGCTTTTTGCCCAAGGAATGGAAGATGGCTACAGTCACTTCCCCACAAAGAAGAGAGCCAAGCACCGATCTGGATGACTACAGACCCATAAGTCTTATCATCCTCATATGTAAGGCCATGGAAAGAATAATCATGGACTTGATAAAAGAGAACATAAGTAACCTGCAAATGCTGGACCCATCATAGTTTGGCTTTGTTAAAGAAAGGTTATGCCTATTAAATCTGGTGGGCTTCTTTAAGAGGGTCACAAAAGCAATGGACGTAGGCAAGACTGTGCACACAGCTTACCTCAGTCTGGTCAATAATACTCCAATCAGGCATTATAGACAAGCTCAATAAATTAGATATAAACTCTTTTATCAACCACTGGATAGCCATCTGTCTCACTAATAGGACCTAAGAGGTCAAAATAAGTGAGGCGACCTCCACCAAGAGGCCTGTCACTAGTGGAGTCCCCCCAGGCTCCATACTGGACCCACTCCTTATCGGCATGTATTTCTCTGGAGTGGAAGCAAATACTGAAGGTTTATGCCTGACTAATTCACAGATGATTACAAGCTGGGAGTTATCTTCAACTTCCCTGCAGACACTAGCATTTTTTGAGAAGGCCTATGTCTGTCTAACAAATGGTGCCAAAGCCATGGTTTCAAACTCAATGCTTAGAAATGCATAATTGTAACATTTGGGAATTCAACAATCTCAGCTAACTACCATGTTTATAACACACCCCTAAGATTTGACCCAGTGGTCAGGAATCTAGGTACTCATATAGACAGTAGCCTTGCCTTCCACCATTTTGTGGCCATTATGGTGTGGAAATCCTTTTAAGCTGCACAACTTATAAGTAAGGGCATGGCATCTAAGTCCAAAGAGGTCATTATCCCACTGTACTCTGCCCTTATCAGACCAATCATAGAGTATAATGCTCCCTTTGGAATGTACCTGACTAGGCATATACAGCAGCTAGAATGAATTCCGAGGTTCCTTAAAAAAAAGAGTAAAAGGCATAGCAAACCTATCTTATGTAGAGCATCTAAAGCCCTTTCATTCTACTCAGTCATCTACAGATTGCTGATGAATGATCTGTGCCTGGCTTACAAGGCATCTGCAACCCCCACACTCATAAATCTCCTGCATGTTCATAAGTCAGACAGTACCAGAAATACAAGTTCTAGGGACCTAACTTTTGTCTGTAACTTAAATAGAACATGCTGGTGAGACAGATATTCATCATAGGCACTGCCCCTCTTTGGATCAGGTTTCCCATCCATGTGAAGTAGAGTTTGTCGATTACCCAATTTAAATGTAACCTTGAACAATGGATGGGGAATAGGACATTTACACTGGGTCTGGTGCCCATGTACCTTAGGAACAGAGGTAGCTTATAGATTCCTGGCCCTCGGTGTCTTATTTCATCATTATTCTTTTGGGGAAACTTGACTAGGCTTAGAAAGTCCCCTTCAGTCATTAGCCTCGTAACAATCTTTGACTCTATAAGGCAATTGCTCTTCTGCCTATCAATCCTCAGGAATCTGACACCTCAATAACTGGGAGCTGGCATGTGTAAATGATGTTTTTATCCACTTTATTGTTTTGAGCTACAGAAACAATTACTTTAGAATTCTCTACAAAATGTAATTTATCAAAGGAACTTCAAATTCTTCCCTTGAAATGAATTGCTTTGAGGTTAATTTCATTCATGATGGGGTCATAAACTATTTTGTAAATTTGGTGCCAAAGTCTGAAAAAGATGATTAAGTAATTAAACTACATGCAATGTGTTGAATGGCAGAACTCTTAACATATTTCATTTCTATATTTGGCCTGCATCAAGCAACTATTTTAGATGAATTCATGGATGTGACACATATCGGTTTTCTTTTGTTTTAACTAATTTTGAAGGCTTTTATGTCTATTACCCTACCTCTTTGTTTTCTGTTGTACAATGGCCTCATTCACCTTTGCCATCAGGTCACTCTGACTCCAGGATCTCAGACTTTGCCTTTCTACTCCACACCATTTCTCTGACTGTTGGTCACAGACCACATTTATTTTATGCAAAAGGATACACATCAGGGGCCTTACATGTCCTTAATTTTACATTTCTTTTCACACTTGCCCCTACTACACCTTGCCACTAAATTATTCCACAGTTGTCCACTATAGAAGTCACTCTGGGCTCTACCTGTATGTTTTTATATGCATGATTGATCTACCCACAGAAGTGGAGAAAAATTCAACTTATCCTCATTCCTTACCTGATGGTCATCCAACTTTCAAAGATTGTTCATAAACCTGGGTTGCCAACACCTTGCCCAATCCAATGGGCTGTCTTACTGGTTCCATTTCTGATGCAGACAACAATGATGTAATACAACTCCTAAAGAAAATTATTCACCATATTATCACATTCTCCATCCTGTTGTCAGAATGTTTGAAAAATTCTTTATGTCTGAGATATGGAGGCCTATACTGAAACAAAATTGCTGATAAAATGTCAATGTATGAACATGCATATATCTCAGAAGGTTCTACTTTAGAACATTGATTTCCTATAACGTCATCTCCCTTAACAGCGAGAAGACATCTAAACTTCAAAAAAGCAAACTCCTGTAATGGCAAATTTTGCTTCTGGGAAACTAACCACCTGGC
>NC_056730.1:1034794296-1035076796 GCF_019279795.1 Protopterus annectens
TCTGTCCTCTGCACTTGCCATGGGTATGGTTTGTCCTGACAGCTCTCATGATACTACAAGAAGTATCCCACACTGGCCATTTGATAAGGTGGCAACTCTAGTCTGTCTTGATTATGTGTGTGCAATATGTATAGATGTTGCGGCCCTGTGAATATCTGCTGCCCCTAAATAACCCGCATGTATCTAGGCATGAATGCTAACTACCACCACTCACATTTGTAGGTACTGACCAAGGCTGTGGCACATGTAAGTTGTGTGCTGTCTATTATTGACCCAACAAATGATGTTAACACACTGCAACAGGGCCGTACATCAAGTACGGTCTGGTGGCAAGTTTCTGACCTCAAGTTAAACCCAGCCAACTGTACCATCATACCATTTCGTAAGGACACAGCCCCACTGTTTGCCACATCAACAGAAACCCCCTAAACACACAATCTGTGTTGAGAGACTTGGGTACTTACATTGATAACAATGTCACACTCAACCATCATGTAGCAGCAGTGGTCAGAAAAGCCTTGTATGTGGTTCACCTCATAGGTAAAGGGATTGCATCCAGAAAAAACATGGTTATTACCTCTGTCTTGTCCTCACTGAGTAGACCAATAAGTTACTACAATGCCCTATTTGGTATGCACCTATCCAGACATCTGCACCAACTTGAAAGCCCATGATAATACCCACAAAGGTAATCCATGCCTACAACACCTGTCCCATGCTGACAGGCTCAAATCAGTAGTGCTCCACTCAGTATTGGACAGGTTGACCAGAGGTGGGCTGAGTCACACCTACAAGGCAATGTTGGACCCTGGCATCCAACAGCTGTCCCATATATGTGAGTCTAACTCCCAGTACACTACTTGCATGCTGGGTGCTGTCACCAAATTCCCTAGTGATGTGGACATCCCCCAAGAGGGTCTCACGGAGACACATGACAGGTGACAGATACATAGCCTCAGGCAGCATAACATAACATGAAGTGTCATCCCCTTTGGGGAGAGTGACATCTCCACATATTATCACAGTACTAACATCCTACATGTGCTATCACTTTAGAGTGATTTGTGCACACAAGTTGATGGCAGCATGACATTTGACCACCATGTTGCATCCTTTGTAAGGAAAGCCTTCTACATGGCCCACCTCATACATAAGGGTATGTCATCCATGGACAAAGGGTTCATAACATCCCTGTATTCCCCCAATAAGACCCAGTAGTGAGTATAATGCCCCTTTCATCATGTACTTTGCAAAGCACATGCAGCAACTGGGTTGATCAAAAAGGTTCCTCATCAGGTAATACCAGGACCTCAAACATTTACCATACACAGATAGGCTAAAAGCCCATCCCACTACCACTGTCATACAGACTCATCAGGGGTGACCTCTGTCTGGCATACAATGTGATCATGGACATGACCTTGATAGGACTGCTCTATAACTGAAAGTAAAGCTCCAATCTATTAACCCACATACATGCCCTCAACTTGGTCTGTGAAATCAACATCACTTGTTGGCAAGTCAGATGTGTGTCCCACACACTCACCCAGCTGTGGAATGGACACCCTGTCCACATCAGGCAGCGCACCTATTTACACTTTTTCAAGGGAAACCTGGATGAATGGATGGTTAACAGGACATACACCCTTGGAATACCACCTGTGTCTCTGTTGGAGTATGGCATCAGGTGTTGACTTGCATACACATGGGCTATACTCTGGGCTAGGCTTATGAGGACCCCAGGGCCAACAGCCTAGTAATCTTGTCTGATCCTAAGTATACCAGTTATGGCCCTGTATGCTGTGATAGACAGTGTTATGTATCCACACCCATCATTGTCATTTACTGTGGTGTGTCCCCTATGAGCAACATACCAGTACCATGTCATACAGCCACCATCTGACAAATAGGTGAGTGGTACTACAGGTGTGTGGGGACAGTCCAGCAACATCTGTGCAGCACAATTACAGACAGCACTGGATATGTGCTGTATGGTATCTTCCTTGTGAGTGTCCAACATCTGCAGTACACAGATGTTTGCAGAATGCGTACATGTGCCTGATCTACATGGACCCTCTGCCAGACAAATGTGGATGTCAGGGAAAACAGTTAGACAATATGTAATGGCTATTTACAGACTGTAGGAAATATGACTGTCACATGCCAGATACCTCAGCAAACAGTTATGGTACTTTAATATCTGGTAATGTATTCATTCCCTTATGCTGCATGCTCAATATGTACACGCAGTTGCTGAGGTGGAGCCTGTATCCCCCCATTACTACTGGTTATAACCTGCTGTCCTGCTGTAGGGGGTCAACAGGTATGCTAGTCATAGCTCTCAGGTGATGATATACAGGTGTTGAGTACAAAGTGACCTAGCCAGAGTATGTCAGGAAAAGTCAGGGACACCTGGAGAATGTTTGAACTATGCATGTGTGACATTAACAGACTGAGGGGAGCAGACTGATAGTGCATCATGTGATATGCCAGCTGTATCCACAACTGCTGACTGTCACTATTGTCTAATACACAATCTAGTAGCATTCGTACATGAGCTGACCATTGCTGGTGGCACTCATGGGCCAGAGCTGTGATCTATGTCACAGCAGAGCTAGCCAAAAGGGAAACCTGTAGCTGCTGGATAGCTGACTAACAGCAACATGTAAGTCCAATATATTTACCATGGACCTCTATTGTTGTAACCCCTATTCCCATGACTGCCTCCTCCATCTGCATCCCATTACATGGGGAATATTATTACATACCTGGTATAGTACTGTACTCCTGTATGTGCAGAAATCCTGTGGTAGAATGCTAGGAAAGTGCAGTCTGTCATCATACAGAAAGTGACAGCCGATTGTCTGTGCATGAATCTGTGGCTCAGATTTGCTAATTGCATCCAGAACAGCTGGGTTGCATTTTCATTAGCCAATGTCATGGCAAAACAGTACTGTGTTTGAGGCCTTCATGTAGGCCTTGGTCTTTTTCTGGCCTGTGAGAAGGACATTATCAAGGTGTGGGGACTACAGCATCACAGAGGGTAGGTTAAAATTCTGTCCACTGTTTGGACTTATGTGGTATGTACACAGTTTTGCATGCTGTGTTTGACCATTGTGAACAGACTTTCTGATTATGTGGCAGTTTACTGTTTAACAATATGGGTTGGGGTCAGTAAGGAGACAGACAGATTTGAGTGTCATACATCATTTCTATCAGAATATGCATGCTGCTGCAGTAGCCGCTGGTCTATCAGCTGTGTATGCTTGTAGGGGAAGACTTTAACACACGTTCCTGTCTCTTGACCATTCTCCTCCACCCCTTTCTGTATGGGTGTTGTGTGGATTCCCTGTTCTAGGTGCTTCTAGCTGCTTGGGAGGTATGTTATATATGTAGCAGGTAGCTGAATATACTGATGCATATGTTGCAGGCTGCAGCTGCTACATTCTGGCCAGGAGTCATATTGGGGATTGTGAGAATGTGAGACAGCAAGCTGTATATGTGAGTGAGGGAGGAGGGTCAGCTCTGTTGTCATAGCATAGCCAGGCTGAGGGTACCCATAACAGTTCAGGTGAGGCATGTGTATCCAGACAGTGGTAGGCAACATTTGGGGCACCTATACATATTTGTGAAGTGTGTTCCAACCTAGAGCCCTTTGAGGTTCTAACATGGGTGGCAGTGACTTCAGTAGCAGCAACCAGCTCTGCTTAAAACTGCATAGCTCAGTCATTTACATGTTTTGATAACTATGTACTTGGCATGCAACACATCGGAATGGAACCCAGGACTGTGGGCGGAAACATGTTAAGCATGCTAGGAATGTAACAGATTGAGCTATGGAGTCAATATTATAGCAGGTGTATTTGCAAGACATATGTGCATGCATACAGTCTGTTATACAGGATTGGCATGAAAATGTGTGATTGGATGTGTATGACATGTGACACTGAACTGTCTGTCATGATTGCATAATCTCAATGTGTACTGACTTATCAGTATATCAGCACACAGCACAGGTTGTGTGACAACTGTGCTAAATGTAGGTGGCACAACTGTGGACATTCCGCAACAGACTGTGCAGTTGTCAGCTCTACCTGATATCCTAGGCATCACGTACATCCCAACATTTTTTTTGTCTGTGTACTGGTTTGGTGTCAGTATCACAGTCCCACATACATTGTCATTTTTCCGATTATATGCACAAGCAATGTGTCACTGGCAATAACAATATTTTTATGTAAACACTTGTACTTCAGAGCTGAGTGGCCTAATGGGCTAATGCACTGTGCTGTAGTTAACAGGGTCTTGTATTTGAGACTTAGCGGAGCTGAATTTTTTTCTGATGTGCATCACTGATAATCAGGATAAGTTTATGGAAACACCTGTGATTCTTCAAAGCTGAATGGCCTAGTGAATTAATGCACTATGTCCTAATTGGCAGGGTCCTGGGTTTGAGACTTGTGTGAGTGATCATTTTGCTGATGTGCACAACAGTATCTCAAAGACAGAAGGTGATTACAGCAGTTTTAGGTAGCTTTAAGTGGGTTTGTGTACCTCGGCACATTACTTAGCTCCACTTAAACCTTCTCTATTTCCAAAAAAAGAAAAGAAAAAGGGATAAGAAAGTGGTGAAATGGGGTCAAGCAGGGGGAAAAACAATCTGAAAGGCAAGTAGGGATGTGCAGAATGGGTGTAGGAAAGGACCATAGCTCTCCATTTCTTCTACAGCAAAAGCTGTGCACTTTGTTGGACAATTTGGAATTTAGAGCCCCGCAACCTGAAGGGAGGGCTATGGGTAATATAACTTTGTTGATTAATTGCTGTAATGATTGATTGTGGGCAGTGTAGGTGTGGGCAAAATGGAGAGCTATGTATGGGGTGATATTTTTTGTTAGACAGATGCCCTTTTTTTTTTTTTTTTAAGGAAATAATGGAATGTTTGGAAGGGATATAGGTACATGTGGGGAGTTAAGTTGGGTAAAAGAGGTAGCATTTGCAAACAGGCAAGACAGACAAGACAGCAGACAGAGGAAGTGTATGACACATGAGGGCATAAGCACCTTGTATGGGGAGGGTGTTCTGGAATCACAGAATCAAGTGCCCCCAAATGGCAGCAATGGGACTGAGCTTCCCACCCATTGGCAGTCACCACTGCTCCTTCACAGTCCCGAAGGTGGCTGTGCTGGGGGCTGAGCATCTGGGCATGCCTGCCCCTCCAGATCAGCTAGTCTGCCTCATTCTGGTGCAGTTGATTGTCCAAATCATGCTGGACAATCCTGTGCACCATCCCTTGGAGCTGTCACTGGATGACCACTCCCTCTCTGCACCCGGTCCCGGGGGGGTGGTTCCCCATCTTCTGAGATGGATCCACCCATAGGTGGTGCAGGACTAGCAGAGGAGGCAGCTCCAGGTTGGGTCCAGACATGCTGGGACACAGTTTCACAGCTGGTTGAGGTAGGGTAGGTGGATCCGCTGGAACCGACCTACCCAGTCTAGCTGTGGTGTTGAGGTTTTTCAAAGTGTATAGGTTAGTAATGAAGCAAACATGTGTTTAGTTGTAGCAGCATTCAGAACAAATCACATAACCCAGTAACGTAACATGCCATATCATATAGAACACAACAATAATTGGAATAACAGTCAGTATTGTAACAGCTTGAAAGTAACAGTTATGGCATAAGGCCAACAACATAGGTAATTTAATGAGGTATGTTAGTATGCAACCGTTGTAATACATAATAATAAAACACAAGTCCCAACATAGCATTTTTTGAACAACATATGTCAAAAGTAAACCATACCTGATGTATAAGAATAATAAATTATGATGCACAAAAGGGGGGGGGGAGAAAATCATGCCATTACTACCAGTACAGGCTATATTGTTTGCAATAGAACTCTTCTATACTCTACAGTTCTGCCCTTACTTTATGTATACAAGTGCCCTACAGCTTTCTGTAGCACCTACATACCTCTCAAGGTATCTGCATGGGACAGTATTGGCCAAGCTGTAACACCTGCAGGTAAACAGCTACAGAGACTATTACAGTTCAGGGGAACATATGTGACTGCTAAGGAGTACTATGGACTGATGTAGTGTGACTGTGCTGTTCAGATAAATCAAGTGGCTGTTAAATTTGTGTCCCAGTGATTTGGCAACAGTGATCACAGTCCGTGACAGAGTGACACTTGAGAGACATGTATCATGAACAGTACAGAGAGTTTATGCTTATCATGCCATCCTTGGCAGGTATGGGGTTAGACTATCAGCAGACATTCACAGACACACCAGGCATACAGCTGTACTAAGATTAAAAATGTTTATTTTTTTAATAACTTGTGCTGCTGTTGTACTTTTTGAATTTTCATTTACTGCAGTCCTATTGCCTTGCTGAGCATTGCTGTTAACACTCTGGTACTTCTGGAAACACAAATTGGTAACCCGTTTGAACAAATAATATAGCCATTTATTTACCTGTAATTCATGTGGGGTGAGCAACTGTTAACAATACATAACAGTGTCTATTAATATTTAGTAGCACTTGTGCCTGAATTTGAACTCCGGTCTGTATGTGAAAAAATGTGTATCATACCTAATATTTATCACACTAAGCTACTGACCCATTGCTGAATACTGATTAATAGATGCCTACTGCTCACCTGGTAACAAACTGTGACCTGGTAATAGAGGTAGAGTGTCATACAAGACTGCAGTAACATTTGAACACACATGCATGAGATTCATGAATGACAGAGATAGTAGGTGAACTATGTATTAATACCTGGAATGCAGGTGAACACATTTGACCCCTACTGGATAGGAATATATGTGATGTGTACATATCATATAAGAGTGCTGGATTGCCTACCTGACCCATATACAGTTGCAGATATAGTTGCAGTCTACAGCTATTAAAGTTTTATACTTAACTGCTGCAGCATAACTAAGTTCAAAAATGCATATAGCTGAAATGCAATGGTTAACACAAGACAATCCTGAGAGGAACACACTATTATACCTTAGCAATTACTATTCTAGGTTCAGATCTTAGAGTAGAACAAATATCATAATGCATTATATCATGTAGTACAGCACATAACACATCTACACTTTAGTAAAACAGTCTTTAGTGGCTAACCTTCAGTCACTTCATGGTATTATTCAAATGTTTACTTCACAGCACTTGTAATACTTGATCTCTTGACAACATTTGGCAAAACACAGCTTTATTGCAGGTGACATGAAACAGGGATTGGTATACATCTAACAGTCTTTATTGATGAACAATTTAAATAATGCAGGCATTGAAAGACAGCTGTTATTCCGCAATGTATGCAGTACTAACTTTATTTCCTTAACCATTCTGAATGCAGTTATACTTTATTTCCTTAAAAGTATGACCAGTTCATTTATCCCCTTAACATCTATGAATGCAGTTGTACTTTCTTACCATAACATTATTATTAATGCAGTATAAACTTTTATTTCCTTATTGTTATTAATGCTGTAGTAACTTTCTTTCCTTAACATTAGCAAGTTTCATTCTTTCATCTATATTGAACTGTACCTGGCATTACTCAGCTATATCAGTACAGGTCTATGACCGCATTCATTGCAGAACACTCAAAACAGAATATACTTACTGGCAGTTACTACTGTTCTCTTTCTTATTTATGTTACTATATCTTGCAAGATAGGACTACTTCAGATGATCAAACTTTCAAAAGTTCGACTTTCATATGGCCGAGACCATATGATCGAATTTTTGAAAGTTTGAACATCTAATAAAAAAGGAAAAAAAAGAAAAAAAATTACTTGAATGGTTCTAGCAGGGGGCCAAGCCCCCCTGCACTCCCCACACCCCCTGCTATTTATATATTGTAACTCTGAGATTGCACTACAGTGCAGAAAAGGGAAATCTTCCCATTCCACACTGTATGGAGATCTCTGTTATAAACGTTCAAACTTTCAAAAGTTTGATCATATGGTCTCGGCAATAGGAAAGTTAAACTTTTGAAAGTTCTATCATATGAAGGGGACCCTGCAAGATATATTTGTACTCACCACATGCTCAGCACAATCTGGCCAGGCACCATGCATGGGCCTCCAGGTTTTGAGCTCTCTCCTCTGCAGCTGTGGAGAGAGAATAACACAGTTATACATACCTGTCTATAACATATTCATACTAGCATTTTGCAAAACAATCTAACAATACTTACAAACTTGTGTGGCATTGCCAGCCCGAGCATCTTGGATCCAAGTGGCCGAGAGATCCCCCTTCTTATGCTTCAGGTCATCATAGTGGTGATGCACCTGCTCACCTGTGTGAGGGATACCAGTTTCACTGGTGAGGTCACATGTCAGCTGGTCTCAGGCCTCTGATTTGTATTCAGACCCTGGAAGTCATGGTCTTTCACAAGCAGTCCAACCATTACCCTGGACCCCAAAGTGCCCCACTGCAGCACCCGGAATCACGCATCCTTTCCAATTCCTGCCATAGTTACTGCACAGTTCAAACTCCAACAGTTTCTGACTGTATTCCAGCCTGTTTCACTTAAATAGGCTGTTTTCCCACCCTTTGCCACCACTGGGCCATTTATTAAAAGGCAACACTTCTCTTAGCTCCTCAAAACCTGCTGTGCTCAGCTGTGCAGTACTTAAACTGGCAATGCTTAGCAGTGCACAAACCAACTTAGCTGAGCTGAGGACTGCTTAAACAAGGTTTGCTTTGCAGTGCCAAAACCAACTAAATGGAGTTACATGTTGCTAAGCAGTGCTAAAATGGGACCTGTTTAAGCACTGCTTGGCTCAGCTTAGCAGAACTTAGCTAAGGGCAAACCACCTTTAAAAAAGAAAAAAAAAGAAGCAAAACAAAATAAGACTAATATTAAATTATTTATTCATGACTACTACTTTATTATTCTGTGCATGTATTGCACAGATATATTTTGTGACCTTCTGTATTTTAATTTTTTATCTTGGAGTGTGTATTTTAGGTATTGTGGACCTGTGTGTAACTGGATCTTTTCTCCTAGGGTGTCCACTAAGAATGGTCTTCTGGTCAAGCTGGAGTAACCAAGTTAACAAATGTCAATACATACATAATTAATAAAATAAAATATATATGACATACTGCTATGAAATGTAAAAAGCTGAAGGGATTGTCTGTGCAATCGAACCATGCATCTACTGCACTCAGGGCCATGACTCTAACTACTCAGCTACAAGGATATGTTGGAAACTACTATACATTTCTATATATCTCACCACTACATTTAAGCACAGCTAAACACCACGCCATGCCATGCAAACCCACTTAGCTATGCTTAAACATGACTGTTGAGGTGAAAATTGAAAATTAAAAGTATCCAGTTTCTCTTTTAAGATGTCTCCCATGTGTACATAGCTAAGCACCACGCAAATGCAAACAAAGGAAATAACATATTTTAATTTTATATTTCAGTGCTATCTGGTACTTTAACATTGCAGGTGGTATGTTACTCATCTCCAGACACTGCAACACATCTCTTTTACTGATTCCATAACTGTGTTACAAGACTCTCTCTCTGTAGTGCAGATTCATTAATATGCAATGTGCGCTGCCAAAGGGGAGCCACAGACATGGACACAGTACACTCCGTGTAGGCTTCCCACTATTTCTACACAGCATTTATTAAATCTCCACCTAAGTATAAACTATAATTTCAAGGCAGACAATGTAGCGAAGTCACATCATGCAATGAGGGGTTCACAGTTTTGATGGCAAGAATATTGACCACAGAGGAATTGTGTATTGTTTCTGTTGTCCCACCTCCTTATTAAACATAAATCGTTATCTTAATTATTCTTCAGATGTGTTTTAATACAACTTGTTATCAATACTGTTACAACAGAACTTAAGTGATGCCTCACTGACATTATTAATATATATATATAATAAGAAAAATGCCTCACTTAATGAATGGAATGTCATCTTCCTTCCATCAGACCCCAAGATAGCCCCTGAAGACTCCTACACTATGATAAGACATGATGTCTGGAAATGGAGCACAACAAAAAGATGACGTCCCATAAATAAAGTGAGGCATTCCTTCCTTCTCTTCCTTCCATCTTAGATGGCGCAATAGTGCAGCAGTAGAGACAAAACCTAGCTTTCAATTTACAAATAGCACGAACCATCCAGAAAGTTCATAAAAAAATGGAAACCCTTTATAGACACAAAAACTTTCTCACACATAAAGCAAGAACCACCCTAGCTCAAACTCACCTCTTATCAACACTTACTTATGCAGCACCAATCCTGACCCATACTAGAAAAACAGATTTGGACAAGTTAGAGTCATGCTATAACAAAATTGCCAAATTTGCCAACAACTCTCCCTTTAGAACCAATCACTGCCAAGTACTAAAAGAAATTCAATGGCTTGAATTTCCTCACTTACTAACTTACCAATAACTCATGTGTGCCTTTAACATCATGAACTACCCACATAAATCTCCATCCCTAAAGCAGCTACTAACTTCCTACTCTTCCAGTTGCCCCCTGCACTCATCCAATAAACCTGTCCTCAGTTTTACAACTGCAAGCAATACTGCAGGCAAAGCCCTATACTCCCACCTCATAGCCAAAAAATGGAACAATCTCCCCACTAATATAACCTCTGCAACAACAAACATGAAATTCAAAAAATACTCAAATCGCATCTCAGGGAAACCTGGATCTGCCCATTTATCACATGACAATCACTGTAACTTTTCTTCTCCTCCACACAAGTCCATTTAGAATCTACACTATTTTACAGACACACGCACACATACACATTTACACACACACACACACACACACACATATATATATATATATATATATATATATATATATATATGTATGTATATACACACTTCTTATTATAAGCTGCACTGGTCATTGTACTTCTTTCAGTATATACTTAGTAGAAAATGTAAACTGTCTTAAACTGTATGTATTGTTAGGTAAAAATAGCACATTTATTCATGTCTATTCTACTTATTTGTAAAGGTTAGTCTAATAATATCTCTATTCTGCCAGTGGACTATAGATAGCTAATTTTGAATGTCTCTGCTTGTAAGTAATCTGGTGTATTTTCATTTTGTGTATTTCTCATTGTCTTAACTACTTACTATATATTAATTGTGGAGCTTTTCTCCCCAGGCATCCACTGAAAATGGACCTGGTCCGACCGGATTTTCCTGGTTAACAAATGTAAAATAAAATAAAATAAAAAATAAAAATAGAGTTGTTGCCTCACAGCAAGTGGCTCTCTGGTTCAATTTTCAGCTGGAGTGCCTTCTGTGTGGAGTCTGTATGTTCTCCCTGCATTCGTGTGGGTTCCGTCTGGGTGCTCTGGTTTCCTCCCATTTTACAAAGATATGCGCCTGGAGTGTTTCTTCCTGGGCCTCCACTGGAAATTGGCTTTGTTCCAAGTCGGACTTTCCCGGTTAACAAATGTTAAATAAATAAATCTTGTTTTTATACAACTTGTTATTCATACGGTTACAACAGAACTTAAGTGATGCCTCACTGACATTATAAATATTTATATAAGAAAAATGCCTCACATAATGTATGGGGTACCATTTTTTTGTTGTGTACCATTTCCAGACATGTCATATCATAGTGTAGGAGTCTTCAGGGGCTATCTTGGGGTCTGGTGGATGTCTAGAGTCAGCCTGTCACCCAAGATTCCTTTGTAACTGCCTGAAACTGTCAACAAGATTTCCTGTGTGGCTATGGGCATCTGAATGATAACAGTTGGGCTATGTGCTATAATATATCCTGTGCCATTTCCCGAAATTGTCTGAGAGGTCTTCCATGTCTTCTATAAATCTATCTCTGGACTAAAAATTAAAATAAAAATACTTTTAAATGTAAAATACTCACGGTAGTTCCTTGCAAGTTTTTTTTTTTTTTAACTGTGGCATCAAGGATTTTAATCTTATGTAATAAAAGTTAAGTTTTATGCACACAAAGGTGATCTTTTCTTTTTGAAAAAATGTGTCTGAGATCAGATTTAGTTTTAACTGTCACACTAAAGAAATACCAGTGTTTTTCTTCCACTACCCAGTCTGAAGCATCCGGTATGTGAGAATTACAATCAGGTGTCCTAGGAGTGCCTTGTCAAAGTTACCAGAGAGGAGATTCTGCAGCTTTCATTCCACTAAAGATTATCTTGGATAGAACTTTTTGATTTTACATTGTAACCTGGACATGGTATACCATAAAATGTGGAAAAGTGCCCATTAATAGCATGCAGAATGTTAAAACCTCCTAGTTATAAGAGAGAAGAGAATAAGATAAAACAGGTTGGACTGCAGTAACTTCACCACTACAAGCACAATAGAGATTGATTTTATGCAGATAATGTGCTATATAAAGAACAAGAAATAAATAACAATTCTAGGTGTCTTATTCTGCAGTATTAAAGATGCACAGTAATAGGAAGCAGCAGCAAATGCATTATTTATTTTTTTATTTATTTCAGTTGATTTGATTTGATGATTAGGTATGTGACTTGGTCTTTGGACCATTTTCAGCCATGACTTACGCACAGAACAGAAGTCATGAGTAAATTCAACAGAAAACACAGGATTATAAGATCATAGGCTCATATAATCACAGGAAATACAAGGTAATTGGGTTGGAACTTGCCAATACACACCCTCATGCTGGACCCCACTTCTCAGGAAGGGCAAAGCAGGCTAGTCTCATAGTAACACTATTAGTTCCCATCCAATCATTCTTGCTTAACTTGAAAGTTGCTAGGGTATCACTTTGTTTAACTTACAGGAGAGGTTTATTCCAAATGTGGGGTAGGCACAGAGTAATACACTTGTCTCTCCAGCATATTTAATTTACATGCTGATTGAGATTTAAGTTCCTAGCCATGGTATTAAGGGAGCTATATGACTTCTAAAGTTACAGGATGTCAAGAAGGAATGGGGTCCTGAATAGCACAAAACACAAAGCATAGATCACCACATAACAGCCTACATGAAACCACATAGCAGGATTCTGTTTCCTGGTGCAGGGATTTCAAGCTAACAATCTTCTTGGTTAGGAATTTCTAGGGCCTTAGCAGTTGCTTAATATGTCTAGAAATGGGTGTCCTTAATGGGAGCATTGTACTAAATCCTTGGTCTAATTAAGGCTGCATAAAGAGGGATGATAACTTCTTTTGAACTGGATGATATGCCTTTAAATATTAGTCATGCTAAGCAGAATTATTTTCTATTGTTATATTGTGGGTGAAGGAGAAAGAATTATCAAACCCAGGATCTAAGACCAATGTCTATGTTATCATTTGGGGTGTGGCAATGGCTATACTGTACATTGATGGAGAGAGCTGCTAATTGTAACAATACTACATGTTTTGTGTTTAATTTAGATATTTTTTCATACATCACTTGATTGTGTGGGTTAATTCCTGCTATAATTAAATAATTTCAGAGTATGGTTTGGCAATACTTCCCAGTTTTCAGTCCTCAGCAAAATGAGTTAACAAAAGGTTCTGATTTCCAGTCTGAGGATCAGAGAAGATGCCAAAAAAAGAGAGGTCCTGGTATTGAGCCCCAAGGTGAATCATGAATAGTCTTCATACTATTTGGGAAACACCTTTCACCTGAGCTATGCAGGTTCTATCATTTGACCAGTTAGCTAGCCACCTCACCACTTATAGATCTAATTTTACGGCACTTAGTTTGCTTATGATGCCATCATGTGGTGTAATGTCAAATTCTTTGGATAGATCCAAACAAGCTGTATGAACAGAGAGACTATTGCCACCAGCCAGCATAACCATCTCAAACACAATGAAATAGGCCAGCTCTCCCTTTGACAAAACTAGACAGCTATGGATCTAGCTTAATAAGGCTTTTGATATCATAGTTTGTGAGGCCAGATATGATGAGTTTCATGGATGTTTTTGTGCAAACTTTTTTTTTAAATGTTTTTTGATGCGCCTTCAAGTGCAACTAACTTCAATGGGTTTGTTTCACTAGTATAACTTGCTAGTAATTCCAGGGTGTTAAAAAGTCTGTGAAAGTACTTCCAGGCAGAATATCTCCACTGTGGGATGAAGTAGCTGTTAACGGGTTCTCATTAAAGTAATGAGCTATGCATCAGGAAGCACTAATATTTTCTGTGATAGATTGTCTGAAATCATCCCTTAGATTATACTGTATGTTAATGAATGTAAAACAGGTAAAACAAAGCTATAGCCATGGTGGTGCAGCAAGAGGTTCTCCTGTTTGATTCCCAGCTGGAGCGCCTTCTGTGTGGAGTCTGCATGTCCTCCCCGTGGTCAAGTGGTGTTCAAAAGACATGTGTAAATGGGCATGCCTTCGCTAAAGGTTGGGTGTTGAGCTGGCACCTTGGCACTGTAAAAAAAAAAAGTCTATTGCCAATCATTAGCGGACAGGAGTTGCGCTGTGGTGACCCCTAACCAGGAAAAGCCAAAAGAAGAACAAACAACAATGAATGTAAAATAGGTTGAGATATCTCTGTCTTCTTAGTTTTACAATTGATTTCAAAAGTATTGGAATAACTGAGAGAAAGCAATAATTTCAAATTGATTTGTTTCAGTAAATGACTAAATGAGTGAGAAGAGTTGAAAATAAAATGAATAAAATAATGTTGTTGGAGGGTGTATTTATAAAATAAATCCTGTTTAGTTTTGATGGCTGATTCTAAGTACAATTGAAATGTGAGCAGAAGTTTTTTCTTCCACAGATGAATATTGGAAAGGACAGTTAGGGGGCTTTAAATTTTGTGCGTGGCCTCATGAGCCAAGTGAAGGGTTTCCTGAAGGCTTTACTTACATTCTGATAAACAGGATTCCTGCTATGTTGATTTTAATAGATGTCTTCCATTGTGGGTCAAATAACAGAACTGTATGCTGGGTTACAGTAAATTAAGTTTTGTCACTTTTGATTGGCACTTATTAAATAGCATAATTAATAAATAAATGTTAGAACAAATTGAAGATTAGGAGATGGTAGACAGAGTAAGGAGTGTGCCAAATAATGTGTAGTTAGTGATACGTATTAACTTCATTTTCCTTTTTTTCTGTATGAGTTTTTTTCTTTTATCAAAAACTAATTTAAAGATGAAACTTTTTTTTCAGAGCAGACTATGCCCTCCAAAGTTTTATATAGCACATTATAGACCTGTGAATCTGTATTACTTTCTTTCCTAGCTCCTGAATAATGAGTGTAATGGGATAGGACTGGGATGCATAAAACCTCTGAAGTCCTGATTCTGCATTCTGCAGCAAGCAACCAAGTAAGAAAATAAGTAAAGTAATAAAAAATAAAATAACCTAATGTCTTGAAAGACAGTCCTGGGGATTTAATAAAATCCTTGCAGGAATAGTGGAAGGTCTACACAGTGGCCATGTATGCGGATCCTCCTCAGCAGCACACCACGCATATTGATGAAGGCACATTACAGAAGGAGAGTTGTGTAGCATGGTTAGTGAATCAATGTAGGGAGTGTGCTACTGTGTCCAGAGATGAGTAACACACCCTATGCACTGTCGAAGTGCCAGATAGCAATGTATGTACATGTAATAAAAAAGTTCATTTGTTTTAATTTATTTTTTGTGTGTTTGTGTAGCATGGCATGGTTTTTAGCAATGGACATGTGCTAGACATCTAAACATAGAAACTGGAAATATTTAATTATTCAGGAAAGGTCAAGTTTAAGCATAGCTGTGTGGGTTTGCTTAGCAGTGCTTAAATGTAGTGGAGAGATATATGTAAAAGTTTAACAGCATTTCACATGGCCATGTAGCTGAATGGTTAGAGTAACAGACTTATGTGCAGTAGGTTCATGGTTTGAATACGCACAAATTATTTTGTAAATACACAGTATGATACATCTTTTAAATCCCGATTAACCTTTTTGAATACACAGAGAGGTTATTAGATTTAGTTTGCAAATACACATTTATGAGTAATACTAATAAACCGTGATTAAAGCTTAATGAATACACAGGGTATGAAGCATTTATGTTGCAAATACACAATTATGAGAAGTATGTGTAAACCCTTGATGGAAAAAAGTATGCATGCACAGACATGTAATTAAACATTGTAGTTTGCAATAACACAATTATAAAATGTATTATTAATACAATATTTGTAATATGTTTTCATTGTTTTTATTGTATCTGTTTACCTTGGACCTTTTCTTCCCAGGCCTCCGCTGAAAATGGACATGAATCCTGTTACTATCCTGGTCAACAAATGTAAAATAAAATAAAATAAAAAATAAAAATAAAAATCCTGCTTTGCTGCACTTAGCTAAACTCTGAAAAGCATAGCTAATCCTTGCCAAGCACTGTTTAAGTAAGGACTGTTTTAGCTGTGCTTAGCTGGTTTGTGCATTGCTATAAGGTGCGAAGAACTGCCAAGCAATGTCTGTTTAAGCACTGCTCAGCCCCACTAAGCTGATTTGCACACCGCTAAGCATTGCCAGTTTAAGCACTGCTCAGTTAAGCTCAGCAGGTTTGTGTGGTGCTAAGCAACACACCACACTTTTAAAAAATGACCAATGGCAGTAAAGGGCAGGGAAACAGACCTATTTAAGTACAACAGGTGGGAATACAGCAGAACCAGTTGGAGTTTGAACTTGGCAGGAACTATGGCAGGTGTTGGAGAGGGTGCATGCTTCCTGGTGCAGAATTGGGGCATTCTGTAGTCCTGGGTCATGGTTGGACTCCTTGTTAAATATGATGACATCATGCTGCTGCAGGGCCAGTACCAGAGACTGGAGTACAAGTCAGAGGCCTGAAACTGCTGGCACACGATCTCGCCAATGCAACTGGTATCCCCTGCACAGGTGAGCAGGTACATCATTATTATGATGACCTGAAGCATCATAATGAGGTTCTCCTGGCCAACTGGGTCCAAGATGCTCAGGATGGGAATGCCTCAACAGTTTGTAAGTACTTTTTGCATTGTTTTACCAATACCTAATCTGAATGTGTGATAGGCAAGTATGCATAATGGTGTATTCATCATCCTATGGCTGCAGAGGAGAGAGCTCACAACCTAGAGGCCCATGCAAGGTGCCTGGCCAGGTTGCACAGTGAGTCTGGTGAGTACAGATGTATCTTGCAATCTGTAGTTATATAAGCAAGCAGGAGTACTGTATTCACTGCCATTAGGTATGTACAGTTTTGTTTGTACTGCAATGAATGCAGCCATATAGCTGGACTGCAATGAGTAATGCCAGGTATAGCTCAATAAAGATGAAAGCATGAAACCTGAGAATGTTAAGGAAATAAAGTTTCTACTGCATTAATTGTAGAATTACAGCTGTATTGCAACACATGCATTATATGAATTGTTCTGCAATAAAGACTGGAAAAATATACCACTGACTGCATGAAGTCACCCTTAATAAAGCTGTGTTTTGCAGTATGTGTGTATTTTGGAGTGTTGCTCATGAAATCGAGTATTACACCTGCTGTGAACTAAAAACACAAAGAATACCACTAATTGACTAAAGGTTAGATAATAGTGTTCTGCTAAACTGTAGATTTGGAGCTGTACTAAAAGATACAATGCATTTATGCTATTTTTTTCTGCACTAAGATCTGAAGCAATAATAGGAATGTCTTAGGTATATTGTGCATATCAGGATTGTTGTGTGTTAACCATTGCAATTCAGCTATATGCATTGCTGCTTCGAGGTACGCTGCTGCAGGCAAGTATGAAACTGTAATAGCTATAGACTGCAAATATACCATTTGCAACTGTATATGGGTCAGGTAGTCAACCCAGCACTCTGATGTGGTTTCTACACATCACAGATATTTCCAGCCACTGGGGCTATATGGTGTACACCTGCATTTTATATATTATTGTACAGTCTACCTAAAATCTCTGTCATGCATGAATATCATGCATGTGTGTTCAACTGTTAGTGCAGTCTTGCTTAACAATTTACTTCTATTATCAGGTCAAATTTTGTTAGCAGGTGAGCTCTAGGTAAATATCAGTCAATCAATATGCAGCAGTGACTCAGTAGCTCACCTGCCATTTATCAGTTTGATAAATGCTAGGTGTGATGTACATTTTTTCACGCACAGACCAGGGTTTGAGTCCAGTGACAAGTGCTAGTAAATATTATTCAATCACTTATGTATTGTGAACAGATGTTCTCCCCACAGGAATTACAGGTAAATAAGTGGCTGCAGTAGCCCTTGTAATGTGTTAATAATCCGTGTGTTCAGATGTAATGGAGTGTTAACAGCATTGCTCAGCAATATGAAAAGGCTTCAGAAAATAAAGGCAATAAGTACAATACTAATAAAAGTTAACACAGTAAATGAAATGTGTACTCTAGGTATGGCTGTTTGCTTGCTGTGTCTGTGAATGTCTGCTGGTAGTCTAATACCATGCCTGCCAAGGACGTTATGAAAGTCGTAAACTCTCTGTACTGTGCTCAGTACATGTCTCTCTAGTCTCATGCTGCCACGGAATGTGATCACTGTTGCCTAATCCCTCTGTCACAGATCTATCATTGACATGATTTATGTTACTAGCACAGTCACACTATATCAGTCCGCAGTACACCTTGGTAGACATATATGTCCCCCTGACATGTAATAGTCCTCTGTAGTTGTGTACCTGTAGGTGTTACAGCTTGGCCCATACTGTCCCATGCGGATAGCTTGAGAGGTATGTACATGGTACAGAAGCTATAGGGGACTTGTATTCATAAAAGAAGGGCAGACCTGTAGAGTATATAAGAGTACCGTTGCAAACTATATAACCTATACTGGTATTAATGGACTGTATTTCTCTCTCCACCCACCCCTTATCTGTATCATAATTTATTATTGTTCTACATCAGTTATGGTTTACTGTTAACATATGTTGTTCTCAAAATGTTATGTTGGGCCTTGTGTTTTATTATTGTTATGTATTAACAATGGTTGCATGCTAACATACCTTGTTGAATTACCTATGTTGTTAGCCTTGTGTCATAACTGTTACTGGCATGCTGTTACTATACTGACTGTTATCTCACCTACTGTTGTGTTCCATATGCTATGCAATGTTATGTTACTGGGTTATTTGCAATGTTCTAGCATGCTGCTATAATTAACAAAATGTTCTGTTCATTACTAACCTATACACTTTGAAATGCCTCAACAACACAGCTTGACTGGTTAGGCCAGTTCCTGGTGATCTACCTACCCTAACTCAGCTGACCGTGGCACCAGGTCCCAGCAAGTTTGGGACCCAAACTGGAGGTGCCCACTCCACTAGCCCTGCACCATCTACAGGTGGAACCACCTCAGGAATGGGGCCCGACCTCCCTGGGAGTGGGTGTGGAGCAGAGTTGTCACCCAGGAAAAGCTACCGGTGATGTTGCTCAGGATCATGCATCATGGCTATGAGGGTGACCTGCACCGGATTGAGGGCAGGCTCACCATCTTGGAGAGGCAAGGTGGCCCCGGTGCCCAGCCTCCAGCACAGCCATCTTTGAGGCAGTGAAGGAGCTGTGTTGACTGCCCATGGGTGGGGGGTTCAGTCTCACTGCTGCAGTCTGGGGGCACATGGCTCCCTCATTCCACAACACTCTCACTGTCCAAGGTGTTTACCCCCTCATGTGTCACACACCATCCCTGTATGCTGCCTTGTCTGTTTTGTTTGTTTGCAAATGCAACCTCTCCTACACAACTTACCTCTCCACAAGCACCTACATCCCTTTCCCAACATTCCACTCTCTCCTTAAAAAGGGCATCTGTCCCACACAAAATATATTGCCCCATACATAGCTCTCTATTTTGCACCCATGTCCACTGGACACAATCAATTATTACAATAATTAATGCATGCAGTTCTGTTGCCCTCACCCCTATCTCTGGGGTGTGAGGCTACAAATTCCACGTTCTCTACAACCTGCACAGCTGTTGCTGTACAAGAAATGGAGAGCTAGCTACAGTCCTTTCCTACAGCAGTCCTGCACATTCCTACCTGCCCTTCAGTATGTTTTTCCACTTGCCCCCATTTCACCACTTTCCTATCACCACTTTTTTTTCTTTACTTTTTTTTAAAATTAGCTCAGGTTTAAGTGGAACTGTGCACTTATCACCTTCTCTGTGCCTGACAATGTTAGGCACATCTGCATAATAATCACACCTGCCAAGTCTTGAATCCAGGCTCCTGTCACTACAGCGTAGTTCATTAGCCCACTAGGCCACTCAGCTCTGAAGTAAAGCAGGTGTTTCCATTAAACATACCTGGACTGACAATGACACACTGTTTGTACATATAATGTGAAAATTGACAGTGTACTTGGCACTATGATGCAGACACTAGGCCAGTATACAGCCAAATAAATAAGGATGCATGTACATGAGGCCTGGGATATCAGATATAGCTGTCAACTGCACAGACTGTTGCAGAATGTCCACAGCTGTGCCACCTACTTTTGGCACAGTTTTCCAAAACCTATTTTGTGTGCTGAAGAACTGGAAAGTCAGTACAGATTGAGGTTAGAAAATCATAACAGACAGTTCAGTGTCACATGTCATACCCATCGGACAAACATGCTTTTGTGACTCCTGTGTAACAGTTTGCATGCACATATATCCTCATAACCTCATAATCATACTAGAATCAGTCAATCCTCATAATCATTCAATCCTCATAATCAGACTAGAAACCACAACTTCTCCCATATTACAGCCAATAGAAAGCCAAGTGACTTCCTTCTACTAAGCCTAAATATTAGAAGTATATCCAACAAAGTCCATGAACTCCATGCCACCATAGACTTGTACTACACCGATATAGTCATCCTGACAGAAACCTGGCTAAAACCTCACATTACCAGTGGAAAATACTCCCTGCAAGTTACGGCATACTAAGAGTAGACCGGCTAAACAAGAAAGGAGGCGTTGTAGCTATAATATTTAAACAGCATCTAAACATCCAGATCTTAAAATCATCAGCTCCACAAATAAGCAATGAAGAAATAATATATACCAACCTCAAAATAAACCGAAACAAAACCATCAACATCATTGGATGCTACTTCCCACCTGGCCAAAACATCCCTCCACTAGAAAACCTCCTTAGCTGGTCTATCCACCATCTCCTCCAAGAAACTATAATTTTAGGTGATTTCAATATTGACTGGAAATCCTGTTCTGGCAACCATCCATCCCATCATGTAAACCTTCATGGCTTCACCTAACTAGTCCAGTCGCCAACCAGGATAAATAAAAACTCCAGCAAGCACACTACTCTGGACTGGATACTAGTCCGTAAGAGCCCCCAGTCATATATAACAGGCTGCTTATCAGATAGCCTCAGTGATCACTCTCCAACATTCCTACTCAAAAAATACCTATACCAAGATAAACCTGTCATCTACCGTCAAAGACATAAAAAACTAATCTTTAACCCACTCACATTCATCTCATCCCTCAAAGAATGTAACTGGCATCCTCTAAAGTACCTCAGTCTTGATAATGCAGTTGAAATTTTTAATACTACCTTCCTGAGCATCCTTAATTACCATGCCCCCATAAGACGTTCGAAAACCAAAGCACAACCCTCCCCATGGTTACAGAAAACCACTAAGTCAGAAATGAAAAACAGGGATAAAGCCTGGGAGCACTGGCGCAAAACCAAAACCCCCTCAACTAGACAGAAATTACTAGAACTATGCAATAGAGTCAAAAAGCTAATAAAACAGGACAAATTTCAATACCACCAGTCTGCCTTAGATTCCTTCCAACACAGCCCCAAACAATTCTGGT
The DNA here is from genome assembly GCF_019279795.1 of Protopterus annectens. Classification (NCBI taxonomy): domain Eukaryota; kingdom Metazoa; phylum Chordata; order Ceratodontiformes; family Protopteridae; genus Protopterus; species Protopterus annectens. Next base: position 1,034,816,122 of record NC_056730.1, read on the forward strand.
CCTCCATAAACTCCATCCTCCGCCCAGGTAAAGTCAGTACCCCTCCTCCTAACATCCCTCACTCCTCAGAAAATATTGCTACCTCATTCAACACACAGTTCACACAAACCATACTATCACTAGCTAAACAACACAACCCCCCTCCCCTCCAACCCACACCTTCAACTAGTAATCACCCCAATGCCTTCTCTTTTTCTCCTGTACCTACCTCCAACATAAAAAAAACTCTTAACTAAACTTAAGTCAACCAAATTAGCAGCAGACAACCTCCCAAGTGAATACCTACAAATCACAGCTGATGCTCTGGCCTACCCAGTATCCATCTTGATTAACCGATCTCTGTCAGAAAGTTATGTTCCCACACTGTGGAAAGTATCACATATAATTCCCCTCCACAAAGGCGGACCCTCCACAGAACTGACCAATTACTGCCCCATAGTTATTCTCTCTCCACTCTCCAAAATACTAGAGAGAGGCATACACTCTCAGGTCTCAGACTACCTCCTTACTAACAACATCCTTTCCAATACTCAGCATGGTTTCTGACCAAACCATAGCACCACCACTGCCTTACTCTCCTTTACTAACACTATCCTTCAACATAAAAACAATGGCTATCTCTCCTCTGCTACTTTCCTAGACCTATCTAAAGCAGTTGACATGGTCCCACACAAACAACTCATCTCTGTCCTGAATAACCTATCCTTCTCTCAATCAGTCACCAACTGGTTTCAGAGTTACCTGTCTGACCGCCAACAATCCGTTGTATGGCAGAATGACATATCTCCCCAACTACCTGTCTCAATAGGGGTTCCCCAAGGATCCATCCTTGGACCCCTACTCTTCTCCATTTTCACCAATAATCTAGCCTCTGCCACCAAACGTGGCATACTCATACAATAAGCAGATGACTCAACCATCATCTGCTCAGCCCAGTTCCTACCCAAACTGCAAAAAGTCACACAGGAAGCCTTTTCCTCTGTTGAAACTTGGTTATCCGATGCCCAATTAATACTCAACCCAAACAAAACTAAACTACTCATTTTCCAACCCACCAAACATACTCAAAACAACTCTCACTTTAACATCACAGCAAAAGACAACACCACTATATACCCAATTGAACACACCAAATTGCTAGGTGTGGAAATAGACAATAAACTAAAATTTGACATTCACATATCCATGACCATAAAAAAGTCCAAAAAAAAAATAGGAGTGTTATACAGATATAAGCAACTTCTCACCAAAGCAGCAAATATTTCAATAGCAAATTCCCACCTTATATCCACCCTCCTTTATGCCTCTCTAATATATACCAACCTAAGGCAATGCGATCTAAACAAGCTAGAGACCTGCTACAACAAAATTGCCAAATTCGCCACAGAGGCATCCTATTGTAGTCACCACTGTCTCTCACTTGCTGAACTGGGCTGGCTTGAACTCCCTCACCTCCTTCAATGGTATCATCTCTCACTTGCCCACAAACTAGTATACCATCCACTAAATGTCCCATCCCTCCAGAATCTACTCCAACCCTATTGCACCACCAGACCACTAAGATCCAGCAACAAAAATCACTTACAGATCACTAAAGCCAATAATTCTGCTGGTGAAGCACTATTCTCTTGCACCATAGCCAAATTATGGAACTCCCTCCCACCCACAATTACCTCTGTACCATCATACACCCACTTCAAAACTTTACTAAAAGCGCACCTAAAAACATGCTGGCTATGCCTTTGCAACTCCCACTCTAATATCTCCCACCCCATCCAACCACTACCTTTCTTTCCACTCCACTAACTACCTTGATTATAGCAAGTTCAGATGCTCATAAGCCTACTACTTATTATACAGCAGGAACTACTTATTGTAACATTTGTTAATGTCTGTTATGTACTTCACAGATAAAGATTCTAGTTATCTACTGATGTACTATGTTCTTCATCTGTAAATATGTTGTAAGTAATTGCTATGTTAAATTGTTAGTCGCTATGTAATCCAATGTAACTACTGTCTGTTTATTTTAACTGTGGAGCTTTTCTCCCTGGGCCTCCGCAGAAACTGGACCTATGTCCAGTCTGACACTCCCGGTCAACAAATGTAAATAAATAAATAAATATCTTTCAAATACACTTGCTGCAGTGTTGCCGCAGTAGCTCAGTCTGTTAAATTCCTAATATACTGTACATTTTGCCACCCACAGTCCTGAGTTTGACTCCAGTGTGTTGCACTTCAATGACATGCTTATGAATACAACAAATAATGACTGAGTCTTAGCATGTCAAAGGCCTGTATGTAGGGACACACTGCACAAATATGTAAAGGCTTCCTAAATGTCACCTACCACTCTCTGAATGGTACTATTACATAACATATGTACTTTAAGCACATGCCTCACATGGAGTTGTATTGGTACTCTCAACCTGGCTCTGCTGTAACAACAGAGCTGACACTGCTCTATCACTGATACATACAGAATGCTGTTCTACAGTGTGTTTACACTTCCCAGTATGACTCCTAGGCAAAATGCAGCAGCTGCAGCCTGTAACATATGCAGCAGTATCTTCAGCTACCTGCTATGAACCTACTACACTTCACAACCCCCTAGAACAAGGGATCCACACAACACCCATACATAAAGGGGTGGGGGTCAAGTGAAAGAGACATGTCACAGTCTTCCCCTGCAAATATACACAGCTGATAGACCAGCAGCTGCTGCAGCAGCATGCATATTCTGATGCATATGATGTATGACACTCACATCTGTCTTCCCCCTTACTGACCACAACCCACATTAACACTGAACTGCCACATAATCAGAAAGTCATTTCACAATGGCCAAACATAGCATGCAAAACTGTGGACATACCACATACATCCCAACAGTGGACACTATTTTTACCTACCCTCTGCACAGCTGTAGTCTCCACACCTTGATTATGTCCATCTCACAGACTAGGAAAGGGGCCAAGGCCTGCATGAAGGGCTTAAATATAGCACTGTTGTGCCATGCTATTGCCTAATGAAATTGCAACCCAGCTGTTCTGGATGCATTTAGCAAGTCTGCGTCCTGGATTGGTGCACAGGCAACCACCTATTAATGAGCATTACTTGCAAAAGGCAAGCGGCTGCCTATAGTAAACAGGTCTGTGACTTGCTTTACTAAGACATACTGCTATTTCAGAAGCATTTTTCTTCAGGAATTTTGCATAAAAAGGAGTACAGCACTCTACCAGGTATGTAATAGAAGTCCACATTTAATGGGACACAGATGGGAGGATGCAGTTATGGGAATTAGGGATAACAACAGTAGGTCTGTACTACAACTCTGGGAATGACATGTTGGTGAGTCTTCTATCCAGCAGCTATAGGCATGCCTTTCAACTCTACTTACTGTGATGTAGATCACTGCTCTGACCCTCTCAGTCCCTTCTACAATGGTTGGCTCTTGTACGAATGCTACTGGATTGTCTGTTGACAATAATGACAGTAAGTAATGGTGGACACAGCTGGCAGATCACATGATGTACTGTCATTCAGCTCCTCTCTGTCTGTGAATGTCCCACAGGAATAGTTCAAACATTGTACAGGTGTCCCTGACTGTCCTTGATGTACTCTGGCTAGGTCACTGTTTAGTTGACATTTGTATCTCATCACTTCAGATCTATGGCTAGCATACCTGGTGACTCCCTACAGCAGGACGTCAGTTCATTGCTAATAGTAGTGGAGGGACACAGGCCCGATCTCAGCAACAGACTGTACATATTGATCATACAAAGTAAGAGAATGAATACAGTAATGCATATTACTGTAGCATAACCATTTTCTGAGGGTTCTGGTGTGTGACAGCCAGATTCCCTACATTCTGAGATCAACCATTAAGTATTGTCCAACAATTTGCCAGACATCCACATGTTTCTTGCAAAGGGTGCACACATATCAGGCACATGGACACATTATGCAAACATCTGTGTACTGCAGAAGTTGGACACCTACAGGGAAGATACCCTATAGCACGTTTGCAGTGCTGTCTGTCATTGTGTCACATGGATGTTGCTGGACTGTCCCCATATACTTGCAGTAACACTCACCTATTTGTTGAACAGTGGTTGTATGACATGGTACTGGGACATTGCCCATATTGGGCACACCACAGTAGATGGCATTGATGGGAATTGGAGACATACAACACACTCCATCACAGCACATAGGTACATAACTGATATACATACTATCACTCAAAAAGCCAAATGCAGTGCTGCTATCAGTTGAGGCAGGAGACTCACGTAAACATACAAGAGAGCAATCCAAATCCAAGTGTGTGACCCTCCAGTGGCAATGAAACTCTGCTTTTCGTTTCATTGCCACTGGAGGGTCACACACTTGGATATACATACTATGTTGATAGATGGTGGGGTATGATGTGGGAGTTAGTGGAGGATAGTGCAGGCCAATTTGGATGTGTAGGGTGTATACATAGTGGAGGGCAATGTATGTGGTCCTGTGATGTGTCCCCCTGTTCTTGTCTTTCAGAAATGATGTATAGATGGAGGCACCCACCATTTTTAGAAGCGGAAAATGATGTGATCCTAGATCGTCTCAGACTGCATCACAACATACTGCTGTCCAGGAGTTGCCAGAATCATGGGCAATGTGCTGCACTGTGGGCTGATCTCGTCGCAGCCATAAACCAAGTAGGGATACAGGAAATAAGTTATGACCAGGTCTGCCACCAGGTGACAGATGTGTTAAATGCTGCAGGGCAAAGGGCTACTGCTGTGGCCAGAGACCATGCTGCAACCTGTGGAGGGCCTGCAGTGGAACAACCACTCTCAGCCACAGAGGAATTCCTGAAAAACCTTGGACCAACCACCAGCTCCCAAGCATCCATCATCCCATATGTAGTGGAGGTGGGTGCCACGGCTTCCACAGCAGGGGAGCATGCAGGTAAGCCACCTGTGTTCATCACTGTAATACTGTATCAGTCATTGTGCCAGCCTCTGCATACCAGTACACAAATGTCAGGTCAATCTGCATGGGGGGGTCTCTTTGTAATGCACACTTGTGCACACATACTCAGAATGTCACTGATGTGGGTGGTATTACAGTTCCTACTGTACATGCTGATATATACACATACTATCCTGTAACAATGCCACATTTGTTTTTGCTGACAATACATCTCCCTCATATTTCCATAGGTATGTCAGGTGTGGCCAGAGTTCAACATCCTTTAGCTGATGAGTGTGAAAGTGTTTAAATATGGATCATATATACCCTAAGAATGTTAAGGGCTGCCATTTTGCTGTAGACACAACTGATATGCTTAGCCAGAGTACAATACTTGTATGCTCAGTTTTGGAAAGTTTAACTGAAGTGCATTGAATTGGTAATCACAGTAGTGTATTTGCAGGAGCTGTAACTTATTTGCACTTAGTTTTGTGAAGTTCTATACAGTCTACTATACAGGGGACAATAGTATGGTCAAGACGGGTGCACTGTTTTTTAGGTGTAGGTATATCACATACATTGACATATCGCTTATCTCACAGGTATATAGCAGTGGCAACATTAACAGGACATATTTGCAGTGCATGTTATAAAGGGCCTGTCTTGTCTGTGCATGTTGTAGCCTGCTTGTGTGTTGTGCATGGGATCAGAAATATGAAGTGGTATGTATAATGCAGTTTTGGCTCATCTCCTGTATGTGTGTGTGTGTGTGTGTGTGTGTGTGTGTGTGTGTGTGTGTGTGTGTGTGTGTGTGTGTGTGGATCACCAGACATAATAGTGCAGGTATTAATGTCCTTGTGTTGTCTTCCTCCTCACAGGTGACCATGGGGGTTGAAGTGTGTCTCCCTCACAACCTGATGTCAGTGCCTCATTGAACTTTGATCTTGATGGTGGTTATAGTGAGGTACAGGTGGGGTTGCTGGGGGCTGAATCTGTCCCACGGGCTGACATCTCACTTCCTCCCCCATTGTCCATGCAAACAGTCAGTATGCCCACACATACCCAGTCCTCTGTGGCCACAGATATAGGACAGTCATAGTCTGCTAACATCGAACAGGAGAGTGTGGTAACTATGGCATCAGTGAGTGAAGACACTAGCCATAGCCAGAGAACTGGCGAGGTCCTACACAGGCAGATTGACAGGGGTGCTCAAAGGATGACTGCTGCCAATCCACCACCTGTCACAAGGCATCCCATCACAAGTCACTCGACGCATGTTTCAGTCCTTCATGGAGGCACAGCCACATTTCAAATGCAACACCAAAAGGATGCTCAGGATCATGGATGCATCACTGCTTGACATCCGTGACTCCCTCCACAAAACCGATGATGCCATACATCATTTCACTGATGTAGTGGACAGATGGAGAGTGACACATTGTCATTCCTTGACCACATATTGTCTGTACTAGAACATGTGTTGGGAGTAGGGGGTCGGACGCGTAGTCGTAGGTCAGCAACAACATCCACTGAGAGTCCACATGGCTGTGCACACTCACACTCCTGTAGTGGTAATACCTTCAGCAGTACAGAAGGGAGGGTGCTGTCCACACCACGTGGTGGCAGGCCATGGGCATGTAGTCCTGGGCAGTCCTGTGAGGGACACGGATAAAGCAGACACCAGTTATCATCAGCGAATAGTACATTTGACCCTGGACATGGTGTTGCCAGTACCACTCCTGGCAGACGCAATTCCCATGTTCATGGCTAGAGACAGTAAACTGTCCATTCTGCCATGTACGGTCCACTGCTGTCCAAAATACCAACATGTAGGGCTAGCACATGCCTTGACTGTGCATGCACACACACTCAAACATCACTCTCACATGCATGTCACCAACAGACACACAATGGCACCTCTCTTCATGGCCCTGCTGACCAGCACCCTTTCTTGACTCACATGCACAATGTCAACTGTTTGGCACAGCCTAGGCCTCTGGCACCTCCACACCACACCCTGTGCACGTGATGATACCTGTGCCACATCCTTGCCATCCATAACATTGATGCAGAGACATGCAAACGTGTCTGATGCACAGGGTAACTATAGTACATTATATGACATTTTGTAGTGAGGTAGTGTTATGCCATGACAAGAGCTGTATGCTGGTATGTGTCATAAGTACAAAGCAAAGTGTTTGTAAATTTGTTGCAGGATGTTAGAGTGGCAGTAGTATTGCAGACTGACAGGTGTCATTCAAACCTCTGTATGTTTCTGTTCCAGAGGTCTGCATGGCTATGCTGTGGAGACTTGGTGGCAATACAGCGGCTGAGGATGGCATGATACCAGAAATATGACATCAGCAAGGTATGGCTGTATATGTGCATGGTTACCTAGGTGCATATGTATAGAACAGTGTGTCAGGGACAATGGGGGCAGACAGCATAATCCTGCATGCATACCCTATGGCTAGGCATGCTACCCTTGATATGTGCCAGCTGGGTGTTCTGTACTTACAAATGTAGGTGTTGGGGGATATCATGTATGCCTACATACCTGTGGGCTATTTAGGGCCAATAGCTAGTCACAGGGGCTTAAAATGTAAAATTATTGCACACAGATGGGTGAGAGAGGTACACTGCTGCAAGGGGGGTATATATTTACACACACACTCACAGAGTTTCCCTTTCTGAGATTAAAGCTCCTACCGAAATAGTAGTATATATTACAGCACTACATACTTACTGCATGTGCCATGAAGCTTATGTGTTTTGAGAGTGTCTGCCAGTGCTGTTCAGGTGGATGACATCAGCAGCCATTGACAGGGAGGCTACTGCTGTGGAGGACAATAGTCACAGGGCCATAAAATTATTGACCATTGCACAGACATATGCCTTCTGGCCAAGTCTGTACTGCTGTATGGGAAATTACTACATATACACACACAAGGTGGATGATGTCAGATTAGAACCCCTACCTGCTATTACACACTACAGCTCACAGTACTAGTTGCATGCAACACCGGTTATATTCCGTGTACAACTGGCTGCAGCACTACATCACTCTGCACCTTTATGTGGCTATATGTAGATATATATATATATATATATATATATATATATATATATATATATATATATATATATATTACCTCTAAATATCTATCTACATTTATATATATATATATATATATATATATATATATATATATATATATATAGGTCTACTTCAGAATGTCGACCGTTCAGAATGCTGACTTTCATATGGCCAACACCATATGATCGAAATTTCGAAAGACTCCTGAAACAGCACTGTTTACCTACCTGTAAACACAGTAAAACTGCCCCCCTGCACCACACACACCCTCTGCTACTTAAATATTCTCACTCTGAGATCACACTACTGTGCAGGAAATGGGAATCTTCCAGCCCCAACTGTAGCCACATCTACGCTATCATTTGATGGCCTTTCAAACCATTCATATGGTGTCGGCCATATGAGTTTCAAACATTTGAAAGCTCGAACAAATGAAGGGCTCTCATATATATATATATATATATATATATATATATATATATATATATATATATGTGTGTGTGTGTGTGTATCGATATATGTATATGTGTGCCACATACTGATAGATAAGGGTAATCATGTCTGAGGGGGATAGGGAGAGACAGATACATATGCATAGCTGTATGTATGCACAGCGATATATACTTATCTCAGTTCTTTATTCTGATGAGGCATCAGACATAGGCCAAAATTTGCTAAGTATAGGAGCATGCCCAGTGTGACCATCACTACTTCCAAGGTGACTCCAAGCCAGAGCTACCCTTACTCCATTCCTGAATTTTGTGTGCTACAGCCAATTTGTTGTGGCACCTAATGAAATAGTCCAGCACCTCCTTGATATTAAGTTCATAGCTTCATAGGCTCATAGGTATTTACTAGGCTAATGACTACATGGGCCTTTTTAATCCTAACCATGCATCCCAAATCTCTGCCAAGTTCTGATACCCTTAATAAGTGTAAGCATGGGAAATTAACTATTTACAGGTTACCTGTGTCCATTAGAGACATAAGTGCCAAACCAGGGATGAATTTCTAGTTTCCCATCCAATTCTCCAAATTACACTTGAATTAGGTTAGAGAGGAACTCTGCTTCACCTGGATGGGGAGCCTGTTCCATAGATGGGGTAATCTCTGGGATACATATCTATCTCTCCAGCAGCTCCTATTTATATAATAGGCAAGGTTTTAGTCATTAGAACAGGTAATTCTGCTACTGCTTGTTTTGTGAATATGCAGGAGGTCCATCAGAGTGGGGTCTGACAATGCCCTGTATGCCAGGCAAAGATCTCCATGCAAAAGCTTGTAGGAGACAGAATACAGGGATAAGGCCTTGATGCAGGCTGCATTGGACATATTACTTACTCCTTGTATTCTTTTAGTGAGGAACCTCTGTTGATGTTCCAGTTGTTGGATATGCCTAGTTAGGTACATACCAAAGGGTGCATTGTACTCAATGATAGGTCTGATGAATGCCAAATACAGTGGAACAATGACTTCCTTGGACTTAGATGCCATACCTTTGTTTATAAGTTGTGCAACATAGAATGATTTCCTCACCACTGTAGACATGTAATGATCAAAGGCTAGATTACTATCTATGTGTGTCCCTAAGTCCCCGACTACTAGGTCAGCTCTAAGAGGTGTGTTGTCAATATGATAGTTACCAGTGATGGATGATTTCCGAAAGGATACTATTATGCATTTCTTGGCACTGAGTTTTAGTCCATGGCTCTGACACTGTGTCAGCCCCTCCTGAAGAACATTTCTTTCAGTATGAGATTCAATGACAGCTCCTAATTTGCAATCATCTGCAAATTTAGCCAGTCACAGGCCACTGACATTGGCCTTGACTTCTGAGAAGTAAATGACAAAAAGGAACAGTCCAAGGACTGATCTCTGAGGGACTCCACTTATGACTGACCACTTTGTAGAGGTGGACTCCCCAATTCTAACTTCATGGGTGTTGGCGATCCACTGGGTGACATATGGTTTGTACCTAACCTCTTGAGTTTGTCAACAATGTCTGAGTGAGGTATTGTGTCAAATGCCTTGGTCAGGTCAAGGTAGGCAGTGTGAATGATTTTGCCATCATACATTGCTTTGGTGACCTGGTCAGTGATGTCCGCCAGGTTGAGTAGGCATGATCTGCCCTTGATGAAACCAAACTGAGTTGGGTCCAGTGCCTGGAGGGTTACTATATCTCTATTGATCATCTCCATGATAATTATTTCCATGGCTTTACATATAAGACTAGTGAGACTTATGGGTCTGTAGTTTCCAGGGTCTGTTTATGGCCGGCATTTGTGCAGAGGTATGACTGTTGCCTTTCTCCAGTCATGAGGCATGAAGACTGTTTGGAGGCTACAGTTAAATACTAATTCCAGAGGTCCTGAAATTACTATTTATGTTGTGAGCTGTACATAATATCTGAGTCATACGTAAAGTGTGTTCAGATTGTAATAGACTGTACAGGGTTTGGCATCATATGTCTGGTATGTTTTACATAGCATTGTGATTTTCTGGTACATCATTGCCAAATCATTATAGATTGACATTAGAAACTGATGAGAGACATTTGAGGTACTGACTCCATACACAGCAGGGAACCCATGCTACTGCACAACCTGTTGTTCTCTGCACTTTTTACATTCATCTGGCCACTAGTTAATCCTTCTGCTTATATATGGGCCTTTGTCTCACTCCTGTTCATGGCATTGTCCTTATTTTCTGCTCTATGTAGTTGTAGGTTTGCTGAGACTGGGGTACATGATGTAATACCACACATAGTTACAGACTTCACACCTCTGACTGTACATTTTTAGCAGGATGTCCAGCATTCCACCCCATATGTCTGCTCTACTCCTCAGACAGCTGTGTATTTTTGGTACTATACAACTACATGGTGTGCACTGACATGTTTTAGTTACTGACAAACAGTCACATGATGGCCTTTACATCCTGCTGCTACTCTGACTTGTTATAACCTTCTGTTATACTAGCCACCTTCTAGGTTACTCAGAGCATGCATAATGTTTATAGCTGTGGCCACTGTCCCTCCAGTGTATCACGCTCTGTCCAGCTTTCTTGCAGTGACAAATAGTCACATATTGGCAGTCTGTGGGACTCCTACCATAGGAATGCCTCACATCCAAAATTGTAGAGGCAGCCAGCTTTGAACCATGAACACCATCAACCATACCAATGTACTTAGCCCACTAAGCCACACCAGCCACCAGAAAGAGAATTTTAATTCCTGACACTATCAACATCAGACATGCATACACTTTGACCCCTGCATATTGAGGAACTAGAACATGTCACCAGGTTGTTTGCGACAGCCCTGGGATTATGTGGTCTGCTGCTATAACCTTGCAAACATACTGTTACTGCAGTTGTATTGGAACATGGCTGTGTTGGTGGTAGGGGATTCTAGCACTGTCAGTCAAGCATCTGTCCTATGGCTCTACTGTTCCACATTTCCCTCGCATACTGCAGTGGGTTTTGCTACCTTGTGGCCTACTGCATATTATGGGACAGCCAGTATTGGACATAGAATTCCTGTTGTCCCACATAGCTGTTAGTTCTCTGCAGGTAGCCCATTAACCCACTCTATTCCCTTGCATACACGCTGCAGGTCCATACATATGCTACCATAGTCAAGTATTCCATACATTTGTTGTACCGAAGAGTGCCTACCTTATGAATGCAGTAGTTGAGATAACAGTGCATCAGGGATGACTTTGTCTCATGCACTCAGTACACAACCAATACATGGTAAGATACAGGTCGTGTGGTGTGCCTGACATCCTTTTTACTTCGTATGTGAGTCAGAGTGAGGTGTCAGTCCTTAGGACCCTAGATTGTCAGTGCATGTGCTATGCATTGCCTCTTTGCCAAGGCCAGGGCATACTGGGTATGCCTACATTTGCTTACAGAGACAGGGTCAGGGGTTTCCTCCTCTGTGACTCCCTGTGGGTGTGGCTCTGGGGACCTTGGCACTGGTGGGGGTCTGTGTGTCCCTTCCCTGTGATGATCCTGCCACAGCTGTTTCCACAGGATTGTATTGTGTAGCATGACACATACTGTGAACATCTGTGCACATGTGGCTGGAGAATACTGCAGGGCTCCACCAGATATATATCAAGGCAGTGGAACTGTGCAGCCCAAACACACACTCTATAATGATCCTAGCTTGTGCGTGTGCTTCATTATGGCATTCTTTGGTAGGTGTGTGTGTGCATTTCTGATGGGTGTCATCATCCACGGTTCCAGTGCCAAAATCCCTCAGTAGACGGCCGTACAGGATGTCCCCCCAACAAACATCTGGTACAGCTGTGATGCAAGCCAGATATGGGAGTCATGATAACTGCCAGGGCTGCCAGCACACACACTCATGATAATGCCCTGGGCATTGCACATGACCTGGCAGTTGATGGAGTGATACCCTAGCAGTTGATGTAGACTCTACCCTCCTCACCAGGCAATGCTTTCATGTGGACATGAGTGCAGTCTATGGCACCCAGTACTTCAGGGTAGTGTGCTACATGGTGGAAGAGATGTATACTGCTGGCTCTCTCCTCAGGGGTGGGGCGTAAATAAATGTGCTTACTGACATATGTTTGCATGGCAACCAAGAACTGGTGGAGTACCCTGGATGCAGATGACTGTGACACCCCCATCATGTCCCAAGTTGGTCTTTGAAAGGTACCTGTAGCTAGTATTCTGAGGGCAAATCACACCTTTGTTTCCACTGGGATAGGTTCCCCCTCTGTTGGCTTTGGGTCTGAGTTGAGGGTGGCAAAGCTTGGTGAGTTCTTGTAGTATTTTCCTGTCCACCCTCTAGGGCTCTACAATCTCCAGCTGATGTAGCTCCTGGAAGCTTACCCTGAGCCTGAACACTCCTCTCCTTCTCAGTCTATGATTATTGTCAGCATCAGCACTGCCCTCAGTCTCTAGCACATACAGATGTAGCAGAGCAGCAGCAGCCCCTAGCATTCTGTCAGTTAAAATTCCAAAGTCTGTACTCCAATGGTGTAAAGTATGAGTGAAAAATCAGATTGTAGGGTGTATGCATACTTTATAGTGGTGTGCTGCAGATGCAGCCTATGTGATTGGCTAACTATGATGTATTCCACTTGCTAGGTTTATCATTGAGGGGTCTGAATGGCCCAGTGTCAGTGAAACAGGGTTTATCAGTATACATGATAACATTGCTCAGCAGCTTGGTCACACCCCTGTGCATAGCTTAAACCAGCTAAAACACATGCTCAGCAGCTAAACAAAGCTTAGCAGCACTAGACACATTTCCCCTGTTTAGCTGAAAGGCATGCTGTGCAAACAGGTGCCGTTGAGCTCCAATCCATTTAAACGTATAGTGACACACACCCTTTTTGTGCCAGCTACCTGTTCTACTGACACCAACATGGTTCTGGGGCTACACGGGTTTTATCTGTGGACACAATGGCCCATTTCTGCTATTCAGTAACCCCAGCTCATTTGCATACAGATGAGACCCTTGCACATAACTTGGATACTTCACTATTCCAGGGCCTGCCTCCTTAGCAGCCACTGAAATCTACTATTGTACATACTGCATGCAGGGCCCTATAATCCATTATTTTCACATATGTCTTATTTTTAGTTTTTAAACATTTTAATATTCTTTTTTGCATTTTGCATTGCATTTTTGGATTAACAATGACTGACACCAGTACTGCTGGCCAACAGGGTGCTGGCGGAAATTGGGCTACTGTTGGCTGAAGGAAGAGAAGAGGGGGAAGGCATGGCTGAAGGCAGGTAAAGGCTAGTACTGTGATAGTGAGGGTCAGAACTTTGAATGTTGGCAGTATGACTGGTATAGGGAGAGAGCTAGCTGATATGATGGACCGAAGGAAGGTTGGTATATTGTGTGTGCAAGAGACCAGATGGAAGGGGAGCAAGGCTAGGTGTATCGGAGGTGGTTTCAAATTGTTTTATCATGGTATGGATGGGAGGAGGAATGGCGTAGGCATTATCTTGAAGCAACAATATGCTAAAAGTGTTTTGGAGATGAAAAGAGTCTCGGATAGAGTGATGTTTATGAAACTGGAAATTGATGGTGTAATGATGAATGTTGCTAGTGCATATGCTCCACAAGTTGGATGTGCGATGGATGAGAAAGAAAACTTTTGGAGTGAGTTGGATGAAGTGGTGATGACTGTGCCTAAGGGTGAGAGACGGGTGATTGGAGCAGATTTCAATGGGCATGTTGGTGAACGGAACAGGGGGGTTGAGGAAGTGATGGGTAGGCATGGTGTTAAGCAAAGGAATGCAGAAGGTCAGATGGTAGTGGATTTTGTGAAAAGGATGGATATGGCTGTGATGAATACGTATTTTAACAAGAGGGAGGAGCATAGGGTGACATACAAGAGTGGAGGAAGATGGACACAGGTGGAATATATCTTATGTAGAAGGGCCAGTCTGAAGGAGATTGGAGACAGTAAAGTGGTGGCAGGGGAAAGTGTAGTTAGGCAGCATAGGATGGTGGTTTGTAGGATGACATTGGTGATCAAGAAGAGGAGGATGAGTGTGAGGGCAGCACCAAGGATCAAATGGTGGAAATTGAGAAAGGGTAATTGTGAGGTGATGTTCAGGGAAGAGTTAAGACAGGCACTGGGTGGCAGTGAAAAGTTACTGAATAGCTGGGTAACTACAGCAGAGCTAGTAAGAGAGATGGCTAGAAAGGTGCTTGGTGTGATATCTGGAAAGAGGAAGGAGGACAAGGGGACCTGGTGGTGGAATGAAGAAGTACAGGAGAGTATACAGAGAAAGAGGTTGGGAAGAAGAAGTCGGATTGTCAAAGAGATGAAGAAAGTAGACAAGAGTATAAGGAGATGAGGTGCATGGCAAAGATAGAGGTGGCAAAGGCTAAGGATAAGGTACATAGGTTCATAGGTTCATACTAGGCTATCTGCCCTGGGGCATTTATAAGCCTAGCCCGATTGTGTTTGGCTTATGCCACCCCTTGATTTGAGTATATTGCGCCCTTTTTAAAGTTTAGTTTACTGTGCCTCTGTCTAATAGTGACACGGAAGTAATCCCCGGGACAAATCTACGATCCCCCATCCACTCATCAAGATTCTTCTTGAAGAGAGTCAGTGAGGTGCTCTGCCTAACATGAATTGGAATTCTATTCCAGAGCGAAGGGAGCCTCTGGGTTATGAATCTGTCCCTCCAGCATGTTCTATTTATTTCTGTGCTGAGGTTTAAGTCCCTCGAGTGCGTGGCTCTAAGGGATTTAGATTTACTGAGGTGGAGCATATCCATTAATTCTGGGTTGGACATAGCTTTATATGTCAGGCATAGATCGCCTCGAAGTAGGCGGTATGCAACTGAGTACTTGGAGTTCATGTAGGACACAACCCAGGAACAACATACATACAATACAATGTATACATATACAACATGAAGAGTTGTATAAAGGGGTTGGACACTAAGGAGGGAGAAAAGGACCTGTACCAATTGGCTAGACAGAGGGACCGAGCTAGTAAAGTTGTGCAACAGGTAAGTCTGATAAAGGATAATGAGGGAAATGTACTCACAAGCGAGGAGAGTGTGTTGAGCAGATGGAAAGAGTACTTTGAGAGGTTGAGAGGTTGATGAATGAAGAGAATGAGAGGGAGAGAAGGTTGGATGATATGCGGATAGTGAATCATGAAGTGCAGTGGATTAGCAAGGAGGAAGTAAGGATAGCTATGAAGAAGATGAAAAATGGAAAGGCTGTTGGTCCAGATGACATACCTGTGGAAGCATGGAGGTGTTTAGGTAAAATGGCAGTGGGGAAGGTGGATGAGTTTAAGTACTTGGGATCAACAGTTCAGAGTAATGGTGAGTATGGAAGAGAGGTGAAGAAGAGAGTACAGGCAGGATGGAGTGGGTGGAGAAGAGTGTCAGGAGTGATTTGTGACAGACGAGTACCAGTAAGAGTGAAAGGGAAGGTCTACAAGAGGGTAGTGAGACCAGCTATGTTATATAGGTTGGAGACAGCGGCATTGACAAAAAGGCAGGAGTCAGAGATTGACGTGTCAGAGCTGAAGATGTTAAGATATGCACTGGGTGTGATGAGGATGGACAGGATTCAGAATAAGTATATTAGAGGGTCAGCCCAGGTTGGAAAGTTTGGAGTCAAAGCCAGAGAGGCAAGATTACATTGGTTTGGACATGTGCTGAGGAGGGATGCAGAGTATATTGGGAAAAAGATGCTAAGGATGAAGCTGCCAGGTAACAGGAAAAGAAGGAGGCCTAAGATAAGGTTTATGGATTTAGTGAGAGAGGAAATGCAGGTGGTTGGTGTGACAGAGCAAGATGCAGTGGACAAGAAGAAATGGAAACAGTTGATCTGCTGTGGCGAACCCTAATGGAAGCAGCCGAAAAAAGAAGAAGAAGAATATTATTTTTTGCATAATGGCATGTTTGCTCATTGCTATGCACCACACAAATGTAATATGGGTATTAAAACATTATTTTATATTATTTTGCATTAGTTTTTGGACTCACAGGGCATAGTTTTGCACATATCTGTGTCTACTATGATAATTCTGACCTTCTAAGTGGGCTTTTACAGCCCCTGTTCAATTTTTACATTTCTGTCCACGGACATTTTCCATGTACACTTCTAACACCAACACAGGTTCTGCACGGATACCTGTATGCTTCCTGAATCACAAAACACCCTGATTTGCATGCATTTCACCTGCTAATGAGGTGATTTGCATGCCACAGACACTTCCATGTTCGCATGCTCATGCACGCCCCTCTGCAATGTTTACTGGATCGCACAACTGCTGGATTCCGTGTTAGCTCCATGCCACTCTGCCTGCATGGAAAATCACTCCATGTAGGCTTTATTGAATTCCCCCCAAAGTCAATGCAAAGCAAAATGACTGTGATGAGCAACACACTACTGAGACTGTGTATTTTTTTATTCTGCGCAAAAGTGGTCTGTCTGCCTAGTGGGAAAACAGCTAATACAGGCTTCTTGCAGATCTAGGGAATATTGTATGTCATAAACTCTCTACATTGACAAAAGTGTGAAATGTTTCTCTTACTCTTTTTACCATCACATTAAGTAAATTAATCCAGTGTGTCGTTTGTAATCTACCATTGATGACTTTGTCATCTAATTCTTCTCTAGCTTTCTTTGTCCAAATGTTGCAGTTGGCCTCTTTTTCACAGAGAAAAAAATGTTCCTGCTTTTTCACAGTATGATTTCTTTTCATAGCAATATTTTTTCCAAATAAATCTTTCTTAGCTTGCTGGTCTTTGCTAATGAAGAGTTCTCTACTTTCATGCCAGTAGAACAAAAAAGTATGAGGATGCTTGGCAATGATTCTGCTTAGTTTGTGGAAAGATTCGGAAGAAATTATTCATTTTAGTGTAACATCTCAGAATTGTATGTAAAGGCATTTTAGAAAGCAGTTACATTTCAAATGGCAACTGTTACTTGGAAGAAATAACTAAATCTTATCAAACAGTGTATGCAGCATATTTGAAGACAGATGCACGCACTTATGCTGAATTGAACTTCTGGAATATTGGAGAAAAAGCAGTAATCAGTCTGTGATTGCATTTTAAACACTGCAAATAATTAGGAAATGTGCTGACAAAGATTTGCAGTTACAAATTTTAGTATCAGCAATAGGAAGAATAAAACAAAACTAGAACTAACACAGCAGACACGATGAAAACCTCAGTCTGGCATGAACATTGAAAGGGGCGTGTGGGTACTGTATACGGAATGAATAAAGGCCTTGAAAGGATTGCTTTTATTTAAAAAATGCAAGTCAGTATTCATACATAATAATCAGGTTATGTGGGTTAATTTGTGTACACAGTTTATTTTAAAGCTTAAAAAAGTCTGGTTACTGTTTATTTATAGTAGGATGAGATATGAAGTCTGTTCATGTCAGTGTGTGTGAGACAGAGATGAAGGAGGACACATATGATACTCAAAATGTAATGGTACTAACAGACATCTCCCCTAATTCTCTGTCCTTGTAAGTGATATTCAGAACCATCTGAACCCGATCTGCCATGAAGAGCACCTGCAGGGCTAGGGGCAAGAGTCTTCTTCATATTCTCTAATCTACAGCTGCTCCTGGTTAACGTATACTCTTGGCAGTGACTGCTATATTCCTTTGTGACATCTGTATGCCCTAGAACGGAATATTCAACGATATCTGAAGGTAACAGAAAGGAATAATAAAAGACATGCCAATACTCAGCAGAAATCCTGTTTGCACTATAGCACAAAGTGCATGATGATAAACATAGCCATCCAGTGCTGGGAGTCAAGCATACTGTAGTGAATACTTTGGAAATGACCCTCTTCCAAAACCATCTTGCTGTGGTGTACCAGTTTTTGTTTTAATGCCAGGCAATATTGACATAAAGGCTGTTTTAAGCAATGTATGTTTGCTGATTGTCACAAGATCAGAGACTCATTTGCAACCATTTTAAAATATTCCTTCATATAAAGCACACAGTCTACAGAAAAATTCAGCCATAACAGAGTGTGGGGTTGCCTGGATTTCATTGTCACTAATAGTCTCTTGGAAGTAACCTGGATGTCTAGTGCTTAAACCTCACTAACTATGAATGCTTGTGTGCTGATCACTAACACATTACTGACAACAGCTACAAAAGAACAATAAATGAAGATATTCCTGAGGCTGTCCTACCGCTAGTTTGAAATAGCTAACAAGAGATTCTCAATATAAACTATAAATTTTAGCCTCTGAAAAATATATTATTTTTCAGAGGAAGTCTGAGAGCATAAATTCAGGCTACCCACCTAGTTGTGTAATTCATTTTATTAGACCTCCTGGCAAATGCAGAATCCAGACCAATAATTCTAATTACTGTGCAACAGAGAGTATTGACAAGCTCATCGCTTTATTAGCTGCTTTGTTTATGCCTATGGATTATATGTTTGAAAAAAAAATGGAAATCAGACAAATAGCATCTAATCTCATTGGCATAAAAGCTACTCTAAATAAGGGTGAGAATGACCTGTAGTCTGCTATCTCATGAAAACAGTCAACATTTTAAGTTCAGACCATTACAGGCCATCCCTGAAAAACATTTTCTCAGACTTTAATACTTTCATGTTGATTGTAGAATCAATGGGAGCCTGCAATATCTAAGCATTCATTTCATGAGGCGAATAAGATATATATCAAAATTAAAATTGCCAGATAAGTTCATAGCATGTTACATTGCATAATTGTTTTAGAAATGCAAACATTATGTCCCTAATTAGGATATAAGGCTGAGTACAATAATGGCTAATGAGAATGAACAATGCAGATGTAGTCAAAACTTTCAAGTTTCAGCTAAAAAATGCATGAGTTGTATCATACACTTACACAGTTTCAGTCAAAACATAACAATGCAAAAGGCTAGATCTATACAAAATTACACATTTTACAGGGAGCTCAGGACATACAAATCAATTTAAAAGACTTATTTTTTCAAAGATAGTTAAATGCATGTGCCAGACCCTGCAAAAGAGATCTTTTCCTACAATAGATAGAGCACTGCAGACTTTGTGCACAAGTACATCTTCCAAACCTTCTGGACTGGAGGTAGGAAGATTTTTTTAACTACTTTGCTAAAATTCCTTTCTATATATTAGAATATTGCACACACAAAATTGTCTGCTCTTTCCAGACTATAATTCATTAAGTATTTTAACTACTATGACTAGAAACTCGTTTGGTTTGCTGAACAAAGTCCTTATTGTTGGAATTCAACAAACTCTCTGTTTTGACCAGATTACTGGTCAGTGTAAAAATGAAAGGCATTGACTACTGCTTTTCAGTGACCAATGAAAAAAATAAAAAAAAATAATAATAATAAAGTCAGAATGAAATTCTGTAACATAAGCCCAGGGTTATATGGACCCATGATGTTCTGGACACAGAAACCTATATTAAGATTAAGCAGACCTCTGTTAGAAAGTACAAAAAAAATGAAAATACGAAACACATTTTCCCTTCTGTAGAAAGAAATATGTCCTATCTACCACATTTGGTATATTGCATGAATCCATGGTGGTCTGGATAAAGAGGTGTCTTTTAAGCGAGGGCTGAGGCTCACCATTAATTTAAACCACCCTTTCTTACATACATAAAATGTGGCATAGAAATGAATGTACATCATCAGTGTTCTATTTCACCCATTATGGCTTGGTATAGCAGCATTAAAATCTGGTCACATTTTGTAAAGAAAATAGTCAGTGATGGATACATTGAATCATGAACTGGTGCCACCCAGTGGAATATTACTACCAGTGTTATTTGACTCCTTCTGGTGTACAGCTGACTGGCCTACACTCATAACAATCACTACCTTGTATTAGTGATGAACAGGGTGGTGGTGTATTTATTAGGGTGATTTATAAAGAAGTCAGTAAAACTGCAAATAGAATGAGCATGAGTGTCTGTTCAGACAGTGGTGCCATTGTAAGAAAATACTTTTGCATTGTTTTCCCAACTTCAAAAAACATGAATATCTAATTGACTGGCTGACTAATTGACTAATCTATCTATCTACCAATAGATATTTCACCTTCATTGAGTGTACCTGTGTTTTGGTTAATTTGCCAGGATAATAATTGTTCAGCAATTACTGCAGATCATTGCTGCTGCTGCCGAAGGGGGTAATAGGAGTGGTGAAATAAATGGCTACATTATGGACAGTTCTATTACTAGGGAACAAAGTAGGGAAAATTCCTAGAAGCTTATGTTGCTGCTTTGAGAAGGAAACCATCAAGCTGGATGGAGTCAGCAAATGGGGCCAGGATTGTTTCAGCCCACCTGACCATAGAACCACACTGGCAATCTTCATGACATGGAAGGGACTGAATATCTCGGCTACAAGAAGGATACCTACTTGTCAGAGCTGATGTTACCTTAGAGACATATGGTCAGGATATTCATAGCTTAACTGTTTATTAAAACAAAAAATTCCAAGGTCACATTTATCTGATGTGCAGCATATAAACAATAGTTAAATCCTAAGGGTCAACATACTAAAGGGAAATCACAAAAATGTTAGCAATTGCAAATATTAGAGATCTTTACTTACTGCTCTAAGAAAGTAGATATGTCAAATATGCTGTAAGGAATCAAAACATTTTATCATATTAATAAAAAGGTTGTTATGCTATGAAACTGTATATATATATATATATATATATATATATATATATATATATATGTATATATATATATATATATACACACACACATAAAACCTGTGCCGACTTGATGTACAGTAAAACACTTGCAAATGCTGAAGAAGAAATCTCTTTTAAATGTGAAGTGTCAAATAGCCACATTTTAATCTTATATTAGTTCCATTGCTATATTTATTTTGAAAATATGACCTCTAAAAAGCATGTTGCTTTTGATGTTCTCCCTGTGGAGTGTGATGAATTAGCTTTTGGAATAGTTCTGTGCTACTAAAAATCCATTTTACTGCAATACCTTAGTTGGTAGCAAAGAGCTACAATAATTGGAAGATTAAGGCAGTGTGGTCATGCTACCAAATTGCAGTTTGTGAGTAGGAAGAAACTCGCTAACAAAGTAATTGAAATAGTATGCATTCTTGAAAAAAAAACATCATCCCCTTCTTCAACTAGAAGTACAAAGAAATGCATTTGGAGCATTTCTCCCTGGGCCTCTGCTGAAAATTGGCTTCATTGCAAGTCGGACTTTCCCAGTAAACAAATGAGAAATATAAATAAAGAAATTAAGAAAGTACAAACTGTGTTTGGGAAGGTAGTTCACCACATTGCTGTAATAATATATTTAATATATGACATGATGATAAGGGAAGATTTTTTTTTCAACTTTAAGAATTTATAGAAGAAGTGGGAAGAAGGAAGTCTTTTTGCAAACCTTCTTACCAGTGTGGAGAAGGGAATCAACAAGTTACTAAGTCTAAAGATACATCTCTGTCTAACTTGGAAAAATGTAAGAACAAAAATCGGACCACTCATTAAAGTATACGAATCTAGCAAAGATCAAGACAGTGTTAGAAACTCTTAAAGGAAAAGAAATATGAAGGATAAAGCAAAGTAAAGAACCCTGCATCATGAAATGCATTCTGTGGCTATATATCTATGATGACCAGCCTACAAGATGAGAACAGGTAGAAAGTAAAGATTTATACATTAAAATATTGCAGCCTGAAGTTGCTGCAAAACAAAGATTACAGCAGAACTGATTGTAGAAAGAGAAGAGATGAAAGAGAAGAGATGGACGCATTTACTGAAAGAGTCTGTTCTTATGGAATGAAGTTTGAAAGTATGAAAAGTGAAAACATGAGCAGAATTATCAAGCCAAAAAAGAATGCCCCAGAAATGGAGAACTCTAAGCAACAGGTGAGTTTGGAGGTAGGGACACTTAATAAGAAAGATATCATCAAGTTTAAATACAACTGAATAGAAAACAACATAAAGAACAAAAAAAAAAACAGTAAGTTGTATTAATTCGCCCTAAAGTAGAGGTAAAGCAACATAATGAAAAGAAAATTGTGTTAAGGCATGTGTCCAAAAACACAAGGTAATGGCTTTATTAAGTTTAATGCCACTGACTGACAAAACAGCAACTACTAGAAAGTGGAAATCAAAATCTAAACAAACTTTAATTGAATACAGAATATTGTAAAGGAAATATAAGAACTGGAGGTGAGATGTTTGAGAAAGAAAAGAGAAAATTGCATACAAACAAATGGAATTTGTTGGAACAATACATGCAGAATAATGTTCAGGATGAGGAATGGAATTTAAAAGAATGCAGGAAATGAGAAATGCATGCAATGTTTGGAGTGAATGAAAATTGCTAAAAAGGAATATGCATGTATAAAGAATGAAAATAAAAAAAATCATTATGGTTTCTTTTCTGTTACTGTATATATATATATATATATATATATATATATATATATATATATATATATGTATATATATATATACACACTTGTGCCATTACAAAAGATGATATTGAACACAACCATAACTATATTCTTGTTGAGCCAAAATACAAGAACTCAAAAAATAAATAAAGGGGTTTCTATTCTTCAGACTCAGAAGGAAAGAAACAAGAAAAACTAAATATGGCAGAAATATGAGCACTGAATAATCAATTGCCTTTTCTAGAACAGATTGACACTGGGACGCTAATAGCTGTCTTGGTAGGACTGGAGGCAATATCTTCTACCTCACAACAGGCTAACCTTCAGGTAAGCCACTTAAAAGTTGAAAAGGTGCAGTGAGAAGATACTGCTTTGATAGATGGAATTTGTAGGGGATGAAACTGAATGAGATGATTCTATTTCTTACCCAAATTTTTAGTAAAAAATGACTTGCTGTCATGAATAATTAATAATAGAGAGGAAGTCATATATCGACTTTTGTTACAAAATATTTCAGAAATCAGGTGATGAGATTAGCACCTAGTCAATTGCTAACAATGAATGGATAAGAATAAATTAAGATTTTTTTGCAAGGTTTTACTGAAAACAAATAATGAAAGAAGTTGATAGTGTTTGTGCTTGTTGCATTAAATACCAAAATTCAGCCCCATGCATAGGTTTTAAAAATACCTCATGACTTCAATGCCAGTGACAAATATGCTATTTAGATATATTATTGTGAATATTGTTTGGCCATTGGTAAAATCTAACAATGGGTTTTATTATATTCTAGTTATTTTTTATTATGCATCTAAGTACGCTGAAGCTGTCAAACTATGTAAGGTTAATAATAAGTCTATAGCTAAGAAGCTAGACTATATATTTTACAGAGTAGAAATATCTACGGGAATTCACAATAAGCAGGATATTCCTAAGTCCATAATATTGTAGTGGCTATGCCAGTGTCAAGGCATTTTAAATGAATATGAAAGTCTGTGCTGAACAACATTTGCAGAACATGGCAAAAACTGAGAATGGTTAATATCATGCCTTCTATTTTCCTTTATTGACGTGCCATGCACATAGAGAGGGTTCAGTCCTTTTGAGCAATTATATGGCAGACACCCCTGTAAACTATTAGATGTGTCAGAGAAACTTGAAGACAAGAGAAAATCTGAAAGTGTGGCAGACTACTATATCAACATTCACGTTTGGCTGAAAGTGGTGATACCAATAGTATGTGAATACATGTAAAGAGTCCAAGCTGCACATTGAGGTGTGTATATTAGAAATGCAAGGACTAGCGAATTTGGAGACAAGGTGTTAATTTTTCTTCCATCAGCAGAAACATTATTTTTGTTAAATGGCAGGGTCTATTTGAATACTAGAAAAGTTAAATGAGATACACTACAGAGTAGGCTGGTAAGAGAAAACCTGAAATCAGTGCTTTGTTGTCACACAGCAATTGGACAAGTGAAATTCTAGGTTACAGCCAGGATATCCCACAGGGTTCTGTGATAGGCCCATACTTACTTAGGTTGTATCTTTCAGATCTATTGTTTTAATCTGAAGTGTTCTACAGTCTGTATGTAGATGACTTGAAAATGGGTAAACTGATTACTTGCACAAGACATAGGGGATGTCTACAAAATAGCTTGACTAAATTAACCATTTGGGTACAGCAAAATGACATGCTGATTAATACATCAAAAACTAAGCATATGAAATTTGAATGACATACACAGAAAGGTGAACACTTAATACAGTGATTGAAACTGTGGATTCATTTAATCTAGCTATATGGGTAGATTCAGCTTTGGGTGTTCTCTAATCATATGAACCAATTGTTAATGATAGTTATAGAGTTACAGAGTGCATAAAAAATTATAAATTCTAGTAAATCAGAAATGATTAAATGATTGCTCTTTAGTTACATTACACTCAAATCTGCATATGGGATAACAATATGGGAACCATATAAGAAAACAAACATGACTAGAATTGGAAAGAGTACAGCAGAAATATAACAAGAGCATCCATGGATGGGAACATTTAGGTTACAATGAAAGACTAAAATATCTGAACTCGTACAATGTCTGATCCAGACAATTAAGAGAAGTCTTTATTCAGGTATATAGGGCATTTGAAGACAACTACTTCTGGGAACATTTGGGGTTATCAAAATGTAGCAGAGAATCATCAGACAACCTATGTAGAAGATTGTATAAGAATGGCTTGGGGCAGGTTGGCAAAATGTTTAAGGTCTTTGGCTTAAAAATACAAAGGTACAGGGTTTAATCCTTATCTCTAATTATTGGCTAGGCTTATAATATTCTGCAGTCTGATAGCCTGGCACTAATTGGTTATCAGAGAGAGTAGTTGCATGAAATAAACTTTTAAATTACTTTAAAGCAAACACTAGTTTAGATAATTCTGTATATAGATATATATATATATATATATATATATATATATATATATATATATATATATGGGCAGAAGTGCAAACTTCTGTAGTTAATTTAGAGCAGAGACTAGACTTCTAGTGAAGGAAGAAAACTGACCTCTATGCCCGCAGTTCAGATAATGGATACACTATCTAATCCATAGAGGCAAGCAAGAAAAAAAGAACTTCTGTTAAGGTGAAATGAAACATTTTCACAACTGCCTGGCAGGATAAACCTGATTTGACATCATATTCAGACCTTTCTAGAAAGAAAAGTTTACTTTGAAACTTTACAGAATGCCAGAATTACAAAGAAAGACTGTATAAGTAAAGAAATGGATTATAATAGAGATAATGGAGGAATCAAAGAGAATGAGCAATGATATAGGGCATATCATAAGTCCCAAAACGTAATGATACAGTTGCAGTTTTTACAGAATTTAATAATCTGAGCAGCATTTCCGATTTATACAAGAGACCAGGGCATAGGACTGAGGAAATAGTAGAATTATTGCAGAAAGCATAAATTACATTAAATGAGTTAAAGTCATTTATAGTCCAGCACTGGCTCGGCTTGACCCACTACAAAGCAGATGGCCTGTTGAAGGTCTATAGGTCATTCAGTGGCCATTAAACTGAAGATTTAAAGCTGGGGTGGAGGGGGTTATTTGTGACAAAGCATGTAGATCTCACTAAATGTTGAAGTATAAGTAACCAAACATTTGTAAATATGGATACAAATAGTGTATTTTTAAGTATTACAGTGAATTTATTCTAAATAAAACACTGTTACTATATGTAAGAATAATTCTTAACCACAGTGAACTTGTTTATTTAAGAAGTGAGAGAAACATTTCTGTAGTAGCTAGAGAAGATTTACCTTAAGAAACAAGCAAAGCTGTTTAAAATGAGCATTGTGGAAAACCTTTGCAAGGTGCTGTTTGCTCTTCTTCATGGGGTTTGATGCCTGCAGTAATGGTTCTGGAAAAAAGAGAACAAAACAAAAGAAAGACCGAGAAGATGACTCCAGGAAGATGCTGGTGATTAATTCTCTTACAGTACTGTGAAAGAGAGAACTAAGGAAACAAAGAGAAATAAGCAGATACACACACATACACCCACACACACACACACACACACACACACACACACACACACACACACACACACACACACACTGAAGGAGAATGTAACCATGATATGTAAGACTACACTGAAAGTACTTGCTGTGAACTTCATTAAGTGATATGACTTTTTATACTGGAAGACCCTGTCTTTTTAATTTTTTTCTCCGGATTCACGAATCCTCCGTGTAAGACTAAATAAGTCTTACTCGGAGGCTGCAGTTGAACGGTATGACGTCAGCATGCCATGAATATTCATGAAGGCACACTGACTCTACTCCAAGTCTAACACGGACCATGCAGGAAAGCAGGGGGCGTGTCCAACTGCCGAGCAGTCTAAAGGTCCACGCCTCTGAAAGTGTCTGAAATGCAAAATGTCAACACACAAGAGCGAGTCTGCTCAAATGTCCATGTACCCAACACCACACTCTCTGACATTGTAAACCCCCAGCACAGTTATAAAAAGTAAAACACTCATTTTTTTTCTAATTCCCGATATAGCTGCCCGTATTTGCACGTGTGTGCGCGGGTGTGCCCATTGCTTAGCTGCAGTTAGCAATCTCGACATGGAAAAGCATAATAAGGAATGTTTATGCAAATTATGCCAAATAGCAATAGCGTACTGGTAGAGCATTCGCACAAAGAGGAGGCATTCACGGTTTGAGTCCCACCACTCCCCTTCTTATTTTATGTTCAAAATTAGTATATGAAATAATTCCTGACGTATATGATTAAACCTTTACTAAAAAGCATTGAAATGGCCTATGTATCAGTGAACAAAATGTATATTTATAAAGGAACCTGACATATAATTGCCTGCAGTTAAGCAACGCTATAGCCAGTGCAATATAGTTGCCCGTAGTTAAGCAGCGCTTTACCCAGCGCAGTGTCGTTGCCCATAGCTAAATAGCGCTTTACCCAGCACAATCGGTTTGTGCAGAGGTGTGTGCCGCGCCAACCAGCGCACCGTCGGGCAACGTGGAGCAACGTAGAGCAAAGTTGCTTAAACACAGCCACGTCCCCTAACCTGTCTGAACAGTAGTAAAATAAAAAGCAATGACAAGGTTCGAACCCAGGACATTGTGCACCATAATCAAAGTACTGAACCACTAAGCCACGACAGCTTAGGATAAACAGCCACTGTTAAGATATATATACTTATAAATGGTAGATTAACCATTGCTAAGCAGGTCTGCAGTCAGCCGAGAATTTTCAAAAATGGCCAATCACAAAAAAGTGCGGGAAATGCGCATATTTAAGCCCCATAGGTGGGAATACTCACCATAATTGATTGTAGCTCGCATCTGCAGTTAGAATGGCTGGTGCTGGAGAGAGTACATGCTTTAGAGTGCAACACTGGGGCATCGAGGAGTCAAAATACATGGTTTGGCTCCTTGTCCACTGTCATGAGTCAAGACTCCTGCAGGGCCACTTCCAAGGGACGGAGTACAAAGCAGAGGCTTGGAACCAGTTAGCTCATGACCTCACCAGTGTCACAGGCATTCCTCAGACTGGTGAGCAGGTCCGTCACCACCATGCAGACCTGAAGAGATGGAAGCAGGACCTACTGAACCAAAGGATACAGGAGGCCCGTGGGATGCAAGATGCCCCACAACTGAGTAGGTAGCCATGGAATGCAGTATGTGCAACATGCTAATTTATTCTATATAATGGATAGGTATGTCTCAATATCCCTTCATTTACTTCACAGCTGCAGGTGTCCGTGCTGCGAATCAGCAAGCCTATGCAGATAGGCTGCTAAGGCTGCACCACCAGGCAGTTTAGTAATTATTCTGCATGTATTGTTATAAAAAATAGGTGAGAGAGCCTGAAAGAAAGTGTAGCCCAAAAATACAGCCATAAAATGCCCTGAATAATCCCTCTGCATATACTGTTATATAAAAAAAAAAGTCAGAGAGCCAGAAAAAAAGTGTAGTAACCCATTAAGAAAGGTAAAATATGTCCGGAATAATATCTCTGCATGTACTGTCATATAAAATAAGTGAGCAAGCATGAAAAACAGTGTTCTAACTTGTTAATAAAGGTATAATATGTCTCGAATATGTCTGCCATATGCACTGTAATATCAAATAAAGGAGAGAGCCTGTGGAAAAGTGTGTAATGTAATTAATAAAGGAATAAAACTTGGAGTGTGTCTGTGTCACTTACTTTGAAATATTGTTGTACCCTTGCATTATACAAATAATACTGTTTTAATAAGTGCTGGCAACCCACAGTTGGGCAGTCCCATCTAAAGTGGTTGATGGAAGTGGCAGTAGCTGTGAAGCATATATACAGTCCTCAACAGTCAGTTACTGGCTGGCATGCATAAGTAAATCTGGCACATGAGTAGCTCGTTAATTTGTTCCCCAGAAATGTGAGTGTGCTACACGAAATGTAGGATTCTGTATAAATTGAACTAAAAATGTCATGTGAACACATCCAGATATGTAGATAAAGAAATATAAATAAAATCAATAAATATGTAGCAGTAACATCTGCATCTTGGACAGTTAGTATGTCAGATATAGGTCAGGTATATAATGAACTAGCCAAACTCATTAAACAACCTAATGCATGTTGGCAAGTGTAATAATACATGTAGGGGATATACACCTGCAGTCACTAGGAATGTAGTGTAGACTAGAAGTACTTATAAGATGTTAATTGAGGTTTCTTTCTACACCCTACTGTATGTGCATAAACCATGCAATTCCACACCTCAATGGGTATGTGTAATCTCAAAACATTTGTTGGGACATATGTCCTATTGTTCTATAAATATCTGCATTCACTTTGATGCATGTGCCCTGTTCAAACACCACAATCATGGTGGCCTGTTGCTACCAATCATCCCTGCATGTTGTTGGAATGTCCACTGTCATTCAATATATGCATGCGTTATGCTTGCTGTTCAACTGTTGGAAACTTGGTGTGTTGGGTTAATGGGAATATTACTGCATGCTGTTACAACTAATTTGGAATGTTGTTGTTTATGTTGTAATTAAACACACCTAATCACAGAATGTATGGGAAGGCCAGTCCCAGTGGACCCACCTGTCCCTCCTCAGCTGGCGAGAGCACCTGGCACCAGCAGGTCCGGTGCCCAGCTCAGCCTCCCCTCCTCTGTTGGTCCTGTGCCACCTTTGGGTGGAAGCGCTGCAGGGGATGGGGTTCATCCCCCCCGTGCAAGCATGGGCGGAGAAGGGCCACCTGTCACCCTCCGAAGGGTCCGGGTTGTGGTGCGTAGGGTGATCTAGCGTGCAGTCGCTGATCCCCTATGCCAGCTTGAGGCGAGAGTGACGCATCTCATGGGTGAGCCTGCCCGTCCTACACAGCCCCCAGCACAGCCACCCTCGGGGCTGTGAAGGTGCAGTGGTGACTGCCCATGGGTGGGGATCTCAGTTCCACTGTTACCATCTGTGGGCTCATAGGCTTGCGATTTCCAAACATCCGTCCCTGTCAATTGTGTTCACTCACCCCAGGTGTCATACACTGCCCCTGTATGCGTCTTGTTTGTCTTGTCTGTTTACCTCCCCAACCTACCTCCCCAAATATACTGACTTCCTCTACCTCACTTTCTACTCTCACCTGAAAAAAAAAAAAAGGGGAGCAATCTGTACACACAAAAAAATTAAGCCCCATACATAGCTGCCCATTTCGCACACATGTCCGATAGACATGTAAACTGATAATTATAATTGGCAGTACAACATACTTTGTTGTCCTCACCCCTCTATCAGGGGTGGAAGGTTTCAAATTTCACTCCAAATTTATTGCATATGCACAGCTGTTGCTGGTAAAGAAATGGGCAGCTATGGACCTTCCCTACACCCATCCTGCACACCCCAAGCTTGTTTTCCTACTGTTGTTCCCTCTTTGTGCCCCCTTTTTCACCACTTTCCTATCTCCACATTTTCTTTTCTTTCGAAGAAATTAGCACGGAGGTTAGCAGGAGTAAGCACTTTTAAGCAGTAGTTAGTGGGTTTAAGCGAGTGTGTGCATGTGTGCGCTTAGCTAAGCATCACTAAGCATTGCACAAACCCACGCAAACCTGCTTACAACTGCTTAAAAGTGCCTTAGTCACTCTGTGTCAAGGCCCTTGTTCTGCTCAACAGCAAAATAAAACACCTCTGTCAGTCTCAAACCCCAGCCCTTGGACACACTAGACTGCATGAAGTACCACTAAGCCACAACAGATATACAATAACTTGGTGCTGAAATAAATATATCATGCATTACAATGAGGGAATGTAAAGGGAAAATAGGAATGCCATAACACAAATCTTGTTCTATGGGTCTTTACCAGCAGTTGTTGTGGAATTGCATGACATGACTGTGAAAAGAGAACCAGCCATTCTAGCAGGGAATAATGTTACA
The DNA here is from genome assembly GCF_019279795.1 of Protopterus annectens. NCBI lineage: Eukaryota > Metazoa > Chordata > Ceratodontiformes > Protopteridae > Protopterus > Protopterus annectens. The sequence goes on from NC_056730.1 coordinate 1,034,847,065, forward strand.
GTAGGACCTTACAAACCCCACATAGTATCAGACCAGGATAAACACTGGCATAGTTGAATAGGGCAGAGGCCAGACTTCCCAACTGTGGCTGCTTTACAGGGATGTCCCTGATTCGTAAACAAATGTTATCTGTGCCTCTCTGAATCACTTTGAAAAGTACTAACATTAGGCAGAAAAGTGGGGAATCACACTTAATGAATAATGTCAATAAGTGAGAGTAGACACTGCTTGCACGTCAGAAAAGGTGTAGTAATACATATGCTCCGATTCCCTCGAAGTCTCAACTGAAATATGTCTGTAATATATTACAGGTGTATCTCACTTATATGTACATTTCCCTGAGGCTGTTCAAATATATACCTGAGCATATCTGAGGCCTGGCAGAGGCAGAAACACACAGGCATATCAGCATTTCTGTTGTTACACACTCTGCAAATAGCTTTGGAAGGAGTTCCACAAGCATGCTCTTATGTAGGAGTACAACACAGAAATATCAATGGATGTAGCCATGTACTGCTAGCAACCAACTGTGACAATGCCATTGTTCCAGTGCTGAAAAGACTGGTGTGGTGCACAGACAAAGAATAATAGGCTAACCTCTGGCTACCATCTGGATATGTCCACAAGTGGGAGATACACAGACAGACTACTTGCCTTGATAGACTAACAGGTACACAGCAACCCTGTATGTTCAGCAAGATAAACATCACACGATAATAAATAATGCTCTCTGTAGTTCTGCACCTTACCCAAAAGTACTATATACCTGTGTATTCATGCAAAAATAAGGGTGTAGGTAGGCATACTCAGTACTAAAATATGTCCAGTTGTCTTGAGCAGCCTGTGCTAATGTCAACACAAACAAACCACAAACTGTTCAGAAGTGAGTAACTTAATAATTACAGTATAGCAGTTCACAAACAGTGCATGTGCCGGACGAATACATTGCAATAACTACTTTTGTATGGCAGTTAATTGTATTGCTTTAGGCTACAATGGGACACCACAGTCGTCAACAAGGAACTACGTCACAACATATGCCATACTACTATGTCTGCCTAGCAATAACATACACATCTTTTGCTGGCCTCACAGCTAGGACACAAACTACCATGACAGAAACAAATTCACACTAAGCTATCACACCTTTACAGACCTTGCAGACATTCACCACCACACTCATTCAACCTCACATAGCAGGTATTGCACTGATTACATGTGTGTGTGCATCGTGTCATAGGTAGGTAATACGCTATTGGCCCTAGGGCCTAGAGCAGCCTAGCCATATGCTACCCTGGCCTTTGACACACATGTAATTTGATTTCACTTGCCCCTGTCAACCAAAACCACAAAGGTGATTCCCAGGGTGTATTACCTATCTCCCAAACAATCATCAGGGGTATTTATGACAACTGCTAATGAGGAGCCTTGTTTGCTATTGATAGGTGGTTTATTCCAGAGTATGGCATATCTCTGAGATAGGAACCTATCCCTCAAGCATGTGCTGTTTAGTGAGCTGACGAGGTTTAGGGCCCCAGAGCGTGTAGCCCAGAGGGATTGTGATATGCTGACATGGTGGTTGTCCAACAGCTATGGGTGTGACATACCTCTGTATGTCCGGCAGAGGTCACCTCTGTGTGGGCAGTATGCAACACTGTCTAGCTGTGGTTTTGTGAGTCAGTCTGCAGAGGACATCTGTTTGAGGCCAGTATTACTCTTTGTGAGGTATGTCTGTGGCCTCCCATGTATCCTGTGTTAGCATTTGGAGGGGTGAGTAAAAGTCTACACTGAGAAGTGTGTACTGGAAGCAGCAACATTCAGGTTTGAGTACAACATGCATATCACTGGCTACAACCCTAGCTTCAGATATGAGACATATACCAACCTTCTGACTGACACAACGGTGTCCAGAGCAAACAAGCATGGGCCCCACCTTGGAAAGCTGAAAGGGCTACGCCTACCTAACCTAGCATTTTATAGCAGTGGGCTGCAATCACATTGAGTACTGCAATTACCACACAGCAGGCTGCATACAATTACTAAATGGTGGGCACCAATTGGCGCAGAGGCCGTCACATGCACATGTGCAGATACCTAGAAAAGCAGGCTGTACCTGCTATCCACACATGCAATAATATCATTGCAGGAACAGAGAGAGAGAGAGAGAGAGAGAGACAGAGACACAGACATAAGAGACAGAAACAGAAACAGAGAAAACCCAAAAAACAAAACAAAAAAAAAAAACAGTAACAACAGACAGAGCAGAGAAATACAAAGGTAAGGTATGTAACACATATGTATTTGCCGGCAAGTAGTAGATGCTCTTGAAGAGTACTCTACATACTGTGAATCATCCATATGTGGCAGCAGTACGTATCTATATGTATCTGCACATGTGCATAGGGCAAGGGACATACTGCAACTGTTAGTGAAGGGTGGAAATATATATGTTGCTGAAGGTTGTTATGTGCATATATCTATGTAGGTTGTAGTGTGTGGCATAGAAAACAGAATGCCACACTGGTATATGTCATGTGGTGGTTAAACGCTGTAGGACTGATTTGTCAGATCTGCTGTGTTACAGCCAGTGAAGCCTGCTAAAGCTACATGGGCTGAGGACACCAAAATGCATTCTGCACAACACTGTGCAATATTATTACATAACTGTATATCTCACAACTGTCGTATAATTGATATCCCCACCATGAAAGGTGGACTGTATATGTGCCTATATGTACATCTATATGTACAGCAATGGATGTTTAGATGCATGTGTATATCTATATATATCTATCTATATATATCTATCTATATATATATATATATATATATATATATATATATATATATACACACAGAGAGAGAGAGAGAGAGACACGGGGTCATACATACTGCAACAGGTGCGTGGTGACCGAGGCATGGACTGAAGACCAGTGTCGATACTGCAGTGCCATCCCTCCTTTCCAAAACACTGTACCCATTAACTACCACATAGGTGGAAATCTACCTAACACTGAAGGTGTGATAAGGGAACATGGGACACAGGTGGACAGTAGCCTCCCCTTTGATAATCACAGTGCCACACTAGTCTTGTAATCTGTCTACGTGGTACATGTCATCACAAAAGGTGTGTCATCTAGGGAAATATAGGTCAGTGTTCCCCTCTACTCATCACAATGCCCCGTGTGGTATGTACCTCACATGACAACTACAGCAAGTGGAAAGGCCACAGACATACCTCACAAAGAGTAATACTGGCCTCAAACAGATGTCCTATGCAGACTGACTCACAAAACCACAGCTAGACTGTGTTGCATACTGCCCACACAGAGGTGACCTCTGCCGGGCATACAGAGGTATGTCACACCCATAGCTGTTGGACAACCACCATGTCAGAATATCACAATCCCTCTGGGCTACACGCTCTGGGGCCCTAAACCTCGTCAGCTCACTAAACAGCACATGCTGGAGGGATAGGTTCCTATCTCAGAGATATGCCATACTCTGGAATAAACCACCTATCAATAGCAAACAAGGCTCCTCATTAGCAGTTGTCATAAATACCCCTGATGATTGTTTGGGAGATAGGAAATACACCCCGGGAATCACCTCTGTGGTTCTGGTTGACAGCGGCAAGTGAAATCAAATTACATGTGTGTCAAAGGCCAGGGTAGCATATGGCTAGGCTGCTCTAGACCCTAGGGCCAATAGCGTATTATCTACCTATGACACGATGCACACACACATGTAATCAGTGCAATACCTGCTATGTGAGGTTGAATAAGTGTGATGGTGAATGTCTGCAAGTTCTGTAAAGGTGTGATAGCTTAGTGTGAATTTGTTTCTGTCATGGTAGTTTGTGTCCTAGCTGTGAGACCAGCAAAAAATGTGTATGTTATTGCTAGGCAGACATAGTAGTATGGCATATGTTGTGACGTAGTTCCTTGTTGATGACTGTGGTGTCCCATTGTAGGCTAAAGCAATACATGTATGCTTAGTGAGTGGTACTGCTGGTGAATCCAACTCCAATATGAACTGTAGTACTACCTGAAGCTGTAGGCCTAAACAGCACAGTATGGTGTATGTTCACATTGCTTGGAAACACTGTCTTGTGTGTTTCCTGTAGTCTGCACAGATTACATACCTCAGGCATAAGGTTTTGTAAATAGTGGCACACAGTACTGTATGGTACACAGGTAAAGCTCATCTGGGTTGGCATACGGTTGTGTGTTGTATGTATGTCTGATGTGTGTGTAATTATGCCTGTACCATGCCCGCAATCATATGTGTGTTACAGGGTATACGTGTGTATCTAGCGACATGTATACTCTTGTTACAGCAGTATGCCACCTATATTAACAACTGTGCACATATGTTAGGCAGGGGTATGGCATCAACGACGAGGGTGGTTTACTGGTAATACTGTAACTGTACTTTACATTTATTGCAAAGGATGATATCTTTCTTCATGCATTAGTTTGATATATACCCCTGTGGCAAGGTTGTGAATTGTGTCACAAACAGTGTGCCGGGTACTGGTGTATAGTGGTTTGATATATAGAGTGTGCCAGGCACTGTCAGTCAGTTGTGGCCTGAGCATCAATATGTGGTATTGAACGTGTGTATCCTCTGACAGACAAACGGATGCTATATATGGCAGTTAAGTGATATCTGTAGTTAAGGGTGTAAAGTGTGCCACATGACTCGCTCACACATATTGTTAATTTCTCTTTCAGGGCGATGGCCCACCAACGTAATCCCTGTTACACAGCAGCAGAGGAACAGGAAATCCACCACAGCCTGGTGCAGCACTACTCCCTGCTGTTTTCCAGAAGCAGCCAGCACCAGAATGAGCGGACTGCACTGTGGCAAGATCTTGTTCGTCGGGTAAATGACATAGGCATGCATAACCAGAATTATGAGCAGCTATGCCATCACTGCAGTGATTTAATTAGACATGTCTGGTGGCGTGCGTCTGATATCCATAGACAACAGCTTGCCACAGGTGGTGGGGTGACCATTCATCCCAGCCTCACCAGAGTGGAGGAGCTGCTCCTAAGTGTGGTGGCTCCTGGCCAACAACAGCAATTGCAACAGACATGTGTCGTCATGGAGGCCGGAGCCACCAAGCATGTTGACATGGAGCATGCAGGTAACATGCCCTATCTGTAGACTACTGTTACCTGTATTGTTAGATTATGCATATGTGAGATGTGTACTGTGTGTTTAGCAGTTTTGCTGCCTAGTGTTGTGCAATACTGATATTTGGAATACTATCTGTACACCTGTGACTGTCGACTGTTGTTCTACTGTAGTTTAGCAAACCCACAGTAGCAATGCCACAGTTGTGGCCACTGACAAACTGCCTCTTATTCTTGTAGGTCACTGTGGTGTGACAGCAGGGCAGATGATCCATGCTGGTGAGTGTGTTATAACTTTAATATTGGTAATGAAATGTGCATGTCATAGGTGAGGTGTAGGCCATGTACACGTAACACACCTATGCATAATGCATGCTGTGCATGTTTGCTGTGAGATGTTGCACATCTCAGTAATGTCAGTAGCTGCCTCAATCACATTCAATACACAGAGCATCAGACACACTTGTGGCAACACCGTACTGCACATTGGATAGGCATAGTTGATACACATGTACACAACATAACACGTTTGTCATACGCAGTACACCTCAACATGCTGCACATGGCATAACCACACACCCGCTGTAAGGTCACACTTCAGTTTCCCACATGTCATCCACATAGCACACATGATATACCTGAGGGGTAGAGGCCTATCATGGGGCTGTGCAACACTCTTCAACAAATAACACAGTCATGTTAGGCAATGCTCCCTATTGAGCACCTCACACACCCAAATACAAAGTGGCTGTGTAATTGTGAACATTGCCATGGCACTGCAGTTCAGGTACAGCATGTTAGGCAGTGGTCTGTCACACATTAGTAGCCTTGAGTGACCACATGATGCATGATGATGATGGCTCATGGTACTACACCCCATCCAGTTACAGTGACCACAGTACTACACATAGCAGTCATTGCTTTGCACCTCAATGTTGTGTGTGTGCAAACATATGCACCTATACACAATATGCATAGCATGTTGTGTGTGTGCAAACATATGCAACTATACACAATATGCACAGCAGTCACCATCTGTACAAAGTGACACATATATGTCCTGGAATGCTATTGGGTGTCTAGGTCACAAGACACACAATGGGTATGTGTGATGTTTAATGTTGCAGTCATGTAGCATGCCATGTCATGGCTAGAACTGACATATCTGCAATATGTCCCACACTCACCATAACCACTGTACAATGGCCATGTCGAACATTGGTATTCCATTACGTATACATGCACCACTCATCTCGTGTGTGTGTACATAGCATGCATGTGCTACACCTGTGCCCACAATTATCTGCTACAGACACTGTAATCTATGTGACACACAGATAACACATGCAGCCATGGTATGCATACCTATGAGCGATGGCGCACAGGACATTTCAGAGCTTATAATACATGCACAGCAATGTTGTGTCCTTGTACACATTGTGTTCCAGGGTGTAGCCAATCACTGAACAACTACACACATGCATCAAAGCCATGTATACTGTTATTAACTAGGGCTGTCTACACTCACACTGCATGGTCTTGAGCAACACATATTCTGTATGCTGACACGTGTGAGGTGACTGTTTGCCTTGTGATGCTGTCACCCACCTTCAACCACTATTGAGTATGTTTTGGATTGCTGGTGTGTGCGTGTGTATCTGCTATAGTGAGGAGTGTATTTGTGTGAATGTGTGCATGTGTCCATGTGTTCATGTGTTCATGTATGCATGTGTGCATGTGTTCATGTGTAAATGTGTTCATGTGTGCATGTGTGATAACATCATGTACAGATTGTAAAGTGTGTTTCCTGTCTTCCTCTCACAGGTGCTCAGGTTGGGTTGGCTGAATGCGGCAGGGAACCTGAAGTCACTGCCACAAATAGTGGAGATGATGATGCATGTATTGTGGCACAGGCAGGTTTGACAGGGTCTGTCGTTGGTCCACCAATTGACAGTACACAGCTTTCCACCCCATCTATGCGCACACTCATACTGCCAATACATCCCACATCACCAATGGCCTTAGCCGAGGGACAGCATACAGTTGGCATTGACCAGGATAGTGTGGTATCCATGGCACATGCATCCCCCTCACAGCAGCCATACCCAGATTCCTGGAATGGTACCACATAGGCAGATGTCCAGGGGTTCTCATGGGAGCATCGCTGGTTGTAACGCCCCTGGCAGATGTGACCCCACAGGTCTTACAACCTCAGGTATGTTCCGCGCTGTAATGCAGGCACAGGCACGTATGGAACGGTACACCAGACAGGGACTAAGGGCACAGAGGGCCCATAACACCGCTATCAATGACATTATCCATGACCTTGCCGGTGCCATCCATAATTACACCGAGGTCATTGATAGACGTTGGGGGGAGACATTAGATGCCCTCCACAATGTGTTTACCATGAGCCATGAAATGGCAGGATGGTTGAGACGTCGACATGGACGTATGCCAGCAACATCAATGGCTGGCAGTCGTCGCAGATGACCCACAGATCACAGCCGCTCCCATAGTGGCAGTACCAGCCCCAGCAATGCTGGGGCTGGCCTGTTGATTGTCTGTCCTATTAGACCACGTGCACATGGCTCTGGCCATTCCCAGCAGGGACATGGGTCCAGTCGACATACATCTGACTCTGATGATAGTACCCAGTCAGGCTTGGTACCCGATACTGTCCGTAGCACCTCTGCCAGGCACAGGTACCGTGTCCGTGCCCAGAGACAATGATCTGTACAGCCTGGCAGGTACAGTCTGTGGCTGCCCCACAACCTCCCGTATATGGCAGCCACATGGTGGAGCTGTGTGCATGCAGACACACACACATAAACCAAACACCTTAGGCTCACACATACACACGCACATTACATCAACATTGGCCCATGCTGTACTGTTGTCCCTCACACACACACACACACACACACACACACACACACACGCACATACACACACATACATGTCGATTGGATGGGTCAATGTTGGGCTCTGGCAAACCAACAACACACTCTGTGCATATGATGAAACCTGTGCCACCTCCTGTCATCTGTAACATTGATGCAAGAACAGGCTGACATGGTGCTGATGCACAGAGTGACATTATAGCAGTTTAGCAATGTTAGCATATTGTCAACAGGAAAGTGTAATGATATCCTTGTAGGTATATCTGAGCAGGCATGATGTATCAAAGCTATGATTGTCAATGTAGTATTGTTTACACCAGTGTTAAGTCTGAGTATGTATTGTCCACCCATGTACCACTTGGCTAAAGTGTATAGTGTTGCCAGCATGTGTTAGTGAGTGGACAGTATGTGTGTGATGTGTGCAGTACAGATTAGCAGGTGTACATCTGTGAACATGGTGGGGGTGCACTGTCTGCATGTACGTGCATAGTGGACACATGGGACGTGTGACATACCCTGTATTGCACAGTGTTAACATCTCATAGTATCTCTCGGTGGCCAATATGCATTCTGCTACAGATATGTTCTAACATGGGTACACATGTGTGTATGACATGGTTTGACACTATGTTGTGGGTGATACTGTCTCTATCTGTCAATGTTTTGCATTCTGGTAGTATACACAACCTCAACAGCCTGACTATAACCAATCATTAAATGATGTGCTGACAACTTACACACAGATGTATGGAACTCAGTAACAGTTGGATCCTTCCTGTACTATACTATAACAGTAACCAGTGGTATTGACCGCCACCCGTTCCTGGGACCACACCTGTTTGGCATATAGCCCTCTTAGGTACATGCAAACACACTAAGGATATGTCCATCCACATCTGGAAATGCATGCATTGGCCTACAATGCATTCTCTGGATGGGACACATATCCTACACAAGGGTATCATACAGACAGATACCTGTTGTCCAACACATGCTGTATAGCTCTAAGCCAACTATAGCATAGTCATCCACATTTACTATACATAGTATTCCAACAGTACCACATAGGTGGTAGCCCCCAACATGTATGTCAGGTATCAATGTGTACATACAGCCAAGTGTTATGCCATCTGTCCTTTGGTATCCACATATCCAAAGGTATTGTGAAGTCCCTTGGTGTATCACATAAGAAATTAGGGGCCTGTATGCATATCCACAAGGCTGTTGTAAACCTACAATGACTGTCCATTATTGACAGGCTTTGTTGTGTATGAACATGTCTGACATATACCCCAGGCATGTACCCTCACTCACACTAGTCTATAGAAACTGTCATGGGTGTGTGTGACACAGATGACCTTGGCCACAGATCACTACAGTGGTCGGCCTTGTCACATACATACATATGTGACCTACGATCTGAGAAGCAGCGGCACAATCTCTCAAAGATAGCAAATGTATTCATGTAGTATGCAGGCTTCACACCTATGTACTAACTGAGGTCACAGGTACATACATTTATTTGCCACACAGATACCTGATGTGTGCAATGCACATAATGTTTTAATCCTGATATGTCATACTGTAGTAAAAGCAAAACCCACACAGCATTGACCAACAGTGTCACACACACTCAGTAATTGCAGGATTCAAACCCCTACCTAACTATGTTATGATACTAGAGACATACGCATTAACATGACACGCTGTATGCTTTACTAGGGCTCTTATTTTCACTGCTATATTTGTAGGATGCTGACATCATCAGACTTGCCAAAGGGGAATATACCTATTTTAAGGTGTTCCCCCAGTCTCCAGGAAAGGCATTCCTCTCAAAGGAAGTCACAAAGACACATACCCCCCCCACACACACACACACACACTCAGCAACTGCAAGATGCAAACCCCTACCTAACTATGTTATGACACTAGAGACAGACACATTAACACAGCGCACTATATGCTTTACTGGGGTTTTCATTTCCACTGCTATATTTGTAGGATGCTGACATCATCAAACTTGCCAAAGGGGAATATACCTCTTTTAAGGTGTTCCCCCATTCTCCAGTAAGGGCATTCCTCTCAAAGGAAGTCACAAAGACACATACACACACACCCCCCACACCCCCCCACACACACACGCTCAGCAACTGCAGGATGCAAACCCCTACCTAACTATGTTATGACACTAGAGACAGACGCATTAACATGACGCGCTATATGCTTTACTGGGTGGCGTCTTTTCTCCTGCTATATTTGCAGGATGCTGACATCATCAGACTGGACATGGTAATGTGTGTGCACTTTGTTTTATGCAATCCCAGGAATGAACCATGTGGATCAGCAGGTGTTAACAGCTTGAACAGAACTCCACAATTCTTAGCTTGTGTGATCTATCCGTGGACAAGTTGCCATTCCTTCATAAAACAATACATATTTATGCACAGATTGTTGATTTTGTGGATACGACATGTGTCTGGGATGTTGATAAAGAGCTATTCAAAGTCAATGTGGGATGAGTGTAGCTCCCTTCAGTGATGTATGTCCTGGGTGGCTGCCTTGCAAACAGTCTAGCAGGATTGGGAACCATGATCTGCCCATGAACATACCACAGTTGGTAGGGTTGTGTGTTTGTCGGCTTCCAATAGCTCTGTTTATGACTTCAATCATGCTGGACTCCATGGCCTTGCAGATCAGACTTCATAGGCTTATAGGACTATAGTTCCCATGGTCTGTTGTGCACCAACACTTGTGGGGTGTGCCATATGTTGCTGTAACACATTCAACGGTTTCAGATCCTGTAGAGAGGGTGAGGCTCAACAGACTGTTCAGGTGCAGGGTCTGTTTGTTCTGTAGTTCCCTTATGACACATATAGGGAAACAATGTAATCCAATTGATGCCATGTTTTCGGCTTTGGGAGAAGCTGTTTACCCATTCTACATGTGATATCTCCTGGTATGATGATAGGGCCTTTTGTCAGTGGGAGGTGGGTATGTATATATGGACCTGTCTGACAGGATGTCGGCATTGTCAGTCAGGTACAGTTGGCCCTGACTCAGGACATATATGAGTGTACATTGCTATTTATGACATAGCTGAAGGAGGTGTCATGGTTCTGTCTGAACTCCTTCGCAGATAATCTTTCCAAAACACTGACAAACCTGAGCACTAAACCCCTGTTATACTCTTTTACACACTTAACACCCTACTGATCCTTTGTGATCAGTCAACAGAGTATGTCATCATAATATGCTGGCATATCCAAAGGTCGGTTTCGTGTGTACTCTCCAGTCCAGCTGGTGAATATTGGAATTTTGACGCAATGTTACAACTGCCTTATGTACACAGACAACCCTCTTCTCCTCCCAGCAAACTCAGATATATGTGAGAGATGCAACTATATATACAAACAGGAGGCTGATCTCTCTCGATCCATGTCTGGCACAGTCTATCAGGTGGTGAAGCTAACCACACACACCACAAATCCAGTCTCACATAGACCTATAGTGACAGCAAACAAAATACATTACCACATAAAAACATACTCTGAGGCTCTAAATAAACTCTGCCTAAGCAGCAGAGACCTCCAAAACAGACACCCAAACAACTGCTACCCCACAACAATACCCACATATCACATCGTTCACAAAGTCAGTGTGCCACACAGTCACTGCCCTTAGGGCTAAACAACACACCTAATACACTTGTAATAGGTGACTCTTATTGTCAGACACACTGACGTCCCACTCAGTAGGCTGAACAAGAAGAAGGTCACTTTGAGCTGCCTGTCGGGTGCCAGGATCCGTCACATAACACATGCACTCAGGTCACTCCAAAGCAAGTACAAATATGGCTCCATCATTGTCCATGCTGGTGTGAATAACCTCAGACGTTCCTCCCTGGACTACATGACAAGAGACATAGAGGAGCTCTCTGATCATGTAGCCCAGGCCAGTATGACCCTGACCTTGTGTAACATCTTACTCTCACCAAGAATGATGTCACAGTATACAGACAAACTGATCACTTTTAGCAGTTGGCTAACATATCGGTGTCATTCAAAGGGGATCCAGTGTCTGTCAGCCTGGGATGACATGCTCGACATGCCACGTAGCTTCACTATGGACTGCTTGCACTTGTCACCCCTGGACTTTCAAATACTGGCTAAGGCTTTTGCCTCCCCCATAGTGCCTTTTTTAAGCGAGGCTCAAAAGACAAACCCACCTCCATAGATGTTTCAAGGTAAAAGAAACTAAGGGTAATGCTGCTCAACACTAGATATATAACCCTCATAATGCACGCACTCAGGACTCTCCTCAGTATGGATAATGTCGATATCTGTGCAGTAACAGACACCTGGTTCAGGCTCCTGAAAGCACACCAGCACTACCACGTTATACTTCATACCATGCTTTTCGGTCACAAGACTCGGACCGCCCAACAAAAATAGGGGGAGTATCCATATACATCACAGATACACACACCTCCAGGTTAGTAGCACTGCACGAAGCATTGGAGACCATACATGTGCAACTAACAGTGGGCAAAACTGCCTTTCAGTTTGTAGCCTGCTACAGATCACCCTCCCAAACTCAGGAACCCCACTCAGCTTTTTTGGGAACACTGGAGAATATGAAGGTCTCTCCAAACACCATTATATTGGGTGACTTCAACTACCCAAACATTGACTGGGAATACTACTCAAGCCCCAACACCCTCGCCCAACAGTTGCTAGAGTTTATAAACTCAAATGCTATGGCACAACTGGTCACCACACCCACAAGAGGGGAAAACATATTGGACCTGATAATCACCAACATGGGGACTCTATGTTCCACACCAGAGGTATACCCCTCATTGGTAAGGTCAGACCATACATTTATCTCACTGGACATCCATATCCCGTCCCCACCCCCATCCTAGGTAATCTCGGTGAAGAACTTCACAAAAGCAAACGTCACACTTTTCTAAACCAAGGTGGTATCCTTCAAAGACCCTAGGACAGTGGTAAATACTGCTCAGACCACTGAATCCTTTACAAACTAATTCTATGGACACCTACTGGAATGCATGGATTATGCTATCCTAAAAAACAACAAGACTCACTCCTTCAAAGGCAGGGGACCTGTCTGGTGGACCCCGGCCATTAATAAGCTATACAATGAAAGGAGGAGGCTACTACATGATAGAGCACAATCCCAAAAAGGGAAGGCATCTCTGATCAGTACTAGCAAAAAGCTACACTCACTTATGAATTCATCTAAGGCCCGCTTCTAACGGAAAATTGCTCCAAACACTAAGGACAATCACAAGGCCTTCTTTAGTTATGTCAGTAACCTGGGTGGAAACTCCCAGATATGCTGTGAGTTACTGCATACTGACAAAACATACACTGAACCCACAGACATTGCCAACATCCTGGCAAACAGGTTCAGTGCAAATGTCTCCCCCCATCCCCCCTAAGTGCAAATGTCTCCCCCCTAAAGAGCAAATGTCCTCCCTGACATCACAGATGAACAGGTGAGTGCTGCCCTCTCCAAAGCAGACAACACAGCATCAATGGGACTGGACGGTGTCCCGGCCTGCGTCTTACATGAGCTTCATGATGAACGTAACCCTCACATTAAGTCACTGTTCAATATCAGAGTTACTACAAGATATGTACCCAAGGAATGGTGTACAGCAACAGTGGTCCCACTCCACAGAGGTGGTGCTACAACTGACCTCGGACAATATCGCCCTATAAGTCTAACTAGCCTGGTCTGCAAAGCTATGGAGCGTATCATCATGGAACTCATACACATAGACATCGGGAACCTACAGACACTGGATCCTACACAATTCGGCTTTGTTGTGGGCAGATCTTGCCTCTTGAACCTGTTCGACTTCTTTAAACAGTTACCAGGTCCATAGACATAGGGAAGTTTGTCCACACAGCCTACCTGGACCAAGTAAAGCCCTTCAATACAATACCCCACTCGGGCATTATACATAAGCTCACCAGCTTCGATATGGACACATATGTCACAAGATGGATTGCTAACTGGATCAGGGATAGCACCCACATGGTCAGTATTGCAGGTGCCATGTCTGACTATACACCAGTTACATGTGGTATCCCACAAGGCTCAGTCCTGGGACCTCTCTTGTTCAGTATATATTTCTCTGACATACAGGCTAACACAGGAGGAATATGGCTGACCATGTTCGCAGATGACTGCAAACTGGGTGCCATAATCAACTTTCCAGCTGGCACAAGCATCCTCAAAAAGGGTCTCACAGAGATAGATAACTGGTGCCAGAGCCATGGCCTATAGCTAGATGCCATTAGATGCATAGTCATCCCCTTTGGGAATAACAATGTGCCCACACATTACCACATAGGTGATAATCCATTACGTATGGTAGGAGTTATTAGGGATTTGGGGACACGAGTAGTTAGTACTCTCGCCTTTGACAATCACATTGCCAAAGTGGTTAGATAGACCTTCTATATAGCCCACCTTATCCCATAAGGTTTCACATCTAGATCAAGTGAGGTCATTGTGCCCCTATACTCATCAAGACCATGCTTGGATACAATGCCCCATTTGGGATGTACCTTACCCGACACCTGCAGCAACTGTAATGGCCACAAAAGTACCTCACCAAGTAGATCTAAGGACTCACACAGATGCCCTGCGCAGTTCGGCTAAAGTAACTCCAGCTCTACTCAGTCGCTTACCACCTACTCGGATTCGATCTCTGCCTGTTGTTTAAAGCCATGTCCAACCCAGAATTAATGGACATGCTCCACCTCAGGATATCCAAATCCCTTAGAGCTACACACTCCAGTGACATAAACCTCAGCACAGATATTAATAGGACATGCTGGTGGGACAGATTCTTATCCCAGAGGCTCCACTCACTCTGCAATGAGATCCCAGTCCCGCATAGGCAGAGCCCCCCACTGACCACCTACAGGAGACATCTTGACAAATGGATGGGTGATCATATATTTAGCCCTGGGATATCTTCTGGGTCCCTGCTAGACAGAGGCACAATAAAGTAAACGTAAATGGGCTATCTTGTGTGACCTACTATTCACAGGCACAGTCTACTAATCTAACAGGGTTGCGAAAGCCAAACACACGCTGGCTATGCTTATACATGCCCTAGGGCAGATGGCCTAGTATCAATCTCTGAACCTATGATAATGTTCGGGATGCACATTGTTTACTGATGATACTGATTGCAGTTTTTTTATCTTCTTTTCTTTCCTACTTTCTATGAACAACCTAAGTATCTGCAGAACATATTTGATTATGACAGAGTTCCACTATATTATATATGTGTCTGCTGTCATATAACTGTGTGCACAAGGCAGATTGCTGAATAGTGAGAGGTTCCTGGGTTAACACATACAACAGCCGGATATGTGTGGCCCACTGTTGTACTCAGACATGGCCTAAGTGTGTGAGCATGCCCAGTTCGGCCTTTCACTGTTTTGTTGCCTGACATTTGTCTCATTTATTCGTGTGTGAGCATGCCCAGTGTGACCTTTCAGTATGTTGCTGTCTGAGGTCCACTACATTTGTTGATGTGTGTGAACATGACCAATATTAACATTTATACTACATGTGTGTTGAAAATCAGGTTCTATTCTTACTGCAGGGATCACCTTTGTGTCATAACTCGACAGGGATTATGCTGTGCCTGCAGGGTTTCCATGAGATACTTTGCATAGACTTATCAACATTTCTTCATAGAGGCTAACCACTGCAATACTGTCATGGTTTAGTGGTTCAGTACTATGACTAAAGTGCACAGTATCCTGGGTTTGAGGCCTGTCACTGCTTTATATTTTCATACTGAGCAGACCAGACTGCTTAAGGGCCAGAAGAGCAAATATGAGCATGTTGGCTTTTGTTCAGCTATGCCCAACTTAGACCAAGCTTGTCCAACATTGCTCAACGTTAACCAACATTGCTGAACGTTGCCCAATATTGCTCCGCATTAACCACAGTTGTGCTAGTTAGTGTGTGCAATTTTGTTTACATATACTGAATGGTGGTAAAAGCTGTTTAGCACTGCTTTATATTGCTTAACACATGGCAATCATGCCTCAGGTGGTGCTGCAGGGCTGCCTATGTCGGATGCACATATTACACTCCCTATACATGTTTGAAAACAGGTAGTCTCAAGTTAGGCATCCCTTTTACTATATGTGCGAGTCAGAGAGAGGTATCATTTCCAGGGTTCCTACTGAGCCAGTGTATGTGCTATGCGTTGCCTCTTTGCCAAGGCCAAAGCATACTGGGCACGCCTCCTTCTGCCTAGTGGGGCAGGCTCAGGTTGTTCCTCCTCTGAGTCATGCTCTGCCTGTGATGGCCTTGGCAATGGTGGGGGACTGTTTGGCTCAGGCCTATGCTGCTCCTGCTGCAGCTGTTTTCGCAGGATCATATTATGTAGCATAGCACATACCATGACAATTTGGGTACATGTAGTTGGTGAGTACTGCAAGGCTCCACCAGATGTGTCCAGGCACCGGAACCGTGACTTGAGTAGCCCAAACACACGCTTGATTACATTTTGTGTTTGTGCGTGTGCCTCATTATGGCGTTCCTGTTCAGGTGTGTGTGCGTTTCTGATGGGTGTCATCAGCCACGGCTCCAGTGCATAGCCAGCATCCCCCACTAGGTGACCATGAGAGATGTCCCCATTGGCAAATGTCTGGTACAGCTGTGTCAGATGCCAGATATGGGAATCATGGTAGCTTCCGGGGCAACCAGCACACACATTCAGTATTATGCCCTGGGCATCACACACAACCTTGCAGTTGATGGAGGGGAATCCCTTGCGGTTAGAGAAGACCTTACCCCGCTCACCGGCTGGTGCTTTGATGCGTATGTGCGTGCAGTCTATTGCACCCACTATCACAGGGTATTCTGCTATTTTCTGGAAGAGATGCATATTGCTGGCCAATACCTCACGGGAATTGGGGAAATATACATGATCACCGACATGTGCTGACATGGCATCCAGGAACTGGTGCAGTACCCTGAATGCTGATGCCTGTGATATCCCATCATATCACCAGTTGGTCTCTGGAAGGTACCTGTTGCTAATATTCTTAGGCCAACACATACCTTGGTTTCCACTGGGATGGGTTCCCCTCTTTTGGTTCTGTGTGTGAGGCATGGCCTGCACAGCTCAACAATTTGCTGCAAGAGGTCTCTGTCCACTCTATAGCGCTCCACTATCTCCAGCTCATGTAGCCCGTGTTAGGTTACTCTGGGCCTGTACACTCTTCTCCGTCTCCTCACTGTGGGTTGTCCAGCAGCATTCACATTGTCACCACCCTCAGCACGTTGCATATGTCGCCTTATAAGAGCAATGGCAGCCCCTAACATTTCTTTGTCTCAGTAAAGCTTTTTCAGTTTTCACTTCTGTTAGCTTACTGCAGTGTTGCAGTGCCTCTGAGAGAAACATAGCGGAATGTTGTTTGCAGAGTTTTAAGTGCTGGGCTGGGCTAGTGTACTGCCTGTGTAATTGCCTGATTCTGATTGTTTTCACCTGCTAGCTCTGCTAGTACTCCCTGGTTAACTTCCTACTATTTGTTGTGCTTCCTTTTCCCTTTCTGTTTCCTCAGGGGGGCAGCGCCGTGCACACAAGCGCAAACACATGCACACCAGCTCACACGTGCGCACACAGGCTTACATGGACTAAAACTTATTTATTCTTGCTAAAACACGTGCACACAGGTGCAAACGCACTTACACAACTTTAAGCAACCTTAGACATGCTTACTCAAACTTAAACGCACGCACACAGGTGCACACACGCGCACACAGTCTTACTCGGATATACAGGCGCGCACCCGCGCGCAAACACATTGCAAGCACTTCTACAAGAAACTTTAGTGTTATCCAGGGCATACACCTTCAATTTCTTGCCTTTAGCTAGGGTACCTGTTGACACACCTCTTCCAGTGATGAGTAACTGACAGCAAACACATGCCACTCTGCTCCAATGAGCTTCACTTCTTTCATACATACCCCCGTCGTGATGTCACCTATCTTCTACTCTGATACTCTCCTTATCCTACTCCTACACTCCACTGACTGTGCTCATTTGCTATGTAAACTTGGGATTCACTATCCTTACCCTCATTTGTATAGGATTGCCTACTAATGCTTGGTTACATCTTTTAGACTGAGCTTCCCCCCCTTAGCAACCTCTACTCGGTAGCCATGTTGTTTTCAGCCTGCCATTCCCTTGCATTGTAAATTAAGAATTACAATAAAATCCACATTTGTGGATTTTAATTATTGTTTTTTTTTTGTTTTTAGAGTGCAGCGCATTTGAGCTGCGCTACGCTTAAACATCGGCGAGCGGGATAAAAAAAAGATTCTTTTATTTTTATTTTGCATCAGTGAACATTGCCAATGGCTGTATTTTTGGCCATTGGCACGCTTCCTCAACTGGATACATCCTTTTTTTGGTGCTGTCACAGCTCCGTTTTGCTATATGCAGAACGGTACTCAGTTGTCAACTGAGTACATTTCTGCAAATAATACTGCTCTTACTCGGAAAGGTTCGGGTTTCCAGGATCGCAAATTTACCTCATCTGCATGCCTTTCGGCAGCAATTGAGGTAATTTGCATATCCTAACCCTGTCCGTGTAAGAGCCGTTTTAGGAGCTCTCTTGCACACCCCTGCAAGCTGTTCCTGGATTGCTCGTTGGACATGTTGGCTGCATGGAGTCTTACTCTACTCCTAGACTCAGTGCAAGCCTTCATGAATCCTGCCCTTTGTTTAATTAAAAATGCTGTTTTTTAAGACTGGTTATGTTGTCTTTATTGTTCTCTCTCTCTTTCTCTCTCTCTGTATATAAATATATATATATATATATATATATATATATATATATATATATATATATAGATAGATATATTTATTTATTCCCAAAATGACAACTGTGATATAAAAAATGTAAATTATCCTCAGGACACAGACTCAGGCAGCAACTTCTTGACCACCAAGCTTCTATTCTTTCACTCTGATAAATATTCATTTATTTTAGAATGAAATTCTGCAGAAAGATGTGGGCATTCAAAATGTGCAGAATCTAGTAAAGTCAAAGCCACTCATTTATTGAAAACAGAGTGCTCATTTCTATGTACTTAATTGCCACTGTATGCAGAAATAAATTCAGGCAATGAATCTGATTTCAAGATAGATAAAAGCTACAATGTACTAAGTCAAACTCAAGCTGAAGTGCCTGCAATCCTGCAGTAGTAATGTTAGAAAAGTAGTGAATTTGTTTGTCAAATGTAAGCTGAAAAGCTTAAAGCACACCAGCATGGTTGCCCCAGGGGTCATATCTCTCAACCTCTCCACCTCTTACAGCAAGAAATCTGGACAAAGCCAAAAGTAATGGGGGACAAAGGCCCAAAATAGGAACAAATTTTAAATATTGCTCTTAAAAAAAAAACTTGATAGAATGGCAGGTTTTTACATCAGCAAGAATTTTCTGAAGGGTAAGAAGTATGAAATTTAAATGACCATTATTATTTTCTGACTTCAGTCATCAATGATTTGCTAATGATTTACCTGAAGACAAAATTTTATGAGACCAAAAATATGAGGCAAACCTCTGGACATTCTGCGGAAATCTGGATAGTTGAGAGGTATGCCAGAGGTGGAAAAAAGATTAACCATCTTCAAATGATACGAATTAATGGTTTCACTAGGATGAAGGGAGATAAGGTGGATATGTCAAAGGTGAGTCTGGTTCTCACACCTTAACCGATTGTGTAGAAGGCTGGGCTAAATTTTTCAAGATAGCTGAAGTATTTGTGGTAACAGAACTACCAAAAGAAAGCACGATGCATTGTCTAACCCTAAAGAAGCATTAGGAACTTATTTATTCTGCCATAGCCATTATCAGCACATCTGGGAGAGCATGATGATGGCATTTGTACCCTTCCTTGCTATAACCTGGCAAATGACAATTATAGTTTAGTACCATGTAATCTCAGTTCATGGCCACAGTAATCCAGATTTGTCTAGGTTCCTTAAGGCCTATTATGAGAATATTACTGTGAATTTCTCCTCAGATTCCTGAAAAAGAAATCCATGTCTTACATAAATGCATGCATTTGTAAAGCTGCCTGCAGATTTTTCCTTACTTATCCGTGTCATGGTTCATATTTTACATGAAAACATCTTCACATGCTTACTGAAAGATACGGCATTGAGAATATTTTAGAGTTTTAGCTTAATACAGCAATTTATTTTTAACTGTGTCATACCTTCTTTAGAAACAATTTATTTAATGTATGGCCTGAGAGCTCTTTTGGGAAATTAAACATAATACTACAGGAAAAGTTAGTCTTAATACCTCTTTGGTACAATACCAGATAATATTAATATTTAAAAAGTTTTATTTGTGTTTCTTGTTATTATTTAAGAAATTATATGAAAATAACTGGGATTTACATTTGGGATGTGTTCTTTGGCAAAAGATATTCCTATCAGTGGCTTAATAATTACATTTTGTTCAGTACTCCATTCCCCATAATATTGCTTCTCATTTCAGTTTTGAAGGCTATTACATTATATGCCTAGTGACAGGTTTCAGAACGGCAATGCAGCTGAATGATATCAATGTGTCGAATGAGAACTGCATGTCAGTACAGGATTTCCTTCTTCTTAATAAGAAATTCATTGAGAAGGAATCTGTGCCATAATATGTTGCAAATATTTTACAGTCAATTATGCATCACGTGTGATGCTTCTGGCAGGAGATAGAGCAAGTAGTGTTGCTTTGTGTCTATTTTATTAGTGGATGAAGAGTATTACTGTTCCTATAAATGTTTATATTATTTGCAATGTTTAAATGAACTAATGTGACTGCAAGAGAAAGAAGAATTTGGTTCAGTTCTCTTTATTTTGATTTTGTAAGTAGCACAATATTGGCTAGTTTTGCATTTCATGAAAGTACACAACACTCAGACTGGTATTCAAGATCTAGTTATCTGCTTGAAATCAAACATTACTACTTAAAGGCAAAATGCACAAATAACATGTGCTGGGTCATTGTATGCAACTATTTTGCATAACCTATCTGAAATACATGTAGTGCCGTTGGTTAAACATCTGTTTCTACACCACACGGTTGTGGGCTCTAGGACCACAGAGATAAAACACAGACGGAAATCTTTCCCATACAGCTAATGAGTGCAATTTTCATGCTACATATGGAGAGTGTATGCATAATGCTGTCTGTGATGATGTCAGGTGTTGCCAGCTATGCCAGGAGAAATAGGGTAGTGGATATGTAACATATGCAAGCATAGCCAGCTGGAGTATTGTAAAGAATTATATGTCATTTGTATATCAAACTGATTTGTACAGGTGCTTGTGTTGAAAATATATTTTTAAAGTTGCTTGTCTTAAAAAATATACCAACAGTGGTCCTGCTGGACAGAAAAAAAATGCATGTCTATGTCAGATTGTATTGTAACTCTTGAAATGTATATTTTAACAGATGATACTGAAAGAAAAGAGGTCAATCTCAGTCCAGCTAACTTTGAAAAATGTTCTGAAATTAAATTACCTGGTTTAGGCCATAAAGATTGTATCTTATAGTTCTGATTGCAGCCAGAGACAAAATGTCTGTGAAAACAAGGACTAGACATCCTGTTGTATTGTCCTTAGCAGTGACCTAATTGCTACACTGGAAGGGTGGGACTGTTAAAATGTTTTTATGGCTTCAATATGCTATAGCACATCTTAGCAAATCTCTGTCTGTGTGTATGGTAACACATATGTGCAAGATTCTGGTCTAGTTTCTAGTAAAGTTGGGTAGTATGAGAACCGGATGCCAAATGACCAGATGTATGTGATGTAATTCTGTAATCCAGCACTGAATGATGTTTAAATACTAGATGAGACAAAAGTCTCAGAGCAGTCTATTTTTGAAACCCGCACAAAAGGTCTGCAACCAATAAATCTAAGCAAAGCAAGCAGTCAGATACAAAATAACACGCTGGATTTATAGAAATGCTATTTTAATAAAACAAAGGTTTCAGAAACACAAATCTCTTCATCAGTGTATAAAATACAATATGCAAACTTTCATTTAAATACTAAAACAAGCAAAATCACATGGTATAAGCCTCCCAATGAGAATACAGACATAGTTAAAAACAATCAACACATCAAAAGGTAATTAGTAGAAAGTTAACGCGCACTTACTAAGTGCACTTTAACTTTGCACTAATTGACTTTTGATGTGTTGATTGTTTTTAACTATGTCTGTATTCTCACTGGGGGCCTATACCATGTGATTTTGCTTGTTTTAGTATTTAAATGGAAGTTTTCATATTGTATTTTATACACTGATGAAGGGATTTGTGTTCCTGAAAGCTTTGTTTTATTAAAATAGCTTTTCTATTGGTCCATCATGTTATTTTGTATTTTTGAAACCTGGTATAGAAGCGTCACTCACCCACTTCATCTTGCCTTGCTTTAGCAAGTAACCAGGGAATACTAATTCTTTAGATCAGTCAGGAAAATATAGTGAGATTAGTTTACTGTTTTTCCTATATCTGTGTGAATCTATCCACCTGTGTTATTTTTAATATTTCCTGTGACTGAAACTCTGGTATTTATTTTAATTAGATATTTAGTATTTTCATGTTCTTTTATTATTGATTATTAAATATATTTTAACTTTTAAGTGTGGCTGGTCTTTTAGAGAATATTTTAACCTTTGAGAGCACTTATATTTATTTGGTGACACTGTGGCCTCTCCTGAAAGCCTTGCTATTTGGTCAACATTAACATTTGTATTAATATTAATTTTACTCAGTATAATTAGGTACCCTTGTAAGAGCTTTAGACTAGCTGGCTTTGGAGTGTTCTGGTGGCAGTAACTACCTTACTGTCTGGGCAAATGGTCATAGCTAGTAAATCTGTGCCAGCCTTTCCCAGGTGTGTGTGTGTGTGTGTGTGTGTGTGTGTGTGTGTGTGTGTGTGTGTGTGTGTGTGTGTGTGTGTGTGTGTGAAAATCAAATTTCAAAGAGTATGTGTGTCAGCTACTTGGAGCAAAGACACAGAGCACTCACTGGTTTCACAGAGAGGGTGTTGGAGGACTTGGCCTGGGACACTGGCTGATGACTCCACTCTATAGCTGTGGCAGTGGGGAGTCTTACTGGGGGACTGAAAAGAGAAAGACAGAGAGAGCGGGAAAATGGGAAACCCAAATCCCAGACTGAGTGTGTTCCCTGTGTGCTCTTAAGGGAAATTGTGCTTGGTGCAGAGATCTGCACCTGGAAATACTGTGTGTATCTATTTTTGTTCCAAGTGAGCATCCCTTACCAGTGTCAGTTGTGTGGATTCAGGATCCTTGATTATTGGACTAAAGGGGGGACATCACATATTGGTGAGCGGTGTTGTGAATATTAATTGAAGTTCTGTAGCCTGTAGCCAGTTGTCACTAATGGTGTGTGTACTCACAGCAGCCACAAGGTAAACATACAGAGTTTCATTTGCACAACAGTTTTATTTATTTTGTGTTAGTTTAGTTTACTCCAAGGAAAGCAGGCAAAACTGTCAGTAAAGAATTATGGCAGGCTGACAAATAACTGGCTGGTCCAGGTGTGCAAAGCCAAAGGACTTTTGCATGCCAAACTGACTAAAGAAGAAATTATTTCAGCCTTGGTCACAGCTTAGACCAGCAACAAGGATGATAATCAGTCTGTTGATGGGAATTTGCAGCCCTCAGAAACAGTTCACCTTTTCCTCAGAGGACTTAAAAATCCATTTGGAGTTAAAGAGACTTGTACTGGTGGCCAAACGTTTAGAATGAGAATCAGCAGAGAGATGGCCATGTTTGAAGGCCAAAGAAAAGGAGAAACAGATGGAGTTACAATCAGCAGAGAGACTGCAGTATTTGGAGTCCAAAGAAAATGAGAAGAAATATCAACATGAGAGGCAGATGCTGACTCTTCAACAGGAACATAGCAGTAATGGGAAGGGAATAACCAAACCTCAGAAGCAATAAAGGTCAGTTAACTTCCTCCACAGTTTACTGAGGGTGATAAATTTGATAGTTTTATTCATATATTTGAAAGTGTAGGTAAACAGTATAATGTTGACCAAGGGGTCTTGGTTCGGTTCCTGACTCCCTTACTCCATGATAAAGCTGTAACTGCTTTTCTAAATTGTCTGATACTGACTGTTTAAACTATGATAATATAAAATGTTTACTAGAATGAATTAAGTTAACACCTGAAGCTTACAGAAAAAAAGTTTTGTGAGCATAGACACAAGGCAGATGAAAGTGTGTGTGATTATATTGCTGAATTCAGCACTTATGGTCATAGGTGGGTGAGTGATCATCACATTTGAAAGACTGTCAGACCTTTTGTGGAGGGAACAAGTCCTTAGCACTTTGCCTGAGGACATGAAAATCTGGTTTGCAGACCGGGAGCATAACTCTGCAGATGAGCTGGGGAAAATTGGGATCTCTACTTATCAAGCAGGGCATCACTGCACAAGAAGGGGATACCCAGTGCTGTACATGGATATAAGGGAACCCATGGTGGGTAGCCTAAACAACCCCAACAGAGTTTGCCATTAACAGGTGAAGCCACTAGTTCAGGTACACAGCCAGGACCAAAGGTTAGATGTTTTAAATGTCACCAGCAAGTCCATGTATCATACAGATGTCCACAGAAGCAAGGTGGGGAACTAAAGGTGAGGTAGTCATCAAGTGGGAATAACAGTATGCCAGTGGTAAGTTGTATGGAGACAACAGGGGTACCAAACTATCACTGGAGTTTATAATCTATCTTACTGAATGGAAAACAGGCCTCTGCTAAGAGAGAGATACAGCCTCTGACATAACCATTGTGAAGCCTGCAGTTTTTAAAGAGGAGCAGTACCTGCTTGGGCAGTCCATTCCAGCCAGAGCTTTATGAAGGACCACATTCTAAATGCCTTTGGCAATGGTTCGCCTTGACTGGGAGGGTGGAAAAGGAAGCAAGTGAGTAGGTGTGTTTGAGGATATCCCTGCAGATGTCTTGACTGGGAATGATTTTTTTAGGTTCATAGCTGTTTAGTAGACTAATGACCACAAGGGCCTTTTTAAGCCATGCTATGCATCCCAAATTTCTGACAAGTTGCCATACTTTTGATAAGTATAAGCATGGGACTGTAAGATGAACCATTTACAGGTTACCTGTTTGCATTAGAGAAATAGGTGCCAAACCAGGGATGAATTTCTGGTTTACCATCCAATTGTCCAAGTTGCACTTGAATTGGGTTAGGGAGGAACTCTGCTTCACATGGATGGGGAGCATGTTCCATAGATGGGCTAGTCTCTGGGATACCTACCTATCTCTCCAGCAGGTCCTATTTATATCATAGGCAAGGCTTTAGTCTTTAGAATGGGTAATTCTGGTATTGTTTGTTTTGTGGATATGCAGGAGGTCCATCAGAGTGGGGTCTGACAATGCCCTGTGTGCCAGGCATAGATCTCCACTCAAAAGCCTGTAGGACATAAAATACAGGGATAGGGCCTTGAGACAGTCTGCATAGGACATATTACTTATGCCATTTATTCTTTTAGTGAGGAACTTCTGTGGACGTTCCAGTTGTTGCATATGCCTGGTTAGGTATATACCAAAGGGGGCATTGTACTCAATGATAGGTCTGATGAATGCAAAACAGTGGAACGAGGACTTCCTTGGACTTATATCCCATACCTTTGTTTATAGGTTGCACAACATAGAATGATTTCCTCACCGCTGTAGACAGGTGATGATCAAAGACTAGATTAATCTATGTGTGTCCCTAAGTCCCTGATTACTGGGTCAACACTGAGGGGTGTGTTGTCAATATGATAGTTATCAGGGATGGATGACTTCCCAAAGGATACTATCATGCATTTCTTAGCATTTAGTTTTAATCAATGGCTCTGACATGAGTTCTTTGTCTGTGTCAGCCCCTCCTGGAGAACATTTGTGTCAGTGTGAGATTCAATGACAGCTCCTAATTTGCAATCATCTGGAAATTTAGTCAGCCAGAGACCACTGACATTGGCCTTGACTTCTGAGAAATAAACGCCAAAAAGGAGCTTTCCAAGGACTGATCCCTGAGGGACTCCACTTCTGACTGGCCTCTTTGCAGAGGTGGACTCCGCATTTCTAACTTCTAGGGTCCTGTCTGTGAGCCAGTTGGCTATCCACCGGGTAAAGTACGAGTCTGTACCTAACCTCTTGAGTTTGTCAACAATGCCCGAGTGGGGTATTGTGTCAAATGCCTTGGAAAAGTCAAGGTAGGCAGTGTGAATGATTTTGCCCTCATCCATTGTTTTGGTGACCTTCTCAAAGAAGTCCACCAGGTTGACTAGGCATGATCTGCCCTCGACAAAACCAAACTGGTTTGGGTCCACTGTCTGGAGATTTACTATATTGCTATTGATCATCTCCATGATTACTCTTTCCATGGCTTTACATATAAGACTAGTGAGACTTATGGGTCTGCAGTTTCCAGGGTCTGTAAGATGGCCCACCTTTGTGCAGATGGATGACTGTTGCCTTTCTCCATTCATGAGGCACAAAGCCTGTTTGGAGGCTACAATTACATAGAAATTCCAGAGGCCCTGACAGGTCATGTTTCATGCTATTTAGAAGGCATTCTGGGATACTGTCTGGGTCCATTGATGCAGCGTTCATGGTCTTAGAGAGAGCATTAAGGACCTGTTCCCTAGTCATAGTAGGGGGAGTTATATTTGATATTTCCTGAGGGAAGGTTGAAGGGGAGAGAGGAGTAAAGTTGGTGCTGAATTTATCAGCCAGGAGGTTTACTATATCTTCTGGCTCAGTATAGGTAGATCCATTTACAATGAGCTCTGCACACAATTGTGTATTGTCTTGAGGTTGCTGACATAGCTAAAAAATGCTTTGTGGTTGTCCTTTGCCTGGGAAGTGAAACTTACCTCAAATTTGGCTTTGGTAGACTTTGTTTGTCTCTAAGTTGTTTGTTTATTTTGATGAGAGTGCATTTATCCTGCTGGTGCTGTACCTCATAATTTTTGCCATGATTTCCTTCCTCCTGTTATGCATCTGATTGATTTTGTGATTCCAACAGGGTGGCTTGTTTTTTGAGTTCGTTCTGTACTTCTTACTGGTAGGTACAGCTGCCTCTATGCAGCCATTAACATCCTTGTACTGGTTTCTGTGAACAGTTCTGCATAGACAGAAGTGTTCTCAGGGTATATAGGGGCTGGAAATGTTGCCAGGTTCTCGCTTAATAGCAGGAGGTTAGCCTTAGAATAGTTCCTGAATATTCCCGGTTTAGCTGGGGGTCCAGGTTTTATTTTAGCTTCAAAGGAGACCATTTTGTGGTCTGACCTTATCAGGGAAGGCATTACAATAGTGGGTATGCAGCACTCTCCCATATTTGTGAGGACCAGATCCAGTATGGTTGCACCCCTGGTTGGTGTATTGACTATCTGGTCCAGGTAGTTTGTGTTTACAAAATCCAGGAATCTCTGTGCATGTACATTTGATGCTGTATAGAATTCCCAGTTAATTGTGGGGCAATTAAAGTCACCCATGAATATGATATTGGGTTGGATGGTTAGTGTTTCTAATAAGGGTAAATACATGGTATGGATTTCTTGGGTCATAGAGGGGGACCTATAGCTTGTAAGGCAGTGATATTGGATTTCACCTATGGTGATTTGGACATGGAGCAGCTCAAGTACATTGCCCTTTTGATCAGCCTTGAAGTATGTTTATTTTTGATGTAAATAAAGACACCTCCACATTTAGTCCCTGCCTGTGAAGTAGCTGGTCTAAATGTTTGGAAATCATTATAACCTTGCACTGTTGGTGTACTATCTGCAGCTTTAAACCACCTCTCAGAGACTGCACAGACATCAGCATTCCCTAGGGTAAAGAGAGCTTCCAGGGAGTGGAGTTTTTTTTGTTTGTTTTTGTTTAGGCTCCTAGCATTGAGCAGTAATACCTTTAAATTTTCTTGGTTTTGATTTGCTATGTTATAAGTAATTTTAGTTTGGCATTGCCTAAAAAAAGCACTATGGGGAAGAAAATGTTATAGCTAATATTCGAAAGCCTGGAGGGGAGAGGTGCAGACCATTCCTGGCAAAACAACATGGTCTGTTGACCATCTCCTTCCATGCTGACAAATATTGCACCCCCTTAGAATGATTCCAGAAAGTAAGCCAATTATTAAAGTCAGACATCTTTTGTTCATATTGTGGCATCACCCTTGGAGAAGGTAAAATGCTGCTCAATGCTAGGCTCATACCAGCCTGAGACACATTCTGAGAACTCTATGATGTCTGTCTTCATATAGTCTAGGGAGGTATGTCTCAGGTCATTTACTCCCACATGGACTATGACTGAGTCATATTAGTAACTGTGGTCAATAACCTGAGTGCATGCACAATGTGGTGGATCCTAGCCCCTAATAAGCAACTGACAGTAACTTTCTCCTTACTCAGCCTGGTGAGAGGGACATCAGTGTGTCTCACCATGGAGTCTCCAATAACTAGACTGTTGGATTGTGAGGTGAATTTCCTTATGGGCTTAGAGGTGCTCTATGCGATGTAGCTCTCTGTGTTGTTGTGGGTGTTGTTTTAAAAGAGTGTGTTTGAGGCTGCTGAGGGTATTTTTTATGTGTACGTTGTCTAGGAGGTCTTTTTGGTTTAGGAAGGTTGCATGAAAGTGCCTCAGTATATGTGGGCATAGCCGGCTTTAGGGACCAGTGAACCCTGTGGTAACTGGAGGATCCCTGGTCCTGGGTGGGACCTCAATCACAGCAAGTTATCTTATCTTGATATTTTGTAACATGTCTGTTAAACCAGCAAAAGCTAGTACAGCAATCTTGTATGCTTAATAAATGGGGGGGGGGTAATAATAATTCTTATTTTTATCTCTTTCAAAAGTCAAATATCTTTAGTTAAAGTAACAGTGTCTTGTCAAGTAACTGGCTTCACAATTCCATTAAGTGTTTTACCAGTGACATAATACCCCTGGCTTAGTTAAACCCTGCTGGTGGATGTCCTGTCCACTAAAACTAACAACATAGCTTAGCTGTTGGTACCTACAATACTTGTGGCTGCAGGGGGGCACGTTAATCATCCCTGACTGTGTGGGGGCCCCACAAAAGGTGCTGTTGGTTGGAGAAAAATGAGAAAAAAATATAATTAATTTTTGCTTGTACTGCTTAATCTGAACTGGGATGTGATATGACCCTGTTAGGCTAAAGCTGATAATAAACAGAGAGAGGGAAATCAGCAGCCCAAGTGACTGATTTCAGTGCACACCATAGAGTTTCAGAAGAGCTAATCCTTCTGATTTTCAGGGATGGTTTCTCTTTCAGGGAGTTTAATAAATGCTGTCAGAACACCAGATATTGTAACTCTCAATGTCTTTGCTGAAGAATTCTGCTCAGTGCCAAAAATAATAGCAGAATTTTTCTTCTTCTTTCCACAGTCAGGGGTCGCCACAGTGGATCACTTGTCTGCTCATGATTGGCAGTGAAGTTTTATGGTGTTGAGTTGCCAGCCCGGCGCCCAACCTTCCACAGAAGGCACATATGCATGCACTCATGACTAGGGCCAATTTAGTGTGTCCAATCCACCTACAGCATGTCTTTGGGATGTGGGAGGAAACCGGAGCACCTGGAGGAAACCCACGTGACCACAGGGAGGACATGCAGACTCCACACAGAAGACACCCCAGCCGAGGATCGAACCAGAAAACCTCTTGCTGTGAGGTGGCAATGCAAACTGTTGCACCACTGTGGCTGCCCCAAAGATAATAGCAGAATAAAGGCTCAATATGAGGATCACATTTTAAATATTATCTAATTCACATAAAATGTTACTAGAATAGCACATTTTGCATCAACATGCATTTTTTTGGACAATAAAAAGTATAAAACTATGATGTCTGGCCTTACTGACTGTCTGTACTCTTAAATGATTTGCCTGCAAATAAAACTTTTTATTTTTATTTATTTATTTTTTTATGAAGGACAGAGCAAAATTATAAGGCAAAATCAAAGAATATCTGTGAAATCAGGGAAAGTGACAGGTATTAATTTACTCCTCAAAGAGATAAAGTGACTTACTCCTGCTGTTTGATGACTGCTAAACTGCAGTCACTAATCTGTTGTGTCAGTATCACTGTTGCACAATATATTGGGCCGGATTTATGAAAGCGTGCACGGAGTTGTAGAGTAGTGTAAGATGTCAAACAGGCAAAATGTCTGCCGTGCGATCCAGGAATAGCCAGCAGGGGCGTGCACGAGAGCTGCTAAAGCTACTCTTGCATGGACAGCATCATGGTATGCAGATTACCTCATTTGCTGCTGAAAGCTATGCAAATGAGGTAAATTTGCAATCCAGGAAACACTATCCTGTCCATGGAAGATTAGTGTTATCTGCAGAAATGTACTCCATTGCTAACGGAGTATAGTTCTGCAAATAGCTAAACAGAGCTATGACAGCTCCAAATAAAGGATGCATACAGTTGAGGAAGCATGCCAATGGCCAAATATAAGGCCATTGGCATTTATAAATGTTTAAAAATATAAAAATATAAAAATCTAACTTTTTTCCCCCGATCTCCAATGTTTAAGCATAGTGCAGCACCACGCAAACATGTGGTGCTTTAAAAAACAAGAAAATAATTTAAAAATAGCCAAAAATAGGCATTTTCACTAAAAAGCTTATTCTGCCATGCAGGTGAATGGCAGGCTGAAGTCAACATGGCCACTGAGTAGTGATTGCTAAGTGGGGGAAGCTCAGTGTGAGAGATGTAACCATGAATTAGTAGGCAATCCTATGCAAATGAGGATAAGGATAGTCAATCCCAATTTTCCCCAGCATGAGAGCCATGTCCCAAGAGTGTAAGAATAGGAGTAGGTGAGTAGTAGAGTAGAATATAGGTGACATCATGAAGGGGTGTGTCAGAAAGGCTGTAAGCTAATTGGAGCACAGTGGCTTGTGTTTGCCCTGAGTTGCTCAGGATTGCAAGAGGCGTGCCTACAGTTGTCCTATTTGAAAACCTGAAACCAAAGGTGCACACTGTTACAAGATCGGAAATTTCTTGCAAACATGCACACAGCATGCGCGCTCATGTGTGCTCGTGTGCGCACATGTGCGTGCGTGTGTGTGTGTTTGTGCTTGTTTGCACGGTGCAGCCCCACGCGGAAACAGAAAGGCAAAAGGAAGGAAGAGAAGTAGTAGGAAGTTAACCAAGGAGAACTAGCAGAGCTGCCAGGTGAAATATATCAGAATCACCCAATTGCACAGGCAGCAGACTAGCCCAGCCCAGCCCAGCACTTTAAACTCTGCAAACAGCATTCCCCCCTGTATTTTCCCAAGAACTCTGCAACACTACAGTATACAAACAGGGAAAGCTTAAAAAGCTTAAGTCAGATAAAATGTTAGGGGCTGCTCTTGCTATCATAAACCAACATGTGCAAGCTGCTGAGGGTGGAGATGTTGTGAATGCTGCTGAGCAACCCACAGTGAGGAGACGGAGAAGAGTGTACAGACCCAGGGTAACCTACCAGGGGCTACATGAGCTGGAGATAGTGGAGCACTACAGGGTGGACAGAGACCTCCTACAGCAAATTGTTGAGCTGTGCCGGCTACGTCTCAAACACAGAACCAACACTGGGGAACCCATCCCAGTGGATATCAAGGTATGTGTTTGCATAAGAATACTAGCTACAGGTACCTTGTAAAGACCAACTGGTGATATGATGGGGATTCCACAGGCATCAGCATCCAGGGTCCTTCACCAGTTCCTGGATGCCATGTCAGCACATGCCGGTGAGCACGTATATTTCCCCAATTCCTGTGAGGCATTGGCCAACAATATGCATCTTTTCCACCAAATAGCAGAATACCCTGAGGTAGTGGGTGCAACTGACTGAACGCACATAGGCATCAAAGCACCACCCAGTGATCGGGGTAGGGTCTACATACACTGCAAGGGCTTCCCCCTCCATCAACTGCCAGGTCATGTGCGATCCCAGGGCATAATAATGAATGTGTGTGCTGGCTGCCCTGGAAGCTATCACGATTCCCACATCTGGCATCTGACACAGCTGTACCAGAGATTTGCCAATGGGGACATCCCTGATGGTCACCTAGTGGGGGATGCTGGATACGCACTGGAGCCATGGCTGATGTCACCCATCAGAAATGCACACACACCTGAACAAGAACTCCATAATGAGGCACACGCACAAACAAGAAACATAATTGAGTGTGTGTTTGGGATGCTCATGTCATGGTTCCAGTGCCTGGACACATCTGGTGGAGCCTTGCAGTACTCACCAACTACATGTACCCAAATTGTTATGATATGTGCCATGCTACACAATATGATCCTGCGGAAACAGCTGCAGTAGGAAAAGCATGGGTCAGGACCATACAGACCCCCACCATTGCCAAGGCCTGCACATGCACAGCGTGACTCAGAGGAGGAACAACCTGAGCCTGCCCCAGTAGGCAGAATGAGGCGTGCCCAGTATGCCCTGGCCTTAACAAAGAGGCAATGCATAGCACATACACTGACTCAGTAGGAACCCTGGAAATGACACCTCTCTCTGACTCACACATACAGTAAAAGGGATGCCTAACTTGACACTACCTGTTTTCAAACATGTATAGGGAGTGTACTATGTGCATCCGACATGGGCAGCCTGCAGCACCACCTGAGGCATGAGTGCCCTATTTTAAGCAATATAAAGCACTGTTGAGTACATTTTACCAGTATTGAGCATATATAAATACAATTGCACGTAGCTGCACACCACGCTAACCAGCGCATCATCGGGCAACGTTGAGCAACATTAAGCAATGTTGGGCAAAGTCGGGCAAAGTCGAGCAAAGTCGAGCAAAGTCGGGTAAACACGCTCACACCTGCTTTACTGTTCCTTAACCAGTCAGGTCTGCCCAGCAGGAAAATAAAAAGCAGTGACAGGGCTCGAACTCAGGATACTGTGAACTATAGTCACAATACTGAACCACTAAGCCATGACAGCATTTCACTGGCACAGACACAACTTAAGTCACTCACACATGCCAGTTGCGGGGGGGGGGGGTCACATACCTAACAGTCACAGCCAGCAGGACAATTGTAGACAAATGCAAACACAAACAAATCATGCCCTTTGAAGAGGTATATGAGTAACCTCCCCCCAGGCCTATGCAGACAGATAACAGCAGGCCAGACAGTGTGATGTGGGTTGGGTAGGCTATGAAGTCACAAACTAATATGCATGTAATTGGAAGTTAAGGTCTATAGTACAGTGGTATGCCTCAAGCCAGTACGATAGGCAACAGTACATACTGAAATGGAGTACCTGACATAGCAGTGCAGGCCTAGCAAATGTGTATAAGTGTCAGGTGTACCCCTCATCCTATGTACACCCACAGTAACAATCAGGTGTGCCCCCCCAGGTAGAAATGTACAAATAATTGCTGTCCCCCCTGCATGTAGAAATGTTGATAAGTCTATGCAAATTATCTCATGGAAGCCCTGCAGGCACAGCGTGCTTCCTGTCGAAGTAGAACACAAATGTGAGCCCTGAAGTAAAAACCAACTTGATTTTTCAAACACATTTAGTATATATGCCCATAATGGGCATGCTCACTCACTTAAACAAATTTAGCAAATTTCAGTCAGCAACATACTGAAAGGTCATACTGGGCATGCTCATACACTTAGGCCATGTCTGAGTACAGCAGTGGGCCACACATATCTGGCAGTTGCAGTTCTTACTCCAGACACTTGTCACTATTCACCAATCCTGCCTTGTGCACACAGTGATATGAAAACAGACCCATATAATATATTGGACCCCTGTCATAATCAAACTATGTACTACAAGTACTTAAGTTGTTCAAGGAAAGTGAAAATCCAAAGAAGACCAATAAATCTCCGATCAGTATCATCAAGAAACAATGAGCACTCTTAACATTATCCAGCCATGTGTTGGAAAAAATATTGCCAAAGAGTCCATAGAGAACCATGAAGCTTTCTTTCGCTATGTCATAAATATCAATGTAAACTCATATATGTTCTGAGTCAGTGCAAAGTGCAAATGAATACATGTACATGACTGACATTGCCAACATCTTGTCAGACAGGTTCATACATATTTGTCCCCTCTCACTGACAAAAGGGCACATTACCATACCTGGAGATTGTGAAAACCCAGAAATCACATATACAATGGTTAAACAGCTTTATCCAAACCTAAAAACACTGCGTCTATGGGATGACATGGTTTCCCTGGCTGTGTCATATGTGAACTCCAAAACAAACAGACCTTGCCCCTGAACAGTCTGTTAAGACTCACCCTCTGTACAGGATATGAAACTGTTGAATGAGTTACAACAACATTTGGCACACTCCACAAGTGTTGGTGCACAACAGACCATGGGATCTATAGTCTTATAAGCCTAATAAGCCTAATCTGTAAGGCCCTGGAGTCCATCATTATGGGACTCATAAACAGAGCTATTGGGAGCCAACAAACACCCAACCCTACCCATTTTGATTTGGTCAGGGGCAGATCATGGCTCCTAAACCTGCTAGACAGTTTTCAAGGCAGTTACCCAGGACATACATCAATGAAATGAGCTACACATGGCCTACATAGACCTTGAAAAGCCCTTTTCCAACATCCCACACACATGTCATATCCACAAAATCAACAACCTGTGCATAAACACGTCTGTCATCTGATGGATTGCCAACTGGGGCACAAATAGACCCCACAAGTTAAGAATTGTGGTCTCCCTGCTGGACTTTAAGCTGGTAACAACTGCTGTCCCCCATGGCTCAGTCCTGGGACCCCTCCTGTCTGGTGTATACTTTTCAGAAATACAGTCAAACACACAAGGGTTATGGTTAGTAAAGTTTCTGGATGACTGCAAAAAGGTTGTCATAATCGATGTTTGGGACAACAGAGGCATCCTTAAAGAGGGTCTCAGTCAGACAGATGTGGTGTCAAAATTATGGCCTCGAGCTACAGTCATACAAATAACACATAGGTGCCAACACCCTAAATATGGAGGTAATAATAAGGGATCTATGGACACATGTGGATAGTCATCTCTACTTCCAGAAACACATTCACAAAGTGGTTAGAAAATAATGCTATGTGTTCCCACAAATTGCCAAGGTCTTTGCATGTAGGTCAAAGGAGGTTCCCTCTACTCATCAGTCATCAGACCCATCAGAGAGTATCACAACACACTTGTGATGAATCTGACTAGGCACCTTCAGCAGCTGGAAAGACCACTGTAGTACCTCAACAAGAGGATTACTTGCCTCAAACAGTTGCCCCATGCAACAAGACTGAAGTTAACTAAATCTTTACTCTGTTGCATACTGTCTACTCAGGCGATCTCTGCCCAACAGACAGGTCCATGTCCAATGCAGAACTGATGTACATGCTCTATCTGAAGTAAGCCCAAGCTCACTGTGCCACATGCTCTAGGGATATCATCATCACAACAATAAATAGAACATGTTGGAGGGATACATTACTAACTCACAGACTTCCCTTGATTTGGAACAGGCTCCCAACCTACATTAAGCTAAGTCCCTCACTGGCACTCTTCCAGAGGAGCCTTGATGAGTGTATGTGAAACTGAACTGTCACACCATGGATCACTTCATCGGCTCTACTACACAGAGGCCTAGGGAACTAACCCCATGTGTGGTGATAGCTGCACACTCTGGCCATACTAATATATGCCTCCAGGCAGATAGCCTATTACCTACCTATGTACCTATATATATGTAGGGGGAACACAGTATAATAAGCCAAAGATGGATGGGCAGAGATGTGTGTAAGAGGGTGACCATGGCAGGGAGCCATCCAGGACTGTCTCACCCAGCACACATCCCAATGGCACAAACGATATGAGGTGCACATCTCACCCACTGTACATAACAACCACCAGTATCTCTAAGCATTACAGTGTATGTGGTCCACATGCCTGCTGTACAACATGACTGTACAATGAAGTACACATTTACTATCTGTAGACATGTACCTGTCACATAGGTTCATAGGTATGTAGTAGACTATCTTCACAAAGGCATATATTAGCCTAGGCAAGTAGTGCAGCTTTCACCACCCAATTGGGTAGTCTCCTAAGCCATAGTTCTAATAGTTAGTACCCTAAGCCCTTTTCTAGTGGGGCTTCTGATGTTATGCCTAGCATGAATTGTCTGTTTCCCATCCACTCATCAAGGTTCCTATTGAAGAGTGTCAGCGAGGGGCTCTGTCTGATGTACATTGGGGCTCTGTTCCACAGTAAGGCAAGTGTCTGGGATTGTACTCTATCCCACTAGCATGTTGTATCCATTGTTGTGATGAGGTTCATATCCCTGGAGTGTGTACTGTGACTCAATTTTGTTATCTGTAGATGGAGCATGTTCAATAGTTATGTGTTGGACATGGCTCTGTATGTTAGGCAGAGTGTGCCTCCGAGTAGGCGGTACACTACGGAGAACAGATTTAGTTTTACCAGTTGTGTTGCATAACACAACTGTTTGAGGTCAGTAATCCTCTTGGTGAGGTACCTCTGTGGTATCTAAAGCTGCTGGATATGCTTAGTCGAGTACATCCAAAATGGTGCATTGTACTCAATGATGGGTCTGATGACTTAAGAGTAGAGGGCCACCACTACCTCTTTTAATCCTGATGCAAACCCTTTGTTGATTAGGTGGGCCACATAGGATTTCCTAATCACTTTGGCAACATGGTTGTCAAAGGAAAGATGACTATCTACTTGTGTTCCCAGATCCCTTATTACTTTGTCAATTTTTAGGGGGTAACACCTATGTGGTAGTTTGTGGGTACTTTGTTTTCACCAAAGGGGATTACTATGCATTCTTTCACATTGAGCTTGAGGCCATGATTCTGACACCACACATCTGTCTCACAAAGTCCCTACTGGAGAATATTTGTGTCATCCGGGGAATCTATTATGGCAAACACCTTACAGTTCCCAACAAACTTAGTCAACCACAACCCTCCTGTGTTGGCATGTACTTTTGAGAAGTCTATACCAAACAGGAGGGACCCCAGGACTGAACCCTGGGGGACACCAGTTTTTACCAGTGTAGAGTCTGACATGTAGTCAGCAACTCTTAATTTGTGGGATCTATCTATGAGCCAGTTTGCAATCCATCTTGTGCTGTATGGATTCATGCCCAGGTTGGTGAGTTCATCTAGGATACCGGACTGGGGAATGGTGTCAAATGCCTTAGCGAGGTATAGGTAGGCTATGTGGAACTCATTTCAATCATCTGTAGCCTGGGTAACTGTCTCAAAGAAATCCACCCAGTTCAGGAGGCGTTATCTGCATTTGACAAAGCCAAACTGGGTGTGCTCAACTGTGTGAAGGTTCTGAATGTCTTTATTGTTGACTACCATTATGATTGGATCCATTGCCTTGCAGATCAGACTCATCAGGCTCATAGAGCATGAATGCTAAGGGGCTTTTGTGGCTCCACCTCTGTGGAGTGGGAAGAACATTGCTGTGCATCATTCTATGGGTACATATCCTGTAGAGAGGATGTAGAGAGAGGTGTAGATAACAATTTTTTTGAATTTGACAAATGCATCTACAAACAAATTTCCGGTGTAGCGATGGGGGCCAGGGTAGCTCCGGCCTTTGCCAATATCGTTATGGCGGACTGGGAACAAGAACATCTTAAAAATCATCCACATTTTAGTAAAGCTAAGTTTTATGGCAGGTACATTGATGATTTGGTGTTTGTGTGGGATGGAGAAAAAGCTGAATTTGACAATATGGTTGAAGAATTGAATAAAACTACTAGCTTCTTGACATTCAAACACAGTGGGTATGGCAAGTTGATCAATTATTTGGATATTTGCCTTTATATAGACTTCACAAGGAATGCACTACAGAGTAAGGTGTATAGAAAGCCTTGCTTCACTAACCAGTACTTGCATAAAGATAGTCTGCACCCCATTCATATGAAAAAAAATGTCATCAAAGGGCAGATGATTAGGCTTAGTCGTTTAACATCTGACGACAATATTTACAATGAAGAAATTTTACAGTTAAGGAATTTGTTTTTGGATAGAGGGTATAAGAAACACATGATAAAAAAGTTAGAGAACGAAGTCAGAATGCTTCGTCACGGGGTAGCTGAACCAATTCTGACAATCAACAGGAATGACAATAGTGACGAAGTATCAATAGGGGTTACTAGAAAAATCAACAATATGACTGACAATTTTCAAACTGCATTTCCCCTTCCAATCTGTAACGAATTGTGGAGTATAAGAAGTATCATAGAAAGGAATTGGTGCATCATAATAGGGAACAGAGAGCTAATGTCATGCATCAGTTTAAAACCAAGTTTTACATACAAAAATGTAACTAATATAAAAAGTATTTTAGAAATCGAACATGGTACTAACACAGAACTCATTAGGGAGATCAGCAGAAAGAAGGGAACATTTGCGTGCCAGAATTGTAGACAGTGTCGATACATTAGTAATACCTCCTTTGTGACACTTAAACACATAAACAAGACTTTTTGGGCAAACAAGTATCACAATTGTAATAGTGAATATGTAGTCTATCTGGCCACATGTTCGACCTGTGAAAATTATTACGAGGGAAAACCAAAAGGATGTTAAAACGTAGGATTTACGAGCACACTTTAGCTATAAAAAACAAAGATAAAAACAATTCTCTGGCTAGACATTCATTGGAATGTTTGGATTTCAAGAAATTTGAGTTCTTTGTCTTAGATCATGTAGAGAAAAGTTTGCTAAAGGGAGACTTGAACAACAGGTTAGAGCAGAAAGAGTCTTTGTGGCAGTTGTGCCTGGGAGCAGATGAATCTCCAGGTCTCAATGACTCGATAAACATCAAATGTTTCCTACTATATAGATAATTTGGTATAACATTTCATTCCACCAGCCCAACATTAGTATGTAGGGGTAGGGGTAAGAGAGAGATTATGTGTATAAGGGTCTGGTAGGGTGTTTTCTTGTTGTGTGTTGTTGTGTGTGCTTGTGTTAACACCTGGACATTTTTCACACACACAAACACATTCAGATGTGTATAGAAGTGAACACACGCACAGATCTATGTATGTCAAGAAGACAAACATGTTCATTGATACAAATGTGTATATGGGCATTTACACCTCTAGAGATATTTTTGCTCATAAATCATACACTTCCACCAGTCTTATTTTAGTTACAAGACATCTTCATTTTAGTATTAGATATCTTCATTTTAGTCAAAGACACAATTACAGTTCATGTTTTTCATCTACTAGTTGATTTTCCTTCATTTTCAACAACTCTGTCACAGGAGTCATCATTAAGTGAGCGTTTACAAATTTGACTAGTTGTGCCATCTGGTGTAGGTCCACACTTCCTTCATCTTATTCCATTTCATTAGTTATAGATGTCTTAACGGTGTTTGAATTTGAATGTTAGTGGAAGTGAATAATTTACTGTGGGAGACATCTGGTGATTCTTGTCTATTTTTGTAGAAAACACCAGTGGAAATTCTTCCACGGGACCATCATTTGACACCACTATGATTGTCAGTAACACTTTTTATTTTTGAGATTAATTAACTATGGTTCAATATGGACGATGCAATACCAGGCTTAGCTGGAATTTATTTCATTTCAGTCAATAGAGTTACATTTTCAAGTAATGGACATCAGTTAACCACTGTTCATTTTAAAAGTTTTGATACTCGGTTATTATAGATTGATTTTTATTCAGATGTTATTATCATTTTTGTAACGATGTACAAATGCTATTAGACCACACATTTCAAAAAATGTTTTTATATATATATAATTTTTAAAAAAATGTCAATTATTGTTATATGGGATGTACATCATTTCCTGTTCATGACTATAAAACCAGGATGTTGGGAGGCATCCTGGTTTTCTGAGGAAGTTCACGTTGACAATAAAGTGAAAGAAAGCGCTAAAATCTATCTGGCTTTGCAGCTTCTTTTAATTTTTCCACAGTCGCTAACTCTTTGGTTTTTTCAGAGTTTTGTTCGGGGTTCCGAAAGTGTGTTTTAATTTTGGTTCTTTTTGGTTAAGTGACTGATTTGGAAATTTTAAGGATGGCTACGGAAGTCACCTCCCAGGATCCTTTGCTTGACGTTTCTATCCATTCTACGCCAGGCGTAGACACAGGGGTTGTGGACCGAGTTATTCGAGCTGAAGAGCTAAAGGAACGTAAGACGTCAGAACACGAACTTGTTCAAACTATCACGGAGATAGTTTTGGGTTGCTTGAGCAAAAAATTGGAAAGTGACCACAGGCATTTCACCGCAGTTACGAACATTGGAAGAGCTACTGGTTTGAGTACAGGGGTATCAAGAAATGCTAACCTCATTGATAACACCACTTCGTCTAATCACGCTGAAACGGAAGTGTTCATGGATGGGATGGAGCACACCGGCAATGTTTTGGGGTTGGTTATGAACGAACAAGCCAATCCATTCACAGACATAAAGAGTTCAACTACTCCAACTACTTCGACATCAGTAAGTAATTTTAACAACAATACAATACAGAATTGTAAAAAGTTAATTTTTGAACTTGAAAGACTGGTTTCAAGGCATACTATTTTACGCCTTGAGACTCAATACTTAGGTGAATGTATTTCACGTAGTGTGGTACCAAAAGGCCTCAGGACTGCAAAATTTCCCAACTGTGTCAGTCCTGGCGATGAACTCTGTTTGGCATTAACAAAGCTTTACAACGATGCTGGCATTTCTATGATGCGCATATTAGTAGCACATTATGAGGGAGAAATAAAAGATTTAACGTTGAAAATCAAGACTGTAGACTGTGATATTAAAAATCATAGTAGTTTTTTACAACTGATATCCTTGTATAATGGTATCGAAGCAAAGACCAACAGGCTTCGAGCTACCATTATTGCAAGGAAGCAAAATAAATTACGAAGGGATTTAGCAGCCTACGAAGCAAACGAGGCCTACATTTGTTCCTATAACGATAGTAAAGGTATGGACAATAATCCGAATAGAGAGACTGTGACTGTCACTAATTTAGTAGATAAAGACTCAGTTATAAACAACAATCGTGGGATTCAAGCAGACACTTCAATTAACAATATTCCATCTGGAGTTGGGCAAAACCAGAAGACAAACACTGATAGACAGGTTGCAGATAACAACAATGATGTTCCAGTCAATAATGAAGTGTTTGCTTCTACTAGTTTTGCCGAGGTGGTGAATTCTACAAACAATAACAGGGGTGTCCCTTTTCATCAACTAAGGACACAACCAAAGAGGACTACCAAGTGGTTCAACACCACTCAGTACAAGGCAAAACCCAAAGGGAAAAACAAAAAGAAGTGGTGAATTCACCACTTCAGGTCAATGATTATTGTATTAGTGTGGTTAACTTGAGTGATCACATGTTGACTGAGGCCTGTGTAAATGTTTTAAAGAAGGGCTGTAACTTCATTCCAGCCAACAAGATTAAGATAGGAAGTTTGTTGGTTGATTTTAGATTATACATGCGCAAATTAAATTTAAAGTACATCTTACATGATGTGGCTGTCAACAATTTAGATAATGACAAGAAGTTAAGGCGACCTAGTACTTTTAATCCTGCTTTGATAAACGCGTTGCAGGTTTTTCAAAAAACTTGTGAAAGGGAGTTTAGGAACATGGGTAACAGTGACATTGTAGACAACTTAAGTCACCTAGAACGTGAAGCTTTGTCTAGTTTATCTCTTGCCTCTGACATTAGGGTTATGAGAGCAGACAAAGGGGGTAAGTTAGTAGTGATGAACAGTACAGATTATGTGGAACACATAATGTCTTTGCTGAATGATAGAACAAACTATCGAGGTGTAAATATTGATTTTGTTTTGAACAGTTATAGGAAGATAGATACTCATCTGTTCGACATGTTATGTCAAGAAGAACTTGATAACTTGGACTACGATTTCTTGTTGGTAGAACATCCAAAATTAGGTAGTTTTTTCGGCATTCCAAAATTACATAGTGGTAAGGAAGAACTAAGTTTCAGGCCTATAGTGTCAGCCAAATATTCTAAAACAGAGAGAATTTCAGTGTGGTTAGACAACATTTTAAATCAGGTAGCACAAAAAGCTGAGTTCTACATTAGGGACTCCTGGCACTTATTAGAGAGCCTTAGACGATCCAATCTAAATTGGAATGAGTTAAATTTTGCGAGTCTGGATGTCAAGAGCCTATACACTTGTATAGACCAGGAGTTGGGATTAGAACATCTAAGAAATTATCTGACACAAAACACTGAATTAAGTAGTTCCAAGATTAATACAATCTGTGCACTCATGGAGATAGTTTTGGATAACAATTTTTTTGAATTTGACATATGCATCTACAAACAAATTTCCGGTGTAGCGATGGGGGCCAGGGTAGCTCCGGCCTTTGCCAATATCGTTATGGCGGACTGGGAACAAGAACATCTTAAAAATCATCCACATTTTAGTAAAGCTAAGTTTTATGGCAGGTACATTGATGATTTGGTGTTTGTGTGGGATGGAGAAAAAGCTGAATTTGACAATATGGTTGAAGAATTGAATAAAACTACTAGCTTCTTGACATTCAAACACAGTGGGTATGGCAAGTTGATCAATTATTTGGATATTTGCCTTTATATAGACTTCACAAGGAATGCACTACAGAGTAAGGTGTATAGAAAGCCTTGCTTCACTAACCAGTACTTGCATAAAGATAGTCTGCACCCCATTCATATGAAAAGAAATGTCATCAAAGGGCAGATGATTAGGCTTAGTCGTTTAACATCTGACGACAATATTTACAATGAAGAAATTTTACAGTTAAGGAATTTGTTTTTGGATAGAGGGTATAAGAAACACATGATAAAAAAGTTAGAGAACGAAGTCAGAATGCTTCATCACGGGGTAGCTGAACCAATTCTGACAATCAACAGGAATGACAATAGTGACGAAGTATCAATAGGGGTTACTAGAAAAATCAACAATATGACTGACAATTTTCAAACTGCATTTCCCCTTCCAATCTCTAACTAATTGTGGAGTATAAGAAGTATCATAGAAAGGAATTGGTGCATCATAATAGGGAACAGAGAGCTAATGTCATGCATCGGTTTAAAACCAAGTTTTACATACAAAAATGTAACTAATATAAAAAGTATTTTAGAAATCGAACATGGTACTAACACAGAACTCATTAGGGAGATCAGCAGAAAGAAGGGAACATTTGCGTGCCAGAATTGTAGACAGTGTCGATACATTAGTAATACCTCCTTTGTGACACTTAAACACATAAACAAGACTTTTTGGGCAAACAAGTATCACAATTGTAATAGTGAATATGTAGTCTATCTGGCCACATGTTCGACCTGTGAAAATTATTACGTAGGGAAAACCAAAAGGATGTTAAAACGTAGGATTTACGAGCACACTTTAGCTATAAAAAACAAAGATAAAAACAATTCTCTGGCTAGACATTCATTGGAATGTTTGGATTTCAAGAAATTTGAGTTCTTTGTCTTAGATCATGTAGAGAAAAGTTTGCTAAAGGGAGACTTGAACAACAGGTTAGAGCAGAAAGAGTCTTTGTGGCAGTTGTGCCTGGGAGCAGATGAATCTCCAGGTCTCAATGACTCGATAAACATCAAATGTTTCCTACTATATAGATAATTTGGTATAACATTTCATTCCACCAGCCCAACATTAGTATGTAGGGGTAGGGGTAAGAGAGAGATTATGTGTATAAGGGTCTGGTAGGGTGTTTTCTTGTTGTGTGTTGTTGTGTGTGCTTGTGTTAACACCTGGACATTTTTCACACACACAAACACATTCAGATGTGTATAGAAGTGAACACACGCACAGATCTATGTATGTCAAGAAGACAAACATGTTCATTGATACAAATGTGTATATGGGCATTTACACCTCTAGAGATATTTTTGCTCATAAATCATACACTTCCACCAGTCTTATTTTAGTTACAAGACATCTTCATTTTAGTATTAGATATCTTCATTTTAGTCAAAGACACAATTACAGTTCATGTTTTTCATCTACTAGTTGATTTTCCTTCATTTTCAACAACTCTGTCACAGGAGTCATCATTAAGTGAGCGTTTACAAATTTGACTAGTTGTGCCATCTGGTGTAGGTCCACACTTCCTTCATCTTATTCCATTTCATTAGTTATAGATGTCTTAACGGTGTTTGAATTTGAATGTTAGTGGAAGTGAATAATTTACTGTGGGAGACATCTGGTGATTCTTGTCTATTTTTGTAGAAAACACCAGTGGAAATTCTTCCACGGGACCATCATTTGACACCACTATGATTGTCAGTAACACTTTTTATTTTTGAGATTAATTAACTATGGTTCAATATGGACGATGCAATACCAGGCTTAGCTGGAATTTATTTCATTTCAGTCAATAGAGTTACATTTTCAAGTAATGGACATCAGTTAACCACTGTTCATTTTAAAAGTTTTGATACTCGGTTATTATAGATTGATTTTTATTCAGATGTTATTATCATTTTTGTAACGATGT
Source organism: Protopterus annectens (assembly GCF_019279795.1). Lineage (NCBI taxonomy): Eukaryota > Metazoa > Chordata > Ceratodontiformes > Protopteridae > Protopterus > Protopterus annectens. The sequence goes on from NC_056730.1 coordinate 1,034,891,789, forward strand.
ACAAATGCTATTAGAACACACATTTCAAAAATTTTTTTTATATATATATAATTTTTAAAAAAATGTCAATTATTGTTATATGGGATGTACATCATTTCCTGTTCATGACTATAAAACCAGGATGTTGGGAGGCATCCTGGTTTTCTGAGGAAGTTCATGTTGACAATAAAGTGAAAGAAAGCGCTAAAATCTATCTGGCTTTGCAGCTTCTTTTAATTTTTCCACAGTCGCTAACTCTTTGGTTTTTTCAGAGTTTTGTTCGGGGTTCCGAAAGTGTGTTTTAATAGAGGTGTAGGTATCCTTGATGAATATGGATACATCCCCACCCTGTGTGCTATGATCCAGGTTCTGATGCTGGAAGGTATGGAATGAGTAGTATCCTGGTAGCGCTGGTGTGCTCTCTGGAGCCTTGAACTAGCTTTCTGGTACTGCACAGATATCAATATTCTCCATACTGAGAAGTGCCTCGAGTGTGTGCATTTGGAGGCTGAGACTTCTGGCAATGAGTAGCACTTAGCTCACTTTGTGGTTATTTGTGTTGGTTACAGCGTTTGATTTGTCCTGAGTGACTGGTGTTCCACACAGAACAAATATCATAACGCATATATCTTGTAATACAGCTCTAAATCTACATTTTAGCAGGACACTCTTTCTTACCTAACCTTGAGTCACTTAGTTGTATTGTTTGTGTTTTCAGTTCAGAGCAGACGTAATACTCACTTTCATGAACAACATCCCAAAATACACACATATTGCAAAACACAGCTTTATTAGGGGTGGCTTCATGTAGTTATTGTTATATTTTCTAGTCATTATTGCAGAACAGCTCATATAATGCAGGTGTTGCAATACAACTGTAATTCTACAATTAATGCAGTAGAAACTGTATTTGCTTATCATTATCAGGTGTCATGCTGTCATCTTTATTGAAATATATGTGGCATTGCTCACTTATTTCAGTACAGATGTATGAACACATTCATTGCAATACAATCATAGGATCATAGGATGTTACTAGGATATTGGCCCTGAGAGCCTTACAAGCCTAGCCAAGAATTTAGCCCATGTTCCAACAAGTCAGCACCCTATGCCACTGTCCAGCAGGGACATAGGTGGAATCCAAGGGGTGTATTTTCTGTTCCCCATCCAGTTATCCAGGTTGCACTTAAAAAGCTTTAATGAGGTACCCTGCTTTATGTGGAGAGGGAGTCTATTCCTCAAAAGGGGGAGTCTCTGGGACAAAAATCTGTCCCGGCAACAAGTCTTATTGATGTCACAGACCAGATTAAAGTCTCATGTGAGGGTTACTCAAGTGAAGCTTGACTTGCGGATATGCAGCAGTCCCATCAGGGCAGAGATCATAGGTTTATAGGTTCATAGGTGTGTACTAGGATAATGGCCCTGGAGCCTTTACAAGCCTGGCCCATAGGATTACCCTGGCATCATGCCACCTGACCTTAGTTCCCAGTGCCTCTGTCAAGTAGAGCCACTGGAGTGATCCCAGTGGAGAATTTTCTATTTCCCATCTACTCATCAAGATTTCTCTTGAACAGGGCCAGTGAGGTGCTCTGTTTGACATGTATGGGAAGTCTATTCCATAGTATGGGCCTTTTCTGGGTTATGCACCTGTCTCTCCAGCATGTTCTGTTGATTGTGGTAATGGGGTTGAGGTCTCTGGAGCATGTGGTGTGGAGAGATTGGAATTTCTTTAGATGTAGCATTTCTAACAGAGCTGGGTTAGACATGGCTTTGTAAGTCAAACAGAGATCGCCTCTAAGTAGGCGATACGAGACATGCTGGTTCTGAGATTGCTTTATATGCCATAAAGACATCACCTCTGAGGAGTCTGTAGGAGACTGAGTAGAGGGACAGGGCTTTTAGCCTATCTGTGTAGGGTAGATGTTTGAGGCCCTGGATTCTCCAGGTGAGGAATCTTTGTGGTCTCTCCAGCTGCTGCATGTGCTTTGTGAGGTACATGCCGAAAGGGCATTGTATTCAATAATCAGTCTTATAAGGGAAGAATACAGGGATGTTATGACCACCTTGTCCCTGAATGAGATACCCTTACTAATGAGGTGGGCCATGTAGAAAGCTTTTCATACAATGGAGGCAATATCATGGTTAAAAGTCAGTTTGCTATCAACCTGGGTTCCTAAGTCCCTCTTGACTGATTGTGTGCTTAATGACTTATTATCAATGTGATAATTTGTGGAGACATCATTCTCCCCAAAAGGGATGGTGATGCATTTTTTGGCATTCACTCTGAGGCCAGGTTTCTGGCACCAGTCATTTGTTTGATGAGACCCTCTTGGAGGATGTCCACATCACTAGGGGAATTGATGACAGCACCCAGCTTGCAGTCATCTGCAAACTTGGTCAGCCATAGCTCTCCAGATTTTTCCTGCACCTCTGAGAGGTATATCATAAACAGCAGAGGCCCCAAGACCAATCCCTGGGGTACACCACTTGTTATGGGTCTACTACTTGAGGTGGCTTCCCCTATTTTGACTAGGAGGACTTTATCAGTAAGCCAGTTTGCTACCCATCTGGTAATATATGGATTGATGTCTAGTTGAGAGAGGTTATCTATTACACCTGAGTGGGTAACAGCTGCGAAGACCTTGGCCAGGTCAAGATAGGCTGTGAGCACCATCTTCCCCTCGTCTATGGCCTTGGTGCCTGTCTCAAAGAAGTCGACTAAATTTAACAGGCATGACCTCCCCTTGACAAAACCAACTGTGTCAGATCAAGTATCTGGAGGTTGCCAATGTACTTGTTAATGAGGTCCATGATAATCCGCTCCATGGTCTTGCAGATCAGGCTAGTTAGGCTGAGGGGTCTATAATTTCCTGGATCGGTGGATGCTCCACCTTTCTGCAAAGGGATGAGAGTAGCTGTCCACCACTTGGCTGGGATGAAGATGGTACTCAGGCTTTAGTTGAATAGGGTGCCTAATGATGCTGCAAGTTCATGCCTGAGTTCATGTAGGATGCAGCCTGGGATGTTATTGGGTCCCATGGAGGCTGCAGTTTTTGCCTTTAAGAGGGCAGTGATGACTTGTTCCCTAGAGATAAGGGTAGGGGGGCATGTACTGTGGATGTCCTGTTTTACTGATGGGGGGGCAGAGGAGTGAGTTTTCACTGAACCTGTCTACCAGCAGGTTGCCTATATCTACAGGGTTTGTGTATGTGGTGTCCTTGACCACCAGTTCTGAGCAGATCTGGGTGCCTCCCTTGAGATTGCGGACATATGTGAAGAAAGCCTTACGACTGCTTTTAGTAGATGTGGCCAGTTTGGACTCGAAGTTTGCTTGGAGGATTTCACTATTGCTCGTATTTGCTTGATCAGGCTAAGGAGAGATTGCTTCCAATTAGACACTTACTCCTTCTAGGTCCTGGACAGCAATTTTTCCTTTTATTATAGAGTTTATTTATTGCAGATGTCCACCAGACAGGTTTACTCTTCCTTGAGGAGGATGATTTCTTCCTGTCTGGTATTCCTAATTCCATGCAGCTATATAAATGCTCACGTTTGGACATATGTGCCAGTTTCTGTGGAGGGGAGGGGGCTGTGAAGCTGTTTACACCTTCCCTCAGGAGGTTGTAATCAGTTTTAGAAAGTTTTTTTGTTTGACCCTAGCTAGTGGGGGGTTGGGGAGATGGTGACTTTGAAAGTGATTGCTTTGTGGTCGGATCTTACCAGGGATAATGACACTGTATGGATGTTGCACTGGTTACTCATGTTGGTTAATACTAAATCCAAGATATTTTTACCTTTTTTTTGGGGGTGTCATCCAACTGGTCCAAGGCATTTGCATTGACAAACTCAAGGAATCTATGGGCATTTGAGTTTTGACATGAGTATTTCTTCCAATCGATGGTTGGATAGTTAAAGTCGCCCAGGATCAGGGTAAAGGGTTGAATCTTGATAGATTCGAAGATGTCCAGATAGGTGGAGTGGTTGTCTTGAGTCAGATTTGGAGGCCTGTAGCTAGCTATGATTTGAATACAGGTCTTGTCACTTGTTAACTGCACCTAGAGTATTTCCTGTGCATAATACTGTTGACCAGCCTAATAGCGTGTATGTCTTATAGATATATATATATATATATATATATATATATATATATATATATATATATAGCTTGGGATCTGAATGAATGATAGGATGAGTAACATGGTATGGCTGGGGTGCTCTCCACAGCTTTGAACAAGGTTTCTGTGACTGCACAAATGTCAGCTTCTTCCATGGTTAAAAATGCTTGCAGTTTGTGCAGTTACATGTTTAGACTCCTAGTGTTTAGCAGCATGACCTTTAATTTACAATTTGATGACATTTTTATGTTGGTAGTTTTGCCCTGATGGCATTACCTAAAAAGGCGCTATGGGTTAGGCAAGAGCCTTTGCCTGGAGCCTGAAGCCCAAGGAAGACAGATGCAGGCCATCTCTGACAAAGCGTTGTGGCTTGCGAATCATGTCATCCCAGGCTGTCAGGTATTGGATCCCCTTTGAATGACACCAGAAACTAAACCAGTTATTAAAGTCAATAATTTTCTGTTTCTATTGAGGCATCATTCTAGGTGATGGTAGAATGCTGCTTAAGTGTAGGGACATACCTGCCAGGAACACATACTAAGCGAGCTCGATCATGTCTCTCTTCATATAGTCCAGAGAGGCAGATCTCAAGTCATTCACTCCAACATGGACTATAACAGAGTCATAAGAGTAGCTGTTGATAGACTGGTGTGCATTGGTGATATGGCGGATTCTGTCACCCATCAAACAACTAACCGTGACTTTCTTCTTATCCTGCCTGGTGAGGAGCACATCTGTGTGTCTCACAATGGAGTCTCCTATGACTAACATATTGGGTTTATGTGGCTGTGAGACACAGGCATGTATCCTATGTGTGGTGCGGTGAGCAGTGGAGTTTGTGTGTGTTTATGCCTCAGAGGTCTCTTTTGTTTGGGTATGCTTTTGTTGAGGGCCTCCACATATGTGGGAGTGTGTTGTGTAGGTGTGGGTGCTGTTTGAGGTGTGGTGTTCATGTTGCCAACCTTCTCAGTGCCAGACATACTGGTTTGTGGGGGAGAGAGTGATGACACTAGGTGCTTGATGTATTTGCATCTCTCACAAATTGTGTTCCTAGGTGCTAGTAGTAGAGGGTTGTCCATGTACATGAGGCAGTTGTTACACTGTCTCAGGATGCCCATATTGACCAAACTCACAGGAGAAAATGTAGGAAATTGTCCATCCATATTTGTCAGAAACTGAAAGTGCTAAGAGGGTGAAGGGAGGAAGGTAAATAAAAACTGCATATATCGAATGGCATTTGATAATTTACTCTTTCTTGCTTATATGAGTATAGAGTGCAAGATACATCTGTACTCACCACACTCATGGAGCAACTGGCCAGGCACCCTACATGTGCTTCAAGGTTGCGAGCTCTCTCCTTTGCAGCTGTAGGGAGAGAAGGACACCATTATGGGTACCTGTCTATCACACATTCAGATTAGGTATTGCTAAAATAACGCTAACAGTACTTAAGAACTTGTGGGGCATTCCCATCCAAAGCATCCTGGACCCAGGTGTCAAGAAGTCCCCTCTTCCGTTACTTCAGATCGTCATAATCATGACGAACCTGCTTACCTTTGCAGGGGATACCTGTTGCACTGGTGAGATTGCAAGTCAGCCAGTCCCAGGCTTCTGACCTGTTCTCGATCCCTGGTACTGGCCCTGCAGCAGCCAGACATTGTGGTATTTCACAAGGAGTCCAACCATGATCCAGACACCAGAATGCCCCAACACTGCACCTGGAAGCATGCAGCCTCTCCAACACATGACATTATTCCTGCCAAGTTCAAACTCCAACTGGTTCTGCTCTATTCACACCTGTTGCACTTAAATAAGCCTTTTTTCCCACCCTTTACTGCCATTGGGCAATTTATAAATATGCAGTGCATCACTTAGCACTGCACAAGCCCACTGAGCTCAGCTGAGCAGTGCTTAAACTGGAAATGCTCAGCAATGCTTCGGTGCACAAACCAGTTTAGCTGTGCTGAGCAATGCTTAAACTGGCATTGCTTAGCAGTGCTTTGCACCACTTAGCAATGTGCAAACCAGCTAAGCACTGCTAAAACATTCTTTGTTTAAGCAGTGCTTGGCAAGGCATAGCTGTGCTTAGCAAAGCTTAGCTGAGTGCAGCAAGTAGGATTTAAAAATACTTATCATAATGTATATTTGCAAACTAACTGCTTAATAACCTGTCTGTGTATTCAAACCTTGCACCTAAGGCACATACAGCTGTCACGCTAACAATTAGGCTATGTGGATGTGTGGAATGTTGCTATACTTTTATATATACCTCTTCACTACGTTTAAGCATCATTGAGCACTGTGGCGTGCCACACAAACCCACACAGCTATGCTTAAATTTGACCTTTGCATTCATAATTAATTGTATCCGGTTTCTATTTTTAGATGTCTGCATGTGTTCATTGCTGCATACCGTGCCATGCTGAGCAAACATAAAAAACAAAAAAAAAAAGTATAACTTTATTACATATGCATACATTGATATCTGGCACTTTGACAGTGCAGGGAGTGTGTTACTCATCTCTGGACACAGTAACACACTCCCTGCACTGATTTAATAACCTTGTTACACATCTCTCCCTCAATAAGACACCTTCATTAATATGCATGGCATGCTACTGAGAGGGTACCGTATACATGGACACAGTACCTTCTATGTAGGCTTTACACTACGCCTAGATGGATTTTATTAAATCCCCAGCCATTTTTTCAGGAATTTCGTCTTGTACATATATCCATCATTTTCTGGATAACTTTTTCAAGTCAATAATGATTTTTAAGTCAGGAATCTCTTTCAGAAATGTGAAATCCCCATAATGAAATTCATCAATTCCTCTTTTATTGTATGTGATTTTACCTCACTGTCATGACGTATAAAATTCCTAATGTCCTATTTTTGCTTTGTTTCTCACTCTGGATTGACTAGGAATTTTATGTTATTTAATATGAAAACAGGGTTAACTTCTTTGCTATGATCTTGGTCGTTACAGTTGTTTACGTCAAAGTCACTTATTTTTATTTATTTTATTATTTTTGAAAAGGCTGTCTTATTTAAAGAACTATCATAATACCACTGAAGTGTGGTTGATCACAACTGCTTAATGAGTGCAAGTTGGACACCATTATCTACTCATCATCTGATACTAAACCACCCCAAAATGGCTGAAATGTGCATATACCTATTGGAAAAGGCCTCAAGCTAAATTCAGAAAAATGCAGGATAGTAGTGTCCAGCAAAAAAAAAAAAAAAAACTGTTCCTAGCTTATAGTTATAAGTGGTACTTCTCTGCAGACAAATACAGTCATAAAAGACCAAGGTACTTCTATGGACAACTCTGTCTCATCCAATCATCATGCTTCTACCATAGTCAGGAAATCCTGTTGTCTGGTACAGATAATTCCTGGGGAATATCTTTAAGATCCAGAGAAGTCATCTTACCAATGCCCCTTTCCCCTCATCAAAGCCACCAGTGAATACAATACCCACTTTGGTATGTGTACATCTAAGCATGACTTTCTTTATACTCAGCAGCCTACTAGGTGCTCTGAGGTGACCTATGTATCACTTTTTGAGCAATGAAAGATCCAATCCTACTTGGCCTCTTACTTCTTAGCAAAACTAGTGGATCTAAAAACAGTCATACTAGGGACCAACATTTACAACATCAAATAAAATAAGACTCACTGGAGGGTTAGGTTTTTAACAAATACCCAGCCTAAGGAATAAATTCACAAATACCCAGCCTATGGAATAATTTACAGCTACATGTCAAACTTATTACCACTTTATCTCCCTTTAATGGTAGTCTTGATGATTGGATGGGAAGACATAAATTTGTACCAGGGTTATTATATATGACCCTGCTTGGTTTTGGGGTTGGGCACTATTAACTACTCTTAAAGGGTGGCAAGAACATTTAAATGTGTCTACCTAAGGTGTATATAGCTAGGCCTCTTACAGTTTCTGTCATCGCTTGTCTAGTATTGTTCCATGTTCTTATGTTCCTTCAAAGAAATATGTTGCCAGACAGGCACATTATGTGATTTGAAATGAATAGAAATGGGTGTCTGACCAGAAATGTGAACTATTCTGTAAATACAGGTATGAGTAAGGTGAAAGCAAATGCTTTAGTGCTGTTGGGAATATAACACTGTCAGTCTGGTTATTTTTTTTTTATTATTTTGTATTTATTTATTTATTTTTGTGTAATATGGTGAGAAGGACCTTCTTTATACAACAGTGTTGCTATATTTTAACTTTCAGCTGCTTTGTTTATAGACCTTAACTGCTCATATTTTAAAATATGCAAACAAACACATCACTGGTTAGCATGACCATCAAAATCATATCTAAGGTACTTGCTGAGCAATCATGTCACAATCTTCCATGGTTGAAACATTCAAATATCGTGCTTAAAAAAAATCACACTACTTTGAATGCACAATAAACTATTTCCTAGGGAGTATGAAACATTTGATTATACCTGTGCAGTATAATCAATGCAATTTAAAGAAAAAGTGATCATGAAGCTTGCTTCATCAGGTAGTAACTGCAATAGCCTTGTACTCTGCTAGTTGACATATGGCTGAGCTGTAATAATGCTGCCTAGTAACATTTATAAAGAAATTGAGTAGAATCATATAATCATACTTAATACACACAAACATAAACCAGAGACCTCTACTAGAACTGTAAGTCCCAATAATGAAAGTTCTTACCCTATGTACTGAGATTTAACCAAAGATGCAGAAAATTTTGAAAGTCAGTATTACACGTTTCAAGTGTTTTTGCAGGTGGGCTTCACTCCTCTACCCCCAGCATGGGGAACTGTGGTCCTCACAGGTCTGCTACTTAAATATACTGACTCTGAGGTCGCTATGTCTCTAAGTAGGGGGAAAACTTTGTGCTCCCAAAACCTGATAGTTGGTTCATAGTTCCCTATTACCACTTGATAGTTTACAGTTCCAAGGATCATAATTACTATCCTTGAATGCTAATCACCCTAAATGAATGGCTACAATGGTATATATAAAATTATTTAATAAATGCTAATCACCCTAAATGAATGGCTACAACAGTATATATAAAATGATTTAATGAAACTGCACTGAGGCTCTTCCCCATTTCTAAAGTTTAACAGTATCGCTGAATGTCCCTTCAGTTCAACTGAATTTTACTAAAGGGCTGTATACATTCTGATTTTCCTTCAGTGTTGAATGATACAATAGCATTTCATCTAGTTTTCCCTTTAAGAAAGCTATATTGTGATTAACAGTGTTGCAGTATTCTGTCTTGCCCTCAGACTTTTCCTATTGGGATGAGTAAACTAGGCAGTTAAGCTTATATTAAATATTTCCAGGTGGCTGGTTGGGCTATAGCAGTTTGCCTAATTATTCTTAATTACTGCAAGTAGTACACTATCCCCTACAGATCTTCACTGTTGATTGACTATATTATCATTTTTCTGCATCAGGTGTGTACCTGATCCTTGAAGCCTAACCCATATGAAGATGTAAAACAAATAGTCATAAAGACACCAACAATCATTTTCCAGCTGAGCACGACACAATATGACAAAAAACTGCTAATGGCTGCAGCTGCAAGCATCTGAAAAAAACTGCTAAAATATGCTTATTGTATACCAAGATTATTTCCTAAAGTGCTGCAGGCAGCTGGTAGAACATAAGCGTCACCAAAATAAAATCTCTCAATCTTGCCTTAAGCAAGTAACACTGTAAGCATTGCAGCTATGCTTAAAGGGAAAGTTCCATAGATATAACATGACAGAATCAGCTGTAATACATAAAATAAAATATTGATGCATTTATAAAATATTTTGCAGTCACTTTTAAATTATGTGTATGCAAAATTTTATATATTTATAATCTAAATATATGAATACTTAAATTCATTATGTTGAAGTCCTTATATACTGTTTGGCTTATGCAGTGGGCCCATCCATTAAAACAATTAAAACAATACCATCTCCTTTTTTTACTTGGTCTAACTGACTTTTTGATTTTGTTAGGAAGTGATGATTTGTTTGACTACAACTTTTCTCACTTGCACATCTAGTTGCTTCTGTTTTGTCTGTGTTGACTGTGACAAGATTGCAAGTGTTCTGTTTCTCAGATTCACCTCTCTGCTCAACTGTGAAACTGCCTGAAGGAGGAAAGAAAAAATCATTGGTGTGACACATCAAACCCAGTGACAGCTGCCTCATTCACTTCATATTCTTCTGCAGTGCAGCTGACAGCAAATGATATTTCACATGCACAGCAAGTAATTTATCCCAGCAAGCCATTGTATGCCTGATTGGCCATACATTCCAAATTCACTGATCTCCATTCGATTTTCTACCACAGTCAGTTAGTTACTCATTCTTAATTTGATATTTCTGTTGCATAAAGAAGGTGTTGTAACTTTGTGCACAGTTCTTGGAAGATATGCAAAAACTTATCCTCAGGTGCAACTATATAGTTGACATACTGCCATGTAGCTAGTTCCTGCTGTTTTTACAACCCTTAACAGAGAAAAGGATTTGTTTTCAAAGGAAACCCTAACACACCTGGTTGTCTTTGTTTTAATCAACAATTTTATTCAATGCTGGGAAGATCTCAGCTGTTGCAGGATGGACACTACACCTACCTACACTGAGAGCAACTGTCTCCTAGACAAACAACTCATGTATTTATTACTTATTTATATAAGGGTAGTACCTTGAGTATAAATGACTATTTACAGATACAGTCCAGGTGAAATCTTTCGCAAAGATGATAAAAGATGTGATGACTAGGAAAAATTATGAAAAAGAAGTATTTTTCATATTTACAGCTAATACTTCCTTCAGTGTGGTAATGCTAAATGATACATATTTGAGTATTGATAAAGTAGGACAAGAGTGTTGCCGATCTAACTGAAAAAGTGTGTGTGTGTGTGTGTGTGTGTGTGTGTGTGTGTGTGTGTGTGTGTGTGTGTGTGTGTGTGTGTGTGTGTGTGTGTGTGTGTGTGTGTGTGTGTGTGTGTGTGTGTGTGGAGGGGGGTAGTCAGCTATGAAACTGTAAGCAGAAAGAGGATGAATGAATGATTATGTGATGGCCTGTAGTGAAGCCAGTGGAGTCAGATTCGTTGTGGAGGATTTATTCAGTTGTGCTCTGAACGTGGAGAAGGACAATTGATATTACTTTAGGTAGTAAAGGATAAACTGTCAGGTTTGTTGCAAGAATGGAGAATGAATGCTTAGTGCAATGATGTTTGGCTTTATAGGTTTGTATGAAGGCAGTAGATTAGGAGAGGTGCCTCAGACTGTGCGTGTGCTTGATATGCAGTTTAATTGTCAGGAGCAGGAGGAAGTCTGGCTGCAGGAATTTGAAAAAGAGAGACTCTAGAAGTAGGTGTACATGGAGCTGCATTGGATGCCATTTTGTTTATTTCAGAGTAAAACAGTGATGCTCATAAGAGGTGGATGCTAGCAACAAAGTGGCAAATGCAGTTTTTGATAGTCTGTAATATGGAGGAGTTTTCTTATAGAAAGTGGCCATGATAGAAAATTTGTATTCACACCATGTTTGTGGAACTCATTTGCCAAAAGCAGATCAGGCTGAGTTTGCTCATTCAAGCCTATAGGTTCATAGGTTCATAGGTAGGTACTAGGCAATTGGCCCAAGGGCCTACGTAAGCCTAGCGAGCAAGGTTCCATAGCTTACGCCACCCAAGAAAGTTATTTTCCTGTGCCACTGTTGAGCAGAGACACAGAAGTGATCCCCGGGGTGTATGTCCTATTACCCATCCACTCATCAAGATTTTTCTTGAAGTGTGCTAATGAAGGACTTTGCTTGACATAGATGGGTAGCTTGTTGCAGGGATGGGAGGGTGGCCTAATGGTTAAGGTATTTGCCTTACAAGCACAAGGTGCAGGGTTTGAGTCTTACAGGGGATAATTGGCTAGGCTTAAAATGGCTCACAAGGGCAGTTAGCTTAGTACTAATCTATGAACCTATGAACCTATAAAATAGGAAGTGTCTGGGACAGGAATCTATCCCTCCAGCGTGTCCTGTTTATTGTGGTGACAAGGTTTTGGTCCCTAGAGCGTGTAGCTCGGAGGGATTGGGATTTCTTTAGGTGTAGCATGTCCAACAGTTGTGGGTTTGACATAGCTTTATATGTTAGGCAGAGATCACCTCGGAGTAGGCGATATGCTACGGAGTAAAGCTGGAGTTTTTTGAGGCGGTCAGTGTAGGGCATTTGTTTGAGGCCAGTAATCCTCTTTGTGAGGTACTTCTGTGGCCTTTCCAGCTGCTGCAGATGTCTTGTGAGGTACATTCCAAAAGGGGGGTTGTACTCTATCATGGGACTAATGAGTGATGAGTAGAGGAGAACAATGACCTCTTTTTTCCTGGATGAGAACCCTTTTATGATGAGGTGTGCCACGTAGAAGGGCTTCCTGACTACTGTGGCGATGTGACTATCAAAGAAGAGACTGCTGTCCACCTGGGTCCCAAGGTCTCTTATCACACATTTGGTGTTAAGTAGATTGCTGCCTATGTGGTAGTTTATGGGTACAGAGTTTTTACCAAAGGGGATGACACTGCACTTTTTGGCATTGAGCACCTTTCTTGTATTCTTCCAGTTAACACGTATAGCTCCTCATGGCATTCTGACACCTTTGGAAGCTGTCATCCTTAATTAAGTGAGTCGCAAATTAATAATAAGTAGTGTTAGAAAGTGAAAGGTGCAATTAACAAAATTATACTAAGATTGTTATCTCAGATGTTCTGCTGTGGAGAAAATAATGACAGATTTCCCCTTATTATTCATATTTTCATATTTGCATTCATATTTTTATAGCTGAGAGATCTACATGCTATTGAGGGACATAATGTGAAATACACTGGTGGGAGGAAAATCAATGAGCAATTGCAGTGCATTATACTGGATATATTAGTAGTAACGACAATGTATTGCATTGCAGCAGATGAAACCTTAGATTATGTTGAAGAAAACATCCATTAATATTTACATTCTAAGTTGCACATCTTGAGAGATATTCAGGGTTATTTACATTGTTAATTATATAAAGAATTCTTCATATTTATGTAAATATCATATTAAACATGCACATAGGAAGGAACGTTTTGGCATCATGTGGAAACTAAATTGACAAAATATATCCAGGTTACAAAGTTTCCAAGATATGACAATTTTTTTTTTTTTGTAACATTAGATAAAAATATGATTTATTCTTGATATTTAGAATAATATATTATTGCTGTAAAGACTGCGGCTATAGTAACTGTTATCAATACAAATAAGACTTTTTATGGATAACATTGCTGGTTGTACCATTTAATAGCTTTTATTGCTCACAAAATATGTGCATTTCTTTGTAATATGTTTTTAAATTGATTTCCCAGGAAAAGCTTGTAATGTAACAATGCATGTAGACTACTAAACTACTAAAAGATTCCACATCACTTAAGTGTTAATGAGTTAGGTTGAGATTCCTGTTTAAAAGACCTGAAAGCTAATTTTGTCCTTGCTTTTCTATATGGAAATGGAATTGATTTTGTTTGGTCAAGCCACAATCCTAGGTTCTTGAAGGATGTGGCTGTTTCTATTGATTTGCCAGTAAGTGCTACTATGATCCAATGTTCTCTATTTTAATCCGATTCAGCTATGTGTTATCAGATCCAAAGGAACCCAACCTTGGCACCAATTAGGAAGATCTTGCTCCAGGGCTTCAGTTCCTTCCATACCCATAATTCCCAGTGCTACACTTAATCACTTAAAATCTTGTTTGCTGCAAAACATTTCAGTAGCATCCTTTAGGGCTCTGTTGAACTTTGTTCTTCCTCAAAAGAAATTATACCCTTTCCTTATTCCTCCCCTACAGAATAGTAGTGATTTAGTAATTTAGTGCTTTTTCCTAGGTCCCTTAGGATAGTTTATAATTTTAGTGGTTAAAGCCATGTGTTTAGCAGTTTCAGTAGTATAGTGTTTTGCAGTTCTAGAGTTTTCTTAATGTGCAGTGCTGTTTAGTTATATTATTAGTGTCTGAAATAGCTGTGCAGTTTAAGATTTTTGCTATTTTATGCATGTTGTTATATTAGACTAAGGGCCGGATTCACTAAGGCTTGCACAGAGTCTAAGAGTAGAGTAAGACTCCATGCAGCCAACATGTCCGACGAGCGATCCAGGGGCATGCAAGAGAGCTCCTAAAATGGCTCTTACATGGACAGGGTTAGGATATGCAAATTACCTCAATTGCTGCCGAAAGGCATGCAAATGAGGTAAATTTGTGATCCAGGAAACCCGAACCTGTCCGAGTAAGAGCAGTGTTATTTGTAGAAATGTACTCAGTTGACAACTGAGTACCATTCTGCAAATAGCAAAATGGAGCCATGACAGCTCCAAATAAAGGCTGCATCCAGTTGCAGAAGCATGCCAATGGCCAAATATACGGCCATTGGCAATGTTTCCCGATGCAATATTAAAAAAGAAATATTTTTTTTCCCCGATCTCCGAGGTTTAAGCGTAGCGCAGTGCCGCGCAAACGTGCTGCGCTCTAAAAACCAGAAAAACAAAAATTAAAAGGAACAAATAGGGAATTTATAGAATATCATACCATACAATGCAAGTGAATGGCAGGCTGAAGACAACATGGCTACCGAGTAGAGGTTGCTAAGGAGGGAACTCAGTCTAAGAGATGTAACCAAGCATTAGTAGGCAATCCTATGCAAATGAGGGTAAGGATAGTGAATCCCAAGTTTACATAGCAAATGAGCATGTCAGTGGAGTGTAAGAGTAGGATAAGGGGAGTGACAGAGTAGAAGATAGGTGACATCATGAGGGGGGTATGTATGAAAGAATGTAAGCTCATTGGAGCAGAGTGGCATGTGTCTGCTGTCAGTTACTCATCACTGGAAGAGGTGTGTCACCAGGTATCCTAGCTAAAGTCAAGAAATAGAAGGTGTATGCTGTGGATAACACTAAAGTTTCTGGTTGAAGTGGCTGCAATGTGTTTGCGCTTGTGCACCCACGAATCCGAGTAAGACTGTGTGCGCACGTGTGCAAGCATTTAAGCCTGAGTAAGTATGTGTAAGGATGTTGAAATCTGTGTAAGCGCATTTGCGCCTGTGTGCGCGTTTAAGCAGGAATTAGTAAGTGTTAGGCCGTGTAATCATGTGTGCGTGCGTGTGAGCTGGTGTGCGCGTGTTTGCACTTGTGTGCGCAGCGCTGCCCCCTGTGGAAACAGAAAGGGAAAAGGAAGCACAGCAAAGAGTAGGAAGTTAACCAGGGAGAATCCGCAGAGCTAGCAGGTGAAAACAATCAGAATCAGGCAATTGCACAGGCAGTACAGTAGCCCAGCTCAGCCCAGCACTTAAAACTCTGCTAAACAACTTTCCACTATGTATTCCTCAGAGACACTGGATCACTGCAGTAAGCTAAGAGAAGTGAATACTCAAAAAGCTTTACTGAGACAAAGAAATGTTAGGGGCTGCCATTGCTGTCATAAGGCAACATATGCAACATGCTGAGGGTTGTGACAATGTGAATGCTGATGAGCAACCCCCAGTGAGGAGACCGAGAAGAGTGTACAGGCCCAGGGTAACCTACCACGGGCTACATGAGCTGGAGATAGTAGAGCGCTATAGAGTGGACAGATACCTCATGCAGCAAATTGTTGAGCTGTGCAGGCCACGCCTCACACACAGAACCAACAGAGGGGAACCCATTCCAGTGGAAACCAAGGTATGTGTTGGCCTATGAATACTAGCAACAGGTAGCTTCCAGAGACTAACTGGTGATATGATGGGGATATCACAGGCATCAGCATCCAGTGTACTGCACCAGTACTTGGATGCCATGTCAGCACATGTCGGTGATCATGTATATTTTCCCAATTCCCATGAGGTATTGGACAGCAATATGCATCTTTTCCAGCAAATAGTAGAATACCCTGAGGTAGTGGATGCAATAGACTGCATGCACATACGCATCAAAGCACCAGCTGGTGAGTGGGGTAGGGCCTACATTAACCACAAGGGCTTTCTCTCCATCAACTGCCAGGTCATGTGTGATGCCCAGGGCATAATAATGAATGTGTGTGCTGGCTGCCCTGGAAGCTACCACGATTCCAATATCTGGCATCTGACACAGCTGTACCAGACATTTGCCAATGGGGACATCCCTCATGGTCACCTAGTGGGGGATGCTGGATATGCACTGGAGCCGTGGCTGATGACACCCATCAGAAATGCACACACACCTGAACAGGAATGCCATAATGAGGCACACGCACAAACACGAAATGTAATCGAGCGTGTGTTTGGGCTGCTCAAGTCACAGTTCCGGTGCCTGGAAACATCTGGTGGAGCCTTGCAATACTCACCAACTACATGTACCCAAATTGTCATGGTATGTGCTATACTACATAATATGATCCTGTGAAAACAGCTGCAGCAGGATCAGCATAGGCCCGGGCCAAACAGCCCCCCACCATTGCCAAGGCCATCACAGGCAGAGTGTGACTCGGAAGAGGAATAACCTGAGCCTGCTCAGTAGGCAGAAGGAAGTGTGCCCAGTATGCTTTGGCCTTGGCAAAGAGGCAACGCATAGCACATACACTGGCTCAGTAGGAACCCTGGAAATGATACCTCTCCCTGACCCACACATATAGTAAAAGGGATGCCTAACTTGACACTACCTGTTTTCAAACATGTATAGGGAGTGTACTATGTGCATCCGACATAGGCAGCCCTGCAGCACCACCTGAGGCATGATTGCCTTGTTTTAAGCAATATAAAGCAGTGCTAAACAGCTTTGCCACTACTTAGTATATGTAAACATAATCGTACACAGTAACTGGCACAACTTTGGGCAATGTTGAGCAATATTGGCCAACATTCAGCAATGTTGAAAAATGTTGAGCAATGTTGGGCAAGTCTGGTCAAAGTTGGGCATAGTTGAGCAAAAGCAGGTAAACATGCACATATATGCTTTACTGGACCTTAAGCAGTCTGGTCTGCCCAGTATGAAAATTTAAAGCAGTGACAGGCCTCAAACCCAGGATACTGTGCACTATAGTCACAGTACCGAACCACTAAACCACGACAGTATTTCACTGGTCAGTCTGTATGAAGACTTGTTGATAAGTCTATGCAAAGTGTCTCATGGAAACCCTGCAGGCACAGCATAATTCATGTCAAGTTATGACACAAAGGTGAGCCCTGCAGTATAAATATAACTTAATTTCCAACACACATAGTATACATGTTAATATTGGGTGTGTTCACACATGGTAACAAATGTAGTGGACTCCAGACAGCAACATACTGAAAGGTCACACTGGGCATGCTCACACACTTGAATAAATGAGACAAATGTCAGGCAACAAAACACTGAAAGGGCAAAGTGGGCATGCTCACACACTTAGGCCATGTCTGAGTGCAGCAGTGGGCCAGATATATCTGGCAGTTCACATGTTAAACCAGGAACCTCTCACTAGCCACCAATCCTGCCCTGTGCACACAGTTATAAGACAACAGACACATATATAACATCTTGGAACCCTGTCATAATCAAATATGTACTACAGATACATAGGTTGTACATAGAAAGTGGGAAAGCAAATAAGATAACAAACCTGCAGTCAGTATCATCAATAAACAATGTGCACTCCAAACATTATCATAGGTACATAGGTTCATAGGTTGATACTAGGTATCAGCCCTAGGGCATTCATAAGCCTAGCCAGAGTGTGTTTGGCTTTCACCACCCTGTAGACTAGTATACTGTGCCTTTGAATAGTAGGTCACACAAGATAGCCGTTGTACGGTTAGTGTATTGTGCCTCTGTCTAGCAGGGACACAGAAGAGATCCCAGGGGTAAACGTATGATCACCCATCTACTGGTCAAGATTTCCCTTGAAGAGGGTCAGTGAGGGGCTCTGCCTAACTTGAACTGGGATTTTGTTCCAGAGTGAAGGGAGCTTTTGGGATATGAATCTGTCCCTCCAGCATGTCCTATTAATTCTGTGCTGAGGTTGAAGTCCCTGGAGCATGTAGCTGTAAGGGATTCTGATACCCTGAGGTGGAGCATGATCAATAAGTGTGGGTTGGACATGGCTGTATACGGCAGGCACAGATCGCATCTGGGTAGGCGGTAAGCAACTGAGTACAGCTGGAGTTTCTGTAGCTGAACTGCGTAGGGCATCTGTATGAGTCTCCTGTTCCACTTGGCGAGGTACCTTTGGGGTCATTACAGTTGCTGCAGGTGTCGGGTAAGGTACATCCCAAATGGGGCATTGTTCCCAAGTATAGGCCTGATGTGTAGAGGTGCACAATGACCTCTCTTGATTTAGATGTGAAACCTTTTAGGATAAGGTGGGCTATATAGAAGGTCTACCTAACCACTTTGGCAATGTGATTTTCAAAGGAGAGAGTACTATCTACTTTGGTCCCCAAATCCCTAAGTACACCTTCTGTACGTAATGGATTACCACCTATGTAGTAATCGGTGTGCACTTTGTTATTCCCAAAGTGGATGACTATGCATTTTATGGCATTTAGCTTTAGGTTATGGCTCTGGCACCAGTTATCCATCTCTGTGAGACCCTTTAGGAGGATGCTTGTGTCAGCTGGAGAGTCGATTATGGCACCCAGTTTGCAGTCATCTGCGAACTTGGTCAGCCATAGTCCTCCCGTGTTAGCCTGTACCTCAGAGAAATATATACTGAACAAGAGAGGTCCCAGAACTGAGCCTTGTGGGATGCCACATGTAACTGGTATAGAGTCTGACATGGCACCTGCAATGCCGACCATGTGGGTACTATCCCTGATCCAGTTTGCAATCCATCTTGTGACATATGTGTCATATGTGTTGATATCTAAGCTGGTGACTGTATTTAAGATGCCTGAGTGGGGTATTGTGTCAAAGGCTTTTGGAAGGTCCAGGTAGGCTGTGTGGACTACCTTCCCTATGTCTATGGCCCTGGTAACTGATTCAAAGAAGTCGACCAGGTGCAAGAGGCAAGATCTGCCCTTAACAAAGGTGAATTGGGTAGGATCCAGTGTCTGGAGGTTGCCGATATCTGTTTATGAGTTCCATGATGATACGCTCCATAGCTTTGCAGACCAGGCTAGTCAGGCTTATAGGGTGATAGTGTCCAGGGTCCCTTGTGGCACCACTTTTGTGGAGCGGGACCACTGTTGCTGTACGCCATTCCTTGGGTACATATCCTGTAGTAAGTCTGATATTGAACAGTGACGTTATGTGAGGGCTATGTTCTTCATGAAGCTCATGTAAGATGCAGCCTGGGACACCGTCTGGTCCCATTGATGCTGTGTTATTGCTTTGGAGAGGGCAGCTCTCACATGTTCATCTGTGATGTCAGGGAGGCTACACTCTGTTGGGATGGACATTTGTACTTTTGGGGGATGGGGGGAGAAATATGCACTGAACCTGTCTGCCAGGATGTTGGCAATGTCTGTGGGTTCAGTGTATTTTGTTGTCATTATGCACTAACTCAGAGCATATCTGGGAGTTGCCACCCAGTTTCCTGACATAACTAAAGAAGGCCTTGTGATTGTCTTTAGTGTCTTGTGCAATCTTACTGTTGAAGCTGGCCTTAGATGATTTTATGAGTGATTGTAGCTTCTTGCTAGTACTGATCACAGATGCCTCCCCTTTGTGGGATACTGCTCTATCATGTAGTAGCCTCCTCCTTTTGTTGCATAGCTTATTTATGGCCGGGGTCCACCAGACAGGTCACCTGCCTTTAGAGGAGTGAGTCTTGGATTCATGTGGGATAGCATGATCCATGCTTTCCTGTAGGTGTCCATACAATGGGTTTCTAAAGGATACTGTGGTATGAGTCATAGTTCCCACTGGCCTGGGGGCTTTGAAGGAAACCACTTCAGTTCTGAGAAGTGTGACGTTTGCTTTTGAGAAGTTCCTCACCGAGATTACCTTGGCTGGGGGTGGGGACAGGATATGGATGTCCAGTGAGATAAATGTATGGTCTTACCTTACCAATGAGGGGTATACCTCTGGTGTGGAACATAGAGTCCCCATGTTGGTGATGACCAGGTCCAATATATATACCCCTCTTGTGGGGGTGGTGACCAGTTGTTCCATAGCATTTGAGTTTATATATTCGAGGAACCTTTGGGCGAGGGTGTTGGGGCTTGAGTAGCATTCCCAGCCTATGTTTGGCTAGTTGAAGTCATCCAATATAATGGTGTTTGGAGAGACCTACATATTCTCCAGTGTTTTCAGGAAAGCCGAGTGGGGTCCCTGAGTTTGGGAGAGTGGTCTGTAGCAGGCTACAACCTGAAGGCAGTTTAGCCCACTGTTAGTTACACATGGATGGTCTGTGATGCTTTGTGCAGAGCTACTAACCTGGAGGTTTGTGTATCCTTGATGTATATGGATACTCCCCCTCCTTTTGTGATGTGGCCCGGTTATTGTGGTCAAAAAGCATGGTATGAAGTGTAACCTGATCGTGCTGGGGTGCTTTCAGGAGCCTTGAACCAGGTTTCTGTTACTGCACAGATATTGATATTCTTCATACTGAAGAGAGCCTTGAGTGCGTGCATTTAGAGGTGTAGACTTCTGGCATTGAGCAGCATTACCCTTAGTTTCTTTTACCTTGTATTGTCTATGGAGGTGGGTTTGTCTTTTGAGCCTTGCCTAAAAAAGGCACTATGGGGGTGGCAAGTGCCTTAGCCAGTATTTGGGAGCCCAGGGGTGACAAATGCAAGCCATCCCTAGTGAAGCAACATGGCATGATGAGCATGTCATCCCAGGCCGACAGACACTGGATCCCCTGTGAATGACACAAATAGGTTAGCCAACTGTTAAAATTGATCATGTTATCTTTATACTGTGGCATCATTCCTGGTGAGGGTACACAAGGTCAGGGTCATACCAGCCTGGGCTACATGATCATAGAGCTCCTCTATGTCTCTTTTCATGTAGTCCAGGGAGGAACGTCTCAGGACATTCACACCAGCATGGACAATGACGGAGTCATATCTGTACTTGCTTTGGAGTGATCTGAGTGCATGTGTTATGTGGTGGATCCTGGCACGCGACAGTCAGCTTACAGTGACCTTCTCCTTGTTCAGCCTGGTGAGTGGGACGTCAGTGTGTCTGACAATAGAGTCACCTATCACAGGTGTATTAGGTGTGCTGTTTAGCCTTAAGGGCAGTGACTGTGTGGCACACTGACATTGTGTACTTTGTGATATGTGGGTATAGTTGTGGGGAAGCAGTTGTTTGGGTGTCTGCTTTGGGGGTCTCTGTTGCTTAGGCAGAGTTTTATTTAGAGCCTCCGAGTATGTTTTTGTGTGTTTATGTGTTTGGTTTGCTGTTCCTATAGGTCTATGTGACACTGGAGTTGTGGTGTGTGTGGTTACCTTCTCCTCCTGATAGACTGTGCCAGTCATGGGTCTAGAGAGCTCAGCCTCCAGTTTGTCTATATAGTTGTATCTCTCACAAATATCTGAGTTTGTTGGGAGGAGCAGAGGGTTGTCTGTGTACATAAGGCAGTTGTAACATTGCCTCAAAATCCCCATATTCACCAGCTGGACTGGAGAGTAGACATGAAATCGACCTTTGGACATGTCAGGATATTATGATGAAATACTCTTTTGACTGATCAAAAAGGATCAGTAGGGTGTTAAGTGTGTAAATGAGTATAACACGGGTTTAGTGCCAATGTTTGTTGGTGTTTTGTAAGATTATCTGTGAAGGAGTCCAGACAGAACTATGACACTTCCTTCAGCTATGTCATAAATAGCAATGTACACTCATATATGTCCTGAGTCTGGTCTGTTCAGCATGAAAATATAAGCGGTGATAGGCCTTGAACCCAGGATACTGTGCATTATAGTCATAGTACTGAACCACTAAACCATGACAGCATTGCAGTGGTTAGCCTGTATGAAGAAATGTCGATGAGTCTATGCAAAGTATTCCATGGAAACCCTGCAGGCACAGCATAATCCCTGTCGAGTTATGACACAAAGGTGAGTCCTGCAGTAAGAATAAAACCTGACTTTCAACACACACAGTAGAAATGTTAATACTGGACATGTACACATACATAAACAAATGTAGTGGACCTCAGACAGCAACATACTGAAAGGTCACAATGGGCATGCTCACACACTTGAATACATGAGACAAATGTCAGGCAACAGAACACTAACAGTCTGAACTGGGCATGCTCACACACTTAGGCCATGTTGGAGTACAGCAGTGGGCCACACATATCAGGCAGTTGCATGTGTTAACCCAGGAACCTCTCACTATCCAGCAATCTGCCCTGTGCACACACTTATATGACAAAAGACACGTATATAATATAGTGGAACCCTGTCATAATCAAATATGTTCTGCAGATACCTAAGCGGTTCATAGAAAGTGGGAAAGCAAAGATGATAAAAACCTGTGAACAGTATCAGCAATAAACATTGTGCATCATGAACATTATCATAGGCTCAGAGGTTGATACTAGGCTATCTGCCCTAGGGCATGTACAAGCATAGCCAGAATGTGTTTGGCTGCTGCAACCCATTCAAATCAGAACACTGTGCCCGTGAATAGTAGGTCACACAAGATAGCCCATTTACGTTTAGTGTATTGTGCCTCTGTCTAGCAAGAACCCAGAAGATATCCCATGGGTACACATACGATCACCCATCCACTTGTCAAGATGTCACCTGTAGGTGGTCAGTGGGTGGCTCTGCCTTTGCAAAACTGGGACTACACTCTGCAGTGAGTGGAGCCTTTCGGATAATAATCTGTCCCCCCAGCATGTCCTATTAACATCTGTGCTGAGGTATATGGCCCTGGAGTGTGTAGCTCCAAGGGAGTTGGATATCCTGAGGGGGAGCATGTCCATTAATTCTGGGTCAGATATTGCCTTAAACTACAGGCACACAATACATCCGTGTAGGTGGTAAGTGACTGAGTAGAGTTGGAGTTACTGTATCTGAACTGTGCAGGGCATCCGTGTGAGTCACTACATCTGCTTGATGAGTAACATTTGTGGCCATTACAGTTGCTGCAGGTGTCGGGTAAGGTACATCCCAAATGTGGCATAGTAACCAAGCATGGTCGTGATGAGTATAGGGGCACAATGACCACACATGATCAGCATGTGAAACCATGTGGGATATGGTGGGCTATGTAGAAGTACGGTCTAACCACTTTGGCAATGTGATTGTCAAAGGTGAGAGTACGAACAGGTCGTGTCCCCAAACCCGTAACAACTACTACCGTATGTAATGGATTACTACCTATGTGGTAATGTGTGGGCATGTTGACATTCTCAAAGGGGATGACTATGCAACTAATGGCATGTAGCCGTAGGCCATGGCTCAGGCACAAGTCATCGTATCTCTGTGAGACCCTTTATGAGTATGCATGTGCCAGCTGGAGAGTTGATTATGGCACCCAGTTTGCAGTCATCTGCGAACATGGGCAGCCATATCCCTCCTGTGATAGCCTGTATGTCACACAAATATATACTGAACAAGAGAGGTCCCAGGACTGAGCCTTGTGGGATGCCATGTGTAACTGGTGTATAGTCAGACATGGCACCTGCAACACTGAGCATGTGGGTGCTATCCCTGATCCAGGTAGCAATCCATCGTGTGAGATATGTGTCGATATTGATGCCGGTGAGCCTATGCATAATGGCCGAGTGGAGTATTGTGTTGAAGGGTTGTGCAAGGTCCGGGCAGGCTGTGTGGACACCCGTCCCAACACTGATGGACCTGGTAACTGTTTAAAGAATACAAACAGGTCCAACAGGCGAGATCTGCCCACAACAATGCTGTAATGTTGACAGACACTGTATCGCCTTTGAATAACACCAATATGTTAGCCAACTGTTAAACGTGATCAGTTTGTTGGTATACTGAGACATCATACTTGGTGAGTGTAAGATGCTAGACAAGGTCAGGGTCACACTGGCCTGGGCTACATGATCTGAGAGTTCCTCTATGTATCATGTCATGTGGTCCAGGGAGGAACGTCTGAGGTTGTATGCACCAGCGTGGACAATGATGGAGCCAGTCCTGGACTTGCTTTGGAGTGACCTGAGTGCATGTGTTATGTGGCGGATCCTGGCACCTGAGAGACAGCTCAAAGTGACTACTCCCTTGTTTGGCCTGGTGAGTGGGACTTCAGTGTGTCAGACATTAAGTGTCACCTATTATAAGTGTATCAGGTGTGTTGTTTAGCCCAAAGGGCAGTGACTGTGTGGCACACTGACATTGTGAACTATGTGATATGTGGGTATTGTAGTGGGGTAGCAGTTGTTTGTGTGTCTGCTTTGGAGGTCTCTGCTGCTTAGGCAGAGTGTATGTAGAGCCTCCGAGTATGTGTATGTGTGACAATGTGGTTTGACTACTGTCGCTATCGGTGTATGTGAGACTGATATGTGGTGTGTGTGTGTGGTCACCTTCACCACCTAATAGACTATGCCAGTCATGGGTCGAGAGAGCTCAGCCTCCTGTATGTCAATATTGTTGCATCTCTCACATATATCTGAGTGTGTTGGGAGGAGGAGAGTGTTGTCTGTGTACATGAGGCAGATGTGACATTGTGTCATAACCACAATATTCACTAGCTGGACTGGAGAGTACACACGAAACTGACCCCTGGACATGCCAGTATATTATGATGACATACTCTGTAGCCTGATCACAAAGGATCAGTAGGGTGTTAAGTGTGTAAAAGACTATAACCGGGATTAGTGCTCAGGTTTGTTGGTGTTTTGTAAAGAGTAGCTGAGGAGTCCAGACTGAGAATCATGACATGTCCTTCAGCTATGTCATAAATAGTAATGTACACTCATATATGTCCTGAGTCAGGGCCAACTGTACCTTACTGACAATGCCGACATCCTGTCAGACAGGCCCATATATACATACCCACCTCCCACTGATGATAGTCCCTGACATCATACCAGGAGATATCATGTGTAGAATGGCTGACCAGCTCCACCCAAAGCCAAAAGCATGGCAGCAATTGGATTACATTGTTTCCCAATATGTGTCATGCATGCACTAGAGAACAAACAGATCCTGCACCTGAACAGTCTGTTGAGCCTCACCCACTCCACAGGGTTTGGAAACATCAAATGTGTTACAGCAACATATGGCACTCTCCATAAGTGTGGGTGCACAACACACCATGGGAAGTATAGTCCAGTAAGCCTATAAAGTCTGAACTGCAAGGCCATGGAGTGCATCATGGCTGAAGTCATAAACAGAGCTATTGGAAGCTGACAAACACACAACCCTACCAACTGTGGTATGTTCATGTGCAGATCATGGTTCCCAAACATGCTACACCATTTGCAAGGCAGCCACCCAGGACATACATCACTGAACAGAGCTACACATATCCCACATAGACTTTGCATAGCTCTTCATCAACATCACAGACACATGTCGTATCCACAAAACCAACAATCTGTGCATAGATATGTATTGACATATGAAGGGATGTCAATGCGTCCACAGATAGATCACACAAGGTGAGACTCACAGGGTCCTGTTCAAGCTGTTGATACCTGCTGACCCACATGGATCATTCCTGCGATTGCATAAAAGAAAGTGCACACACATTACCATGTCCAGTCTGATGATGTCAGCATCCTACAAATATACCAGGAGAACAAAAACCACCCAGTAAAGCATATAGCGCACCGTGTTAATGCGTATCTCTCTAGTATCATAACATAGTTAGGCAGGGGTTTGAATACTGAAAATGCGGACAGTGTATGTGTGTGATTTCCCTTGAGAGGAGTAGCCTTTTTGGACACTGGGAAAACACAATAAAAGAGGTACATCCCTCTTTGGAATGTCTGATGATGTCAGCATCCTACAAATATATCAGGAGAACAGAAACCACCCAGTAAAGCATATAGCGTGCCATGTTAATGTGTATCTCTCTAGTATCATAACATAGTTAGGTAGGGGTTTGAATCCTGCAAATGCTGTGTGTGTGTGTGTGTGCGCATGCCACAGGCAGTCAATGCAGTGTGGGTTTTGCTTTTACTACGGTATGACATATGATTAAAACAGTATGTGCATTGCACACATTGGGTATCTCGTGGCAAATAAATATGTGTACACGTGACCTCAATCAGTACATAGGTGTGAAGCCTGCATACTACATGAATACATTTGTTTCCTTCGACAGATTGCACTGCTGCTTCTCAGATCATAGGTCACATATGTATGTATGCGACAAGCCCGGCCACTGCAGTGATCCATGGCCAAGGTCATCTGTGCCACACACACCCATGACAAGTACTATAGAGTACTGTGAGTGAGGGCAATTGCTTGGGGTATATGTCAGACATGTTCATACACAACAACAACTGGCAGTAATGGGCATTCATTATAGGTGTACAACAGCCCTGTGGATATGCATGCAGGGCCCTAATGTGTTATGTGAAACACCGATGGACCCCACAGTACCTATGGATATGTGGATACCAAGGGACAGATGACATAAAACGTGTCTGTCTGTACACATTGTTACCCAACATAAATGTTGAGGGCTACCACCTATGTGGTACTGTCGGGATAGTATATCTAGTAAATGTGGATGACTATGCCATAGGTGGCTTACGACTATACAGCATGTATTGGACAACATCTGTATGATACCCTTGTGTAGGATATGCGTCCCATCCAAGGAATGCAGTGTAGGCCAATGCATGCATTTCCAGATGTGGATGGACATATCCCTAGTGTGTTTGCATGTACCTAAGAAGGCTATATGCCACACAGGTGTGGTCCCAGGAATGTGTGGTGGTCAATACCACTGGTTACTGTTATAGTATAGTACTGGAAGGATCCAACTGTTACTGAGTTCCCTACAACTGTGTGTCATTTGTCAGGACATCATCTAATGATTGGTTATAGTCATGCTGTTTAGGTGGTGTATACTGCCAGACTGCAGATCATTGACAGATATCAACAGTATCACCCACAGCATAGTGTCAACCCATGTCATACACACATGTGTACCCATGTTAGCACATATTTGTAGTAGAATGCATACTGGCCATCGAAAGATACCATGAGATGTTAACAATGTGTACAACAGGGTATGTCGCACATCCCACGTGTCCACTATGCACGTACATGCACACAGTGCGCACACACCATGTTCACAGATGTACACCCGCTAATTTGTAATGCACACATCACACACGTACTGTCCACTCACTAACACATGCTGGCAACACTGTACACTTCAGCCAAATGGCACATGGGTGGACAATAAATACTCAGACGTAACACTGGTGTAAACAATGCTACAATGACCATCAGGGCTGTGATGCATAATGCCTGCTCAGATATACCTAAAAGGATATCATTACACTTTCCTGTTGGCAACTTACTACTATCGCTACACTGCTATAATGAATCCCTGTGCATCAGAACCATGTTAGCCTATTCCTGCATCAATGTTACAGATGACAGGAGGTGGCACAGGTGTCATCATATGCACAGGGTGTGTTGTGGGTTTGCCAGAGCCCAACATTGACCCATCCAATCGACGTGTGTGTGTGTGTGTGTGTGTGTGTGTGTGTGTGTGTGTGTGTGTGTGTGGGACAACAGTACAGCATGGGCCAATGTTGATGTAATGTGTGTGTGTATGTGTGAGCCCTAGTTGTTTGGTTAATGTGTGTGTGTCTGCATGCACACAACTCCACCATGTGGTTTCCATATACAGGCGGTTGTGGGACAGCCACAGACTGTACCTGCTAGGCCGTACAGATCGCTGTCTCTGGCCACAGACATGGTACCTGTGCCTGGCAGGGGTGCTACGGGCAGTATCGGGTACCAACCCTGACTGGGTACTATCATCAGAGGCAGAGGTATGATGACTGGACCCATGTCCCCGCTGGGACAGGACAGTGCATTGCTGGGGCTGGTACTGCCACTACAGGAGTGGCTGTGATCCATGGTCCGCCCACGACGACTGCCAGCTGATGCTGTTGCTGGCATGCGTCCGCTTCGGCTTCCCATCCGTCCCACATGGTCCTGGCTCATGTTTAACACATTGTGGAGGACATCTAATGTCTCCCTCCAATGGCTATCAATGACCTCGGTGTAATTCCGGATGGCACCGGCAAGGTCACGAATGCTGTCATAGATAGCAGTGTAATGGGCCCTCTACACCCTTAGTCCCTGTCGGGTGTACCGTTCCATACATGCCTGTGCCTGCATTACAGCCCAGAACATACTGGAGGTTGTAATACCTCTGGGGGCACATCTGCCAGGGGCAATATGACCAGTGGTGCTCCCCTGACAACCCCTGGACATCCACCTATGTGGTACCTTTCCAGTAATCCAGCTATGGCTGCTGTGAGGGGATGCAAGTGCCATGGGTACCACACTCTCCTGGTCAATGCCGATTGTATGCTGTCCCTCAGCTAAGGCCATTGGTGATGAGGGATGTATTGGCAGTATGAGTGTGCTCATAGATGGGATTGAACGCTGTGTACTGTCGATTGGTGGACCAACAACAGACCCTATCAGACCTTCCTGTGCCACAATACATGTCTCATCATCTCCACTATTAGTGGCAGTGACATCAGGTTCCCTGCTGCATTCAGACACCCCTAACTCAGCACCTGTGGAAGGAAGACAAGAAACACACTTCACAATCTGTACATGATGTTAGCACATATGCACACATGCACACATGCACACATGAACACATGCACACATGAACACATGCACACATGAACACAAGTACACTGCTCACCACAGCACACACACACACACACACACACACACACACACACACACACACACACACACACCAGCAATCCAACACATACACAATAGTGGGTGAAGGTGGGTGACAGTATCACAAGGCAAACAGTCTCTTCACATGTGTCAGCATGCAGAATATGTGTTGCTCAAAACCATGCAGTGCAAGTGTAGATGGCCCTATTTAATGACATTATACATGGCTAAGATGCATGTGTGTAGTTGTTCAGTGATTGTCTACACCTTGAAACACAATGTGTACATGGACACAACATTGCTGTGCAAGTATTATCTGCTCTGCAATGTCCTGTGCACCATCACTCAATGGTATACATACCATGGCTGCATGTGTTATCTGTGTGACACATAGATTGCCATGTCTGATTACAGTGTCTGCGTCCATAGCAAATAATAGTGGGCACAGGTGCAGCAAATGCATGCAATGTACAGACATGGGATGAGTGGTGCATGTAGACGTGAAGGAATTCCGATGCTCGACATGGCCATTGTACAGTGGTTATGGTGAGTGTGGGACATATTGCAGATATGTCGGTGCCAGCCATGACATGGCATGCTACACGACTGCAACATTAAACACCACACATACCCAGTGTGTGTCATGTGACCTATACACCCAATAGCATTACAGGACATAAATGTGACTCTTTGTACAGATGGCGACAGCTGTGCATATTGTGTATACTGGCATATGTAAGCACACACACAACATGCTATGCATACTGTGTATAGGTACATATGTTTGCACACACAAAACAATGAGGTGCAAAGCAAAGACCGCTATGTGTAGTACTGTGGTCACTGTAACTGGATGGGGTGTACTACCATGCGCCATCATCGTCATCACCATGAATCTTGTGGTCACTCACGGCTACTACTGTGTGACAGACCACCGCCTAGCATGCAGTACCTGAAGTGCAGTGCTGTGGCTACGTTCACTATTACACAGCCACTTTGTACATGGGTGTATGAGGTGCCCAATAGGGAGCATTGCCTAACACGACTGTGTTATGTGTTGAAGAGTGTTGCACAGCCCCATGATAGGCCTCTACCCCTGAGGTACATCATGTGTGTGTGTGGATGACATGTGGGATACTGAAGTGTGACCTTACAGTGGGTGTGTGGTTACGCCATATGTAGCATGTCTTTTTGTACTGCGTATGATAAATGTGTTATGTTGTGTACAGGTGTTGCAACTATGCCTATCCAATGCGCAGTATGGGGTTGCCACAACTGTGTCTTATGCTCTGTGTATTGCATGTCAGTGAGGCAGATACTGACATTACTGAGCTGTGCAACGTCTTACAGCAAACATGCATGGCATGCATTATGCGTAGGTGTGTTAGGTGTACATGGCCTACACCTCACCTATGACATGGATATTTCATTACCAACATTGCAGTTATAACACACTCACCAGCATGGATCGGCGGCCCTGCTGTCACACCAGAGGGACCTACGAGAATATGAGAGAGTTCATCAGTGCTCACAACTGTGGCATTGCTACAGTGGGTATGCTAAACTGCAGTATAACAACAGTCAACAGTCACAGGTGTAGAGATATTATTCGAAATATCAGTATTGCACAACACTAGGCAGAAGAACTGCTAAACACACAGTACACATCTCACGTAGACATAATCTAATAATACAGTTAACTGTCGTCTACAGATAGGGCATGTTACCTGCTTGCTCCAGGTGGACGTGCTGGGTGGCTCTGGCCTCCATGACAATACATGTCAGAGGTTGATGTTGCTGTTGTCCAGGAGCCACCACGCTTAGGAGCAGCTCCTTCACTCTGGTGTGGGGGGATGAATGGCCACCCCACCACCTGTGGCAAGCTGTTGTCTTTGGATATCAGACGCACGCCGCTGGACATGTCTAATTGAATCACTGCAGTGATGGTGTACCTGCTCATATGTCCGGTTATGCATGCCTATGTCATTTACCCGACGAACAAGTTCCTGCCACAGTGCAGTCTGCTCCTGCTGGTGTTGCTGCTTCTGGAGAACTGCATCGTGTACTGCTGCAATAGGCTTTGCAGTATCACCTCTTCCTCATCCGCTGTGTATGATGGATTGCATTGGTGGGCCATCTGGCTGAAAAAGATATGAACAATATGTGTGAGTGAGTCCTGTGGCACACTTTACACCTTTAACCACAGATATCACTTTACTGACATATATACCATCCTATTGTCTGTCAGAGGTTACACACGTTCAATACCACTTATTGGTTCTCAGGCCACAACTAACAGTGCCTGGCACACTCTATATATCACACCACTGTACAACAGTACCCGACACACTGTTTGTGACACATTGCACAACCTCAAGATAGGGGTGTATATCACACCAATGCACAAACAGAGATGTCATCCATTGCAATGGATGTAAAGTGCAGGTGCAGTAGTACCAGTCAACCACCCTAGTCATTGATGCCATAGCCCTGCCTAACAGATGTGTACAGTTGTTACTATAGGTGGCATACTGCTGTAACAGAGTATATATGTTGCTGGATACACACGTATACCCTGTAACACACATATGATTGCAGCCATTGTACAGGCATAATTACACACACATCAGACAAACATACAACACACCACTGTATGCCAACACAGATGAGCATCACCTGTGTACCATACAGTACTGTGTGCCACTACTTACACACCCTTATGCCTGAGTTTTGTCCTCTGTGCAGACTACAGGAAACACACATGACAGTGCTTCTAAGCAATGTGAACACACACCATACTGTGCTGTTTAGGCCTACAGCTTCAGGTAGTACTACAGTTCATATGGGAGTTGGCTTCACCAGCAGTACCACTCACTAAGCATACATGTGTTGCTTTAGCCTACAATGAGACACCACATTCGTCAACAAGGAACTAAGTCACATTGTATGCTGTACTACTATGTCTGCCTAACAGTACATTACACATCATTTGCTGTCCTCACAGCTAGGATAGACACTACCATGTCAGATACAACTTCACACTAAGCTATCACACCATTACAGACCTTGCACACATTCAGTGTTACATTTATTCAACCTCACATAGCAGGTATTGCATTGAGTACATGTGTGAGTGCATAGTGTCATAGGTAGGTAATATGCTGTTGGCCCTAGGGCCTATGGCAGTCTAGCCATATGCTACCCTGGCCTTTGACACACATGTACTTTGATTTCACTTGCCCCTGCCAACCAGAACCACAGAGGTGTTTCCTGGGGTGTATTACCAATCTCCCACACAATCATCAGGGGTATTTATGACAACTGCTAATGAGGAGCCTTGTTTGCTATTGCTAGGTGGTCTATTCCGGTGTATGGCATATCTCTGAAATGGGAACCTATCCCTCCAGCATGTGCTATTTAGTGAGCTGACAAGATTTAGG
The DNA here is from genome assembly GCF_019279795.1 of Protopterus annectens. Taxonomy (NCBI): domain Eukaryota; kingdom Metazoa; phylum Chordata; order Ceratodontiformes; family Protopteridae; genus Protopterus; species Protopterus annectens. Next base: position 1,034,924,118 of record NC_056730.1, read on the forward strand.
GCCCTAGAGCGTGTATTTTGGAGGAATTGTGATATGTTGCCATGGTGGTTGTTACCCAGCTATGGGTGTGACATACCTCTGTATGTCGGGCAGAGGTCACCTCTGTGTGGCCAGTATGCAATACAGTGTAGATGTGGTTTTGTGAGTCAGTCTGCATAGGGCGCTGTTTGTGGCCAGTATTACCCTTTGGGAGGTATGTCTGTGGCCTTTTCACCTGGTGCAGTTGTTATGTGAGGTACATACCACACACGGCACTGTGATGAGTAGAGGGGAACACTGCCCTATATTTCTATAGCTGACACACCTGTTGACATGACCCATACCACACAGACTGATTACAGGTGTAGTGTGGCACTGTCTTCATCAAAGCGGAGGCTACTGTCCACCTGTGTCCCATGTTCACTTATCACACCTTCACTGTTAGGTAGATCTCTACCTATGTGGTAGTTAATGGGTACAGTGTTTTGGAAAGGAGGAATAGCACTGCAGTATCAACACTTGTCTACAGTCCATGCCTTGGTCACCACACACCTGTTGCAGTACATATGACCCCGTGTCTCTCTGTCTCTCCCTCTCTCTCTATATGGATATATATTTATATATATATATATATATATATATATATATATATATATATATATATACATATCAATCTATATATATATATATATATATATATATATATATATATATATATATATATATATATATATATGCACATCTATACACATACATGTACACATCCATTGCTGTACACATGGATGTACATATAGGCACATGTACAGTCCACCTTTCATGGTGGGGATATCACTTATGTGACAGTTGTGGGATATACAGTTATATGATTATATTGCACAGTGTTGTGCAGAATGCATGTGGGAGTCCTCAGCCCATATAGCATTAGCAGGCCTCACTGGCTGTAACACAGCAGATCTGACAAATCAGTCCCACAGCATTTAACCACCACATGACATATATCAGCACTGCATGCTGTTTTCTAGGCCACACACTACGACCTACATAGATATATGCACATATCAACCTTCAATGACAGATATCTGTCCACCCTTCACTAACAGTTGCAGTATGTCCCTTGCCCTATGCACATGTGTAGATACAGATAGATACGTACTGCTGCCACACATGGATGATTTGCAGTGTGTAGAGTTCTCTTCAGGAACATCTACTACATGCCAACACATACATGTGAGTTACATACCTTACCTTTGTATTTCCCTGCTCCGTGTGTTACGGTTTTGTAGGTTTTTATTTATTTATTTATTTTTGGTTGTTTGTTTTGGGTTTTCCACCTCTATTTCAGTTTATGTCTCAGTTTCTCTCTCTGTTGTATCTCTGTCTCTGTCTGTGTCTCTCTCTCTCTCACTCTCTATCTTCCAGCACCTGCAATTATAGAATTGCATGTGTGGACTGCAGGTACAGCCTGCTTTTCTAGGTATCTGCACTTGTGCATGTGACAGCCTCTGCACCAGTTGCTGCCCACCATTCAGTAATTTCATGCAACCTGCTGTGTGATGATTGCATTACTCACTGTGATTGCAGCTCACTGCTATAAAATGCTAGGTTAGATAAGCGTAGCCCTTTCAACTTTCCAAGGTGGGGCCCATGCTTGTTTGCTCTGCACACCGTTGTGTCAGTCAGAAGGTTGGTATATGTCTCTTATCTGAAGCTAGGGTTGTAGCCAGTTATATGCATGTTGTACTCAAACCTGAATGTTGCTGCTTCCAGTACACACTTCTCAGTGTAGACATATACTCACCCCCTCCAAATGCTAACACAGGATACATGGGAGTATGTACTTTATTTCTGACTTACACAATTAACTGCCATACATATGTGGTTATTGCACTGTATCCCTGGGGCAAATGCAGTGTTTGTGAACTGCTATACTGTAATTATTACGTTACTCACTTCTGAACAGTTTGTGGTTTGTTTTTGTTGACATTAGCACAGGCTGCTCAACACAACTGGACATGGTTCAGTACTGAGTATGCCTACCTACACCCAGGTTTTTGCCTGAATACACAGGTGTGGTGTACCTTTGGGTAGGGGTGCAGAACTGCAAAGAGTATTTTTTATTATCATGTGAGGTTTAATTTATCTTACTGAACATACAGGGTTGTTGTGTACCTGTTAGTCTATTAAGGCAAGTAGTCTGTGTAGCTAACACCTGTGGACATATCTAGATGGTAGCTAGAGGTTAGCCTATTATACTTTGTCTGTGCACCACACCAGTCTTTTCAGAAGTGGCACATTGGCATTGTCACAGTTGTTTGCTAGCAGTACATGGCTACATCCTGTGATATTTCTGTGTTGTACTCCTACATAAGGGCAAGCTTGTGGAACTCCTTCCAAAGCTATTTGCAGAGTGTGTAACAGCAGTAATGCTGATATACCTGTGTGTTTCTGCCTTTGCCAGGCCTCAGATACTCTCAGGTATATATTTGAACGACCTCAGTGAATGGTACATATAAGTGAGATACACCTGCAATATATTACTGACATATTGCAGTTGAGACTTTCTTGGGAATCAGAGCATATGTATAATTACACATTTTCTGATGTGCAAGCAGTGTCTACTCTCACCTTTTGACATTATTCACTATGTGTGATTCCACACTTGTCTGCCTACAGTTAGTACTTTTCAGAGTAATTCAGTGGGGCACAGCTAACATTGGTTTACAAATCAGGGACATCCCTGTAAAGCAGTCACAGTTGGGGAGTCTGGCCTCTGCCCTATTCAACTTTGCCAGTATTTATCCTGGTCTGATACTGTGTGGTGTTTGTAAGGTGCTACTGTAACATTATTCCCTGCTAGGATGGCTGGTTCTCCTTTCACAGTCATGTCATGCAATTTCACAACAACTGCTGGTAAAGACCCACAGAACAGGATTTGTGTTATACCATTCCTAATTTCCATTTACACTCCCTCATTGTAATGCATGATATATTTATTTCAGAACCAAGTTATTTGTATATCTGCTGTGGCTTAGTGGTAATTCATGCAGTCTATTGTGTCAATGGTCTGGGGTTCGAGAGTGGCAGAGGTTTTTTCTTTTGCTGCTCAGCAGAACAAGGGCCCTGACATAGAGTGACTAAGGCACTTTTAAGAAGTAGTAAGCGGGTTTGCGCGATGCTTAGCTAAGCGCACACGTGCACACTCACTTAAACCCGCTTACTACTGCTTAAAAGTGCTTACTCCTGCTAACTCCCCGCGCTAATTTCTTTGAAAGAAACAAAAATGGGGAGATAGGAAAGTGGTGAAAAAGGGGGCACAAAGAGGGACAGACAGTAGGTAAACAAGCTTGGGATGTGCAGGATGGGTGTAGGGAAGGTCCATAGCTGCCCATTTCTTTACCAGCAACAGCTGTGCATATGCAATAGATTTGGAGTGATATTTGAAACCTTCCACCCCTGGGAGAGGGGTGAGGACAACAAAGTATGTTGTACTGCCAATTATAATTATCAGTTTATGTGTCCAATGGACATGTGTGCAAAATGGGCAGCTATGTATGGGGCATAATTTTTTTTTGTGGGTACAGATTGCCCTTTTTGTTTTTTTGTTTTTTTTTTTTTAGGTGAGAGTGGGAAGTGAGGTAGAGGAAGTAGGTATGTCCGGGGAAGTAGGTTGGGGAGGTAAACAGACAAGACAGACAAGACGCATACAGGGGCAGTGTATGACACATGGGGTGGGTGAACACAATTAACGGGGTCGGATGTTTGGAAATCGCAAGCCCATGAGCCCACGGATGGTAACAGTGAAACTGAGATCCCCACCCATGGGCAGTCACCACTGCACCTTCACAGCCCCGAGGGTGGCTGTGCTGGGGGCTGTGTAGGATGGGCAGGCTCACCCATGAGACATGCCACTCTCACCTCAAGCTGGCATAGTGGATCAGCGACTGAATGCTGGATCTCCCTACGCACCACAACCCGGACCCTTCGGAGGGTGACAGGTGGCCCTTCTCCGCCCACGCTTGCACGGGGGGGCGAGTCCCATCCCCTGCAGTGCTTCCACCTGAAGGTGGCACAGGACCAATGGAAGAGGGGAGCCCAGGCTGGGCACAGGACTAGCTGGTGCCAGGTGCATTCACCAGCTGAGGAGGGAAAGGTGGGTCCGTTGGGACCGGCCTTCCCATACGTTCTGTGAGTAGGTGTGTTTAATTACAACATAAACAACAGCATTCCAGATTAGTTGTAACAGCATGCAGTAATATTCCCATTAACCCAACACACCAAGATTCCAACAGTTGAACAGCAAGCATAACACATGCATATATTGAACCACAGTGGATATTCCAACAGCATGCAGGGATGTTTGGTAGCAACAGGCCACCATGATTGTGGTGTTTAAACAGGGCACATGCATCAACGTGAATGCAAATATTTATAGAACAATAGGACATATGTCCCAACAAATATTTAAGATTACACATACCCATTGAGGTGTGAAATTGCATGGTTTATGCACATACAGTAGGGTGAAGAAAAAAACCTTGGTTAACATCTTATAATTATCTTTTAGTCTACACTACATTCCTAGTGACTGCAGGTGTATATCCCCTACATGTGTTATTACACTTGCCATCATACATTAGGTTGTGTAATGGGTTTGGCTAATTCAATATATGCCTGACCTATATCTGACATACTAACTGTCCAGGATGCAGATGTTACTGCTACATATTTCTTGTTTGCATTTCTATTTCTTTATCTACATATCTGGGATGTTTTCACATGACATTTTCACTTCGATTTGTACAGAACCCTGCATTTCTTGACACACACACATTTCTGGGGAAAAAATAGCATGCTACACGTGTGCCAGATTTATTTATGCATGCCATCAGTAATTGACTGTTGCGGACTGTATATATGCTTCACAGCTACTAGCACTTCCATCACCCACTTTATATGGGATTGCACAACTCTGGGTTGCCAGCACTTTTTCAAACAGTACTATTTGTATAATGCAAGGGTACAACAATATTTCAAACTCTGTGACACAGACACACTCCGGGTTTTAGACCTTTATTAATGACATTACACACTTTTCCACAAGCTCACTCCTTTATTTGTTTTAACGGTGCATATGGCAGACATGTTCATGACATATTATACCTTTATTAATAGGTTAGAACACTCTTTTTTCAGGCTCACTCACTTATTTTATATGACAGTGCCTGCAGAGATATTATTCCAGACATATGTTACCTTTCTTAATGGGTTACTACACTCTTTTTCTGCCTCTCTGACATTTTTATCTGACAGTACATGCAGAGGACTTATTCAGGCAATTTTATGGCTGTATTATTGGACTACAACACTTTCTTTCATGCTCTCTCCCATATTTTATATAACCATACATGCAGAATAATCACTAACCTGCCTGGTGGCACAGCCTTAGCAGCCTATCAGCATAGGCTTGCTGATTCCCAGCACGGTCACCTGCAGCTGTAAAGTAAATGAAGGGATATTGAAACATACCTATCCATTATACATACTCAATTATCAATTCTTACATACTGCATTCCATGGCTACATACTCAGTTGTGGGGCATCCTGCATCCCACGGGCCTCCTGTATCCATTGGCTCAGGTGGTCCTGCTTTCATCTCCTCAGGTCTGCATGGTGGTGACGGACCTGCTCACCAGTTCGAGGAACACCTGTGGCACTGGTGAGGTCATGAGCTAACCGGTTCCAAGCCTCTGCCTTGTACTCCGTCCCTTGGAACTGGCCCTGCAGGAGTCTTGCCTCATGACGGTGGACAAGGAGCCAAACCATGTATTTCAACTCCTCGATGCCCCAATATTGTGCTCAGAAGCATGTTCCCTCTCCGACACCAGCCATTCTAACTGCAGATGTGAGCTACAATCAGTTATGGTGTGTATTCCCGCCTATGGGGCTTAAATATGCTGCATTTCCCACACTTTTTTGTGATTGGCCATTTTTTTTAATTCTCGGCTGACTGCAGACCTGCTTAGTAATGGTTAAACTACCATTAGTAAGTATATGTATGTTAACAGTGGCTGTTTCCCCTAAGTTGTCATGGCTTAGTGGTTCTGTACTTTGCTTGTGATGCACAGAGTCCCGGGTTTGAACCGTGTCATTCATTTTATTTTCATACTGTCCAGACAGGCTAGGGGGTGTGGCTGCGTTTAAGCAACTTTGCTCTATGTTGCTCCTCGGTGCCCTGTTTGGTGCGGCGTGCACGTCCATGCAAACCCGTTGCATTGGTTAAAGCGCTATTTCGCTATGGGCACCTCTATTGCGCTGGGTTAACCGTTATTAAACTATGGGCAACTCTATTGTGCTGGGTGAAGTGCTGCTTAACTGCAGGCAATTATATATCAGGATCATTTAAAATATTTATTTTGTTGGCTGATACATTGGCCATTTCACTGTGTTTTAGTACTATTTACCCATATTTGTCTGGTATTATTTCATATACTGATTTAAAAATAAATTTGAAGGGGAGTGGTGGGACTCGAACTGTGAATGCCTCTTCTTTGTGCGAACGCTCTACCATTACGCTATTGCTATTTGGTGTGATTTGCATAAACATTCTTTCTTATGCTCTTCCATGTCAGAATTGCTAACTCTAGCTAAGCAATGGGCACACCCGCGCACACATGCGCAAATACGGGCAGCTATTTTGGGAATTCAAACACTTGCAGGGGCGTGGATATTTAGACTGCTCGGCAGTCGGACACACCCCCTGCTTTCTTACACTGTCCGTGTATGACTTACGGTTGAGTCAGCATGCCCTCATGCATATTCATGGCATGCTGATGTCATACCGTTCAACTGCAGCCTCCGAGTAAGACTTATTAAGTCTTACTCAGAGGATTCGTGAATCCGGGGGAATGTCTACAAAGCAACTCCACCACCAGCACCATACCAGGTAAAACATGAATAACATCCCTAACAACCACAACAGATTTACAATACAGTAACCCAATAGCAGACCTACAATTTGTCCCTAAAGAGCAAACTACCCCAGCCCTCCACAAAGCTTCCTATTGAGAACAGTGAACAGAAAAAAGCCTACCCACACCCAACAGACAAACTATAGCACAGTGCAAGACAGAAACCCAGGAAAAGACAGTCAAACACTAGGGCAATGACACCATATCATTAATATTACAAAAAGTCAAAGACAAGTTAGCCATCGATACCAGGATGAGAAACTCCACCAGAACCCTCCTATGATGCTTATTATTAATATGTCTGTGTCTAGAAGCTGAGGTCCACTGCTGATAATCATCCATATCAATGTACAAATCAGGTTCACAACTAACAGTATCCTTAGAAGCAATACCATCACCAGTAGAAGAGGTATCAGACATACCAAGTAAGTTACTATTAGACTGTAACATATCAGTACCAGTAGGGACAACAAAAACAATGGGAGAAAGAGGCACAGTAGAGTGAGAACCAGAAGCAACAGAAATAGGACAAGGAGGACTAGAAGGCAGAACAGACCCCCTCCAAAGAGGGAACAGAAGTATGAATAGAGACAGAAGAAGGGGGGACAAGGGACATAGATAACAGCCTGCAATGATGAAGACTCCATTGGAGCAGCAGCAGAAACAGAAACAGAAACATCAGAAAGTAAAGTCTGAGAAGACTCAGTGGAAACAGGTAACACAGAAGGTACAGCAGGACAAGCAGAATCAACAAGAGGATAAGAACATAAATGTCACCACTGTGGACAAGTTCCAGCAAAATGAGCTGTGGAACCACAGTGAGTGTATTTCCTAACAGGACAATCAGATACCAAGTGAGAAAAATCACCACAAAAAAGCAGGACTTAGGCTGTCATGCATACCACAAACTGCCTGTCTGACCAGACAACAAACACACACCAGGAAAATGGGAAACCCCAGAATGAAGGACATGCAAAGCCACCCAGGCCTGCCATGCCCCATCCTAAACTCCACCACCATCAGAATCAAAAGATTTCTTAATAGAAAAAAAAAAATCAGCATACCAAGAAAATAAATGCTCCCTAACTTATGCTTCTGTAAGATAAATGGAACGAAAATACAAAATAAGTTGATGCTATAATAAACAACTACTCCAGAAAGGAAAAATTAGAGCAAGACTGCTGATGTTTATGTTCAGCAAAATGAGAAAAAAAAGTAGAAGCAGCCTCCTCCTCTTCAAAATAAACATCAGGAAAAGCATCCCTCGCACAATGAATAATAGCACACAAAGACTAAACAGACACAGACAAAGCTTTCAATAAAGAATGCCAAATAAACTTACATGAAAGAGGCTGACATGAAGCAGACTTAAGATGAACCAAAGGCTTAGAAACAATCTTGGACTACCTCCGAGATCTAGGCTGATTCCCAGAATCAGAAACTGCCATTTTCACTGCAGCGGCATAAGACATGGTCTGAGAAACAACTGCAGAAGCAACAGAAGACAAAGCACTATCAGAAGTAACTGGCAGAGGTGTAGAGGGAGCCAAGACAGCAGAAACAGTAACAGTAGAAGCCAAAGAACCATTCTGAAGCTCCATTTCATTACCCCCATCAAGCTGAGACAAATTACCAGAGTCATGCAACACAGCTGAAGCCTGTGAAGAAGACTAACACACAGATAAAGCTGTTAAATGAAAACAAGACTGTGAATCAGTAATAGAAGGCAGAGAAGAAGAAACAACAAAAGAAACAGAAAAACTAACTGCAGTACTTGCAGCTGAAATGGCTGCCATCTTGCTTCACCAGGAGGGGAAAACCTGGAGTAAGCACTTTCATGGGTCCTGAGTTGTTTGATGTTTTTTTTAAGTATTTATCTTCTGGTATTTAAGTCCTACATTTCAGCGGTTTTCTGATTGTTTGAACTGAACTGAACTGATGTGGACTATCAGCCACAACTCTGAGCTGAGATACCAGATGACTAGAGGCTTCTGAGCTTCCCAAAAGACATACTTTGCCCTTTTTTTGCTTGATTATACCATTTACTGTACTTTTTACTGTGTTCTGCTTATCTAATACTGTATTTTAATACTGTAAGCTAAACTGCGCTATTTGTACTGCATCTGTCTGCTTTACTGTGCCTATTAATTTGTATTTTGTTATTGTTTTCACTGTTTGCAAAGCTTTTTTGCTATTTTTACTGTTTGCAAAGTAATTGTTGCTACTTTTCTCTGTTTGTAAAGCATCTGTTGTTTGTTCTATTTTCCTGCCAAGCAATGTTTTAAATAACTGATTTGCTTGCTGTTCAAAACGTTCTTTAGTGTCTCACTGCTGTTTTTCTGCTGTTTAAAACATTTTTAGTTTCCCACCTAAATTAGTGTAGAAAGTAGCTGTAGCATAGTCCAGATGCAGGTTTTCTGCATATGAATTGTTTGTAGTGGCCATTTGTTCTGAGCACATTTTCCAAGCCATCTTTGATTGGAAGGGGCCCTTCTGCACCCTTCTGAGAGAAGTGTGCTGATTGGAACCTATCTGGTGAAGGGCGATTGGTCTAGGGCTTGGAGTAAGCTTTCTCATTGGTTCTTTTGAGTTTTTAATTTTTTTTTAAGTTTTTAGCTTCTGATATTTAAGCCCTGCATTTGAGTGGATTTCTGCTTATTTGAACCAAGCTGAACTGAGATGGACTACCAGTCACAACTCTGAGCTGATATACAAGATGACTAGAGGTTTCTGATCTTCCCAAAAGCCATAAGTTGCCAGTTTTTTTTTTCTTGGCTTGATTATACTATTGAATGCACTTTTCATTGTGCTCTGCTTATTTAATGCCATGTTTTAATACTATAAACTAAACTGCAACCTGTCTGGTGAAAGTTGCTTGGTCTAGGGTTTGGAGAAAGCACTCTCACTGGTTCTTTGGAGTTTTTAAATTTTTTAAAGTTTTTAGCTTCTGGTATTTAAGTCAATGTGTTTGAGTAGGTTTCTGCTTGTTTGCACATTGCCAGCACCATGCACTGCTGCACAATTGTGCACCATAGCCGGACGGATAATTTTGACAAGTGTTCCCTTAGATACAGCTATAGTCCATTAGTGCAGTCCTCATCATTAATACATCTCCGATCTAAGAAGTATTGCTAGTGAACTGTGACCTATTAAACCACCAGCCAAAAACCCATCGTAAATATCCATCTGCAGAGCACCTCCTAGATTAACCCTGAAAGCACCCCCTTTGTGATAACAGTTCTTCAAGTCTAGCATTATGGACAGTTGGACTACCTTTGTTTCTTCTGACAGCCTTAGCTTGGGTCTCCTGAGGCAGTGTAGCAACTGCTTCATGTACACTGACAAGCCTCTACTAATAACTCACTCTACTACAGAGTGTGAGAGATGTATCTACACCAAGAATCTTGAATCCCTGCTCTCTCGCACTTGAAACAGTAACACTGAAGAGGTTGTCAACTCACCCACCACTACTCATGCACATAGTACCACTACTCATACACATAGTATGCATCCAAAACATAAATTAACATACATGGAGGTTCTTTCAAAAAATTTACCAAACACTCGAGAACTCCAAAACAAAAGATTGCTACAACTAACACAGTTCATACAGTACCCAAGACACATAGCAACACTGGTGTTTTACCTAACAAGCCCTTAAGCCGTAACATCCAAAAAACAAATTTTCTTTTCACTGGAGACTACATAGTGAGACACATGGATGCCGCAGGCACCAGGTTAGATAAGGAGAAAGTCACAGTCAGCTGCCTGTCTGGTGCCAGAATTTGTCAGATTACGCATGCACTCAGGTCTTTTGGCAACAAGTAACATTATGACTCTGTCATAGTTCATGTAGGAGTGAATGACCTGAGACATACCTCACTGGACTATATGAAGAGAGACATGCTGATGTCTGAGTATGTGTCCCAGGTAGGTATGCCCCTAGCCTTGAGCAGTATACTACCCTCACCTAGAATGATGCCACAGTATAAACAAAAAACGATTGATTTCAATAATTGGCTTAGTTTTTGGTGTCATTCAAAGGGTATCCAGTTTATGTCAGCCTGGAATGACATGGTCGACAAACCTTGCTGCTTTGCCAGAGATGATTTGCACCTGGCAACACTAGGCTTTTGGCTACTGGCAAAGGCTCTTGCCTCCCCCATAGTGCTTTTAAGCAAAGTCTCAAAAACAAAATTGCCAACTTAAAAATTACCAACCATTACAAAATAAGGGTTATGCTGCTAAATGCTAAGAGTTTAAACCAAAAACTGCACACCCTGGAAGCACTTTTATCACTAGAGGATGTAGATGTATGTGCAGTCACAAAGACCTGGTTCAAGCCCTCATAGAGTACCCCTGCCTTGCAAAGCTACAATGCCTTTCACACATTCAGACCTCAAAATGAACATTTGAGAACCAGACAATTTGGTGTTTCTATTTATATTAGAGGTAAATTCACCTCCTGACTAGTTAGACTCGACAACTCCATAGAGTTACTCCAAATTCAGATTACTGTGGGTAAGACCCCCGTTCAAGTCATATCAAGTCATAGCTAGTTATAGATCCCCCTTCATGGATCATGATGCGCATTAAGCCTACTTGACCAAACTGGAGTCAATCCAAATATTGCCAAACACTTTGGTCATGGGTGATTTCAATTATGCCACCATCAACTGGGAAACCTACTCTAGCCCTAATTCACTAGTGCAAAATTTCCTTGACTTTGTTAACTCAAATGCCATGGAATAAATTGCTCAAACCCCAACAAAAAGAAAAACATACTAGACCTGGTCTTCACTAACATGATAAACAGATACACCACCGCAACTGTTGGACCCTCATTAATTACATCTGACTACAAACCAGTCACCTTTGAACTGGCACTAACACCAGAACTCAAAAAGGGTGGAGTCAGACTAAACAAACTTCAGAAAATCTCCTAGGGGAAGGCATAACTGCATTCCAAGCCCCACCCCCCGCTGGAAGTTGTAACTGTGCCAAAGCTTACACTAAAGCCCTGTACAATCACTTGTATAAATTTATAGACTCAGCTGTTTCAGACAGAATCAAAGCCAGAGTCCCAAATAAAAACAAGCCACCCTGATGGGCATCCAGCATCAACAAACTTTGTAATAAATGCAAAAAGTTACTGTTTAAAAAAACTAAGGTAAAGCCCCAACAATGGAAAAACACCCCCCTCAGCCTCAACAGGCAAATAAGACAACGTGTCAAATCCTCTAAGCTTAACTTTTAGAAGAACTTAGCAATCCCAGTCATGCATAACCATAAGGCCTTTTACAGCTATGTACATAGCCTAAAAGGTAGGACCCAAGCATGTGCTAAACTTGTGACTAACAGTATCACACACACTGATGCTGCAGAGATAGCAAACCTGCTAGAGGACAGATTTGGTGAAAATTTCACTTCCTTATCCCTTTCAAAGTTATCACAAACCTTGTCCCCAACTTCCATCCCACCCTACATATTCAAAGAGCAAGACATTAAAGTCTTGTCTAAGGCAAAAAGCACAGCCTCTATCGGACCAGATGGCATCCCAGGCTGCCTTCTAAACAAACTAAACATGAACTAGCATCACCATTAAGTACTCTATTCAATCACAGCCTAACCACAGGCTTTGTTCCTGCAGAATAGAGAACAGCAACAGTTATTCCCCTCCACAAAGGAGGCTTACCAACAGACCCAGGGAATTATAGACCCATAAGCCTGACCCGCCTCCTCTGTAAAGCTATGGAATGAATCATCATGGACATCATAAATAAAGACATAGGCAACCTCCAGATCTTGGATCTGACCCAATTCAGGTTCATCAAGGGCATATCCTCCCTGTTAAACCTGATGGATTTCTTCAAAAATGTGACCAGGGCCAATGATGAGGGCAAATCTGATCAGACAGCATACCTCAACTTGGTAAAGCCCTTTGACACAATCACACACTCAGGCATTACTGATAAACTTAGAAAACTGAATGTAAACCCAGTTGTTGTAAGATGAGTTGCCAACTGCCTCACAAACTGGTCACACACTATCAAAGTAGATAACTCCACATCAGCCAGTAGACCTGTCACCAGCTGGGTGTCACAAGGGTCAGTGCTGGACTGTTTGGTACATACTTCTAAGAAGTTCAGGCCAAAACTAAGGAGCCGTGGCTGTCCATATTTGTGGATGACTGCAAACTGAGTCTAATCATTGAATCCCCAAATGATCTCAGTATACTTCAGAAGGGTCTTATGCATACCAGCAACTGGTATCTTAGTCACGGTCTCAAACTGAATGCAAATAAATGCATGATCATTCACATCAGTAAAAACAATCTCCCTTTTCACTATCAAATTAACAACAATACCCTGTATACCTACGAAGTGGTAAGAGATCTGGGATCACAAGTAGCCTGCGACCTTAACATTGACCACCATGTATGCACTGTAGTAAGGAATGCTTTCTATGTAGTACACTCGATTAGCAAAAGCATCACCTCTAGAGCAAAGGAGGTTATAACCACTCTATACTCATCACTAATCAGGCCCATAATTGAGTATAACGCCCCTTTCAGCATGTACCATACAAAGTACCTGCAGCAACTGAAGAGACCTCAGAGGTTTCTAAGAAGATCGAGGGTCTCCAGCGTGCACCTTACACAGACTGACTAAAGTCTTTGTCACTATACTCAGCATCATTTAGACTTCTTAGGGGAAACTTATGCCTGTCTTACAGTTCAGTCTTCAACCAAACCTAATGAATTTGCTTCACATTCATAAATCAAACAGGACTAGATCTACCCATTCCAGGGGACCTAAATATGGCCTGCCACTTGAATAAGACATGCTGGAGGGACAGATTTGTCTCCCAGTGACTGTTGCATCTTTGGAATAGGCTGCCAACTCATGTGAAGCAGAGAACCTCTATTACACTGTTCAAAAGGAACCTGGACAAGTGGATGGGGCATCGTAAATTCTTACTGGGGATAACATCCACAACCCTCCTGGACATGGAGAGTCTTTACTAAATACAATCCTGGGTATTGACTAGAGTATCTATGGTATTATATTGGGATGATATGCTAGGCTTGAAATGACCTCTGTGTCGATAGCCTAGTAACCTCCTATGATCCTAGGATCCAACATGTCAGAGACACAGGGGTTTAAAAAATGCACTGAGAGTGAGTAGAAATTGCCCTTGCAGGATCCTCAACAAAAATATTTTTACTGCCTTGGGGCAGAATATCTGGAAATCCCATGTAAAGCTTCCACTTCCTTTAATGCTATGGCACTACAGCAAAGGAAAAAAATGCTGATAGTTAAGAGGATTCTCCCTGGTGAGCCTCCTCCCTCGACTTCAGCTTCTCCAGCCAGAAAAGAGAGTAAAAGAAAAGAGACAGAAATGTTTACATTGAAGGAAAGAGCTGAAGAAAAACAGAAAGAAGTGGATATAGATTAGCCAAAAATAAAAATCAAGGCAAATGATGCAGGATTTGACTCCAGTTCCAGGACCCATTCCAAAGATTCCTTGGTGACTGGATCCATCAGCTACTTGGATCCATTCACCCACTGATTGTCTCTTGTTCTCACTGTAACCTGTAAGCCCCAGGCTAAATTCAGTCTTTTTACAAGACAGGAGTGGCTTCTTCCACCCAGTGATAACGGAGTATTTCAGAGCAGGATGTCAGATTGATGAGGAGGTTCCATAGAGCTCAGATTAAGCTCAGGATTGTTTCAGAGCAGGATCTCAACAGAGTGATGAGGATGCTCCATAGAGCTTAGATTAAGCTCAGAATTTTCTCAGAATCATCACCTTTGAATATACTAAGTACAGTACTAGCCACTCCAACACCAGTCTGGCCATCATATCCAGTTGACTTGGCACTGATCTGCCCCAAGGTACCTATGTTGGGGTTGATAGCTTTCTCCATTTTGACCTGACCTGGATCCTTTGTCTTCTCTAACATGTTTGGAGCTGGGAAACACTCATAGCTGGGTCTATATTATACCAACGAATGATCAAATGATCAAACGCTGTTATATCGACCCCTAAACATCGAATCACCAAAACAGCAAACAGCTGGGACAGCGATTTTTTTCCCATGGAAACAAATCGCTGGTCCCACGGAAAAATAAAAACACTAAACACTAAATAAAGTAAGGGGCTTTGCCCCCCACAACCCCCTACTCAAATATATCAACTCTGAGACCGCACTATAGTGGAGGAAATGGCACAACCTGAACAATGGCCCAGTGATTTTTTTCCCTGGGAAAAACATCACTGTTCCGGCCATTCACTGTTTTGTCGGTTTGATGTTTAGTGGTTAATGTAACAGCGTTCGATCATCTGATCATTCGCTGTTCTAAAGTAGACCCTCATAGCTATGTCTTCTGTGCCAAGGAACATGAGGGGTAAACACCAAGACTCTTGGTGCCATCCCTACTTCTCAGTGCCTTGGCTTTCAATAGTTTGGTTGCGAGATCTGCTTCAGTGTTGAGGGCTCCCCATTTCAAAGGGTCTTTACCGAGGCCATTGCAAAGATACTTCAGAACTCATAACATCATCAGCTTTCTAAGGTTTTCAAAGAGTTCTCTGAACTCTGAGGGAAAAGATACTTTCAAGACCTGCACCACCCAGGTGTATACCAAATCTGACTCTATACATCATCATTCTGTTAGACAAGGACAGGCAAAACCAAAAACCTAGGAGGGCATTCTGATAAGCTCCCAATCTGACTCAGGGCCCTCTGACATTCCCACAGAGCAAGTTCACTGAAAGCAAATATGTAAGTGGAAGAACATACATGCTTCTCCAGTGTCTGTCACTGATGACACAGACTTTGATGAAGAAGAAGGATCCCTCATATCCCTGCCTGAAGACATCACCTTTGGGGAAATCCTGGAATTGATTAAACAGAAGGAGGGATGATCCACCATACATCCTGGTGGCCTTTGGATCTGGCCCATCAACATCCTGGGTGGTATCTCCTATTGACCCCTTAGATGAACTCATGGCACAATGGACATTGAAGGACCTTGGTGTTGTTTAATCCATTCCCAAGAAGTCTGACAAAATCTTGTCAACAATTTCAAACAGAAAGCATTAGAGGATGGTGCAAGTTGTGGACAAAATGATACAATGATGGTAGCTGCAGCAACCAAGAAGGAGCTTTTGGAAGAGATCACTTCATTTTATCTTCCTAATAAGGAGTCAAGGGCATTGGATTGTTTTGGGAAATGGATGTATGCTTCGGCATCTTTTACACCATGAACGCTGAACTGTTTAGCACGTCACTTGATTTCAGAGAGATTTGACCAAAAATATCTCCAAATCTCTCTCAGGGGTCCTGCCAACAGATATCCAGAAAACAGTGGAATCTCAGCTATCCACTCTTTAATCCTCATCTAATGTGGCCATGCAGCTGATTTCAAATACAGCCAATGGCACAGCAAGGGCAGCAGGCACCGCTATTACAGTACACTACCATGCTTGGATGCATCTTTGTAATTTTTGATCTATCCATTTTGTTTGGTCCTAAGTTCTGTTTTCTCCTTCACATTCTGGTGGTGTGCATGAGCTGTTTCTGCTTTAATTCATTGTATTTTGGGAAAATTGTTTTGATTAAGGTATTTTTTTCTCTGTTTTGTGTGACAAATATTTAGCTAACCCATTCAATCTCACTCCACTGTATGCAGTTTAGCATATTAGCAGCACTTTAGTGACTTTTACCTGTACACCTCCTGCTTACTCAAGTGCTTCCGTTTATGTGCAATATTGTGATATTTTGCTTGTTCATGGGTGTCTTTCATATCACTACCATTACTCATTCATTGGCAGATAAATGTAATGCAGCATAGACGTGTTTCTTTACAGCAGTGAGCTGTGGCTTTGATAGCTGTCCCTTTTTTCACTGCTTGTACTACACATGTCAGTTTACTTCTATCTTGTATAATAGTTTATGTTTTGTTGTTTGTGGACATTTTTCAGCTTATTAAGCAAGGCTACATTTCACCTTTCTTTTGTATAACAATTATCTTTGTAATCCTGTTTAACAGACACCTATTGTGTACATAGGTGCAGGTTACCTCTGCAATAATTATTTCTGACTTGATAAGGTGTATTCATGGTATTGCATTCTGTTTCACAATTACACTGCATTTTAATGTCTACTGTTACAAGTGCTTGCTGTTATGCATGACCTTTAATATTGTGTCTGTAATTACTGCCTAACATTCTCACTCAGTTGCTTACATACTTCTATCTACTCTGACTACCGTACAGCCCTCCATTTCTTTTCAGTCATTTCTGGTCTATTCACTAACCACTGACTACCCTACAGCCCTCCTTTCCTTATCAGTCATATCTGGTCTATTCACTAACCCATAGTAATAGTAGCTTTCTCCTTACTTTTATACTTCTAACCTTTTGTTTCTTTCTGTCTCTTACTCTACATCTATTTAGTCTAATAGTTTTGGACAATTTTCCCACCTAATTAACCTCTTCCTTCTCCCTTTCTTCCCTAGGTTGTAATCCCTGGTCAAAAAAAAAATCAGATAAGAACTCTAGTTCACTTCTGTCCAGCTTGGCATCTTTACTTTCCTCCATAAATATCCACTAAGGTTCTATCAAACTTCAGTAGTCATGTAATGTATGTCAATCATTTAGACATTCTCCTGCAATTTATCTGTTATTGTTAGGATACCTGCACACCACAACCCTTACCATTTCTTTCACTCCTTCTGTTTGCTCCTGCCTCTACTTAATTATACATTCCTCCCCTTAATTCCTTACTTTTTACCAACTCACTTTGCCAATGTTAGCTCTGTGCTTGCTAGTGAACTCTTTTCTGTATTGCAGTCCATCTTACTTTCTTCCCTTTAATCATACCTTTCCCACAATTGTATTCATTTATTTGCAGAATTATTACTTCTTGTTAATAAAATATTGGATGATGACTTTACTTGGAGTTTCAATGATAGCTTTTGGCAGTTAGATGTGATCTGGTTAAGCCCCACTCTCTTCTCCCTTGCTGCACTCAGGCACAATCCACTCCCCTACCCTACCCCTATTTTCCACACACCCCTACTACACCTAAACGTATATCCCTTAACTCCTCCTACCTATTACAACTAACCATTTGTAGTCTCTCCTACATCCAACTGACTGTCCATCAGGCACACTGTCTCTATACCTTCCCTCCATCCACCTTCTAATTACTCCTTCACTGTCTCTAACTATAGGTGATGCACCATTTTATTACAATGTTACACATACATATTGCCATTTTCAGCTTACTCACAGTATGCCTTCATCTCACCTCATGTCATAATCACATATTTGCAAGCATCCACTCTCCCACATACCCTTTTCACACCCCACCCCATACCTGCCATACTAATATTACCGTAGCACCATACCTCTTCAATAGCACAAAAGTACAATTGTTCTCACACACACACACACACACACACACACACATATATATATATATATATATATATATATATATGTACATATATTTGTGTGTGTGTGTGTGTGTGTGTGTGTACAACTATAACTCTTGCCACATCTATCCTATAAATATGCTAGACCAGCACCTAAACTCTCACACCATTTCTTACACAAAAAAGCACAACTAAAACTAAATGGTGACAGCCACCCAAACCCAGGCCATAAACACTCATCCCCAAACACTCACCAATCTATGATACAACAGCTCTGAATTTCTAATCATCAATATGCATCTGAGGAGCCTCTTGAAAAAAGTTCATGAATTTCATGACTCCCTCTCATATAGCAGTGTTTACAGAAACCTGGCTAAAACCCCATATAAAAGACAATGAAATCCTATCCCCAGTTGACAATATGCACAGACTCGATAGAAAAAATATGAGGTGGAGGTATAGCCATAATATATAAAGACACTCTAAAACTTAAACAAATACAATTAACCCCCAAGGCATCAATAACACCGAAATACTAACCTGCTGTCTTGAAGTCAACCCAAAAAGACACATTATCATCATTTCAGTCTATATCTCTCCTGGAAACAATCCGTCCATCATTGAGAACCTTCTATCCTGGTCATCCTCCACATTCAACCAAGAAACAATAACAATGAAAGAAGTTAATACCAACTGGTGTACCTGTGCTTCAGATCACCCCTCCAACTTCATAAACCTATATATGGATTTACCCAATAGATAAAATCACCAACTAGAATAGATAAGCATAGTAGCAGACAGTCTATATTAGATTGTTCCTTAACCAATAAGCCCTTGCTCTCTCACACAGGGTGCCTCCCACACAGCCTAAGTGATCACCCACCCACCTATCTACTTAAGCATCACCCTACAACACAAAAACAAATCATTCATAAACATGTATATGACATAAAACAGTTCTCAGCCACAACCTCTAATTTACTCCAACACTGTGACTGAACCCCATTATCTCATCTCCATCTAGACTGAGCTGTGAAATACTTTAACACCAAATTTCTCAAAATCCTTAACAGTCTAGCTCCCCTCTGAAAAATCTGAGTTAAATCTAACTATACTCCATAGCTGACCAAAGAAATTAATCACTCAAACAAAGAGACAAAACTTGGTTTCTGTACCAGTGTAACAAAAGCCTATCCTCCTTTGAAGTAAACAGACAATTAAGAATCAAGTCCAAGAAACAAACCAAAACAACAAAAAAATCTACTATACAAAAATACAACAAACACATCAAAGCAACCCCCCAAAAATCTGGCACACTGTTAAACAACTCCTACAACCTTGTCAGTCCTTAACTTCAACCCCACTACCACAAACAATAAAGACAGCCTAACCACCTAGTTTAACTAATTTTTTTACAACTCAGTACTATCCCTGGTGAATAATAACAATACTCCCCTATCTATTCCTACCATAATAAAAGCCACCACCAGTTCTTTCTCTCTAAAACCAATCAAAACAAGTACCATAAAAATGCTGAATCATGGGATCATAGAAGGTTACTAAGCTAATGGCCCTGGGGCCTTTACAAGCCTAGACAAGAGTTTATCTCAAAAAAGAAACCTCAGTCAGCACCTGTCACCCCTGTCAGTGAGGGACAATGTGGAACCCCTGGGACAAATGTATGGTTTCTCATCCATTCATCGAGGTTGTGTTTGAAGAGGGCCAGTGACGTACTCTGCTTGACATGTTTGGGAAGTCTATTCCAGAGACGGGGCAGCCGCTGGGAGACAAATTTGTCTGTCCAGCAGGTTTTGTTGATGTTGCATATTAGATTTAGGTCTATCAAGTGGGTAATGCATGAGGAGTTAGACTTACGGATATGGAGCGTCTCTAGTAGAACAGGGTCCAATATTGCCTTGTAGGCAAGACACAAATCACCTCTGAGCAATCTGTATGATACTGAGTCGAGTGATAGTGATTTAAGCCTGTCCACATAGGATAGGTGTTGGTGGCCATGGATTCTCTTTGTGAGGCATTTCTGTGGCCTTTCCAGATGATGCAGGTGTTTGGAGAGGTACAGTACATACCAAATGGGGCATTATACTCAATCATAAGTCTAATAAGGGAGGAGTACAGAGAGGTAATAACCTTTTTTTTTTCTGGTTGCAATCACTTTACTTATAAGATGAACCAAGTAAAAGGATTTTCTGACTACTGCCGCCACATGATGGTCAAATGTGAGATTGTTGTCCACTTGAGTTCCCAGGTCTCTCATCACAGTTTGTGTGCTTAGGGGGTTGCCATTTATGTGGTAATCAGTAGGGGCCATGTTTTTGCTGAATGGTACGATAATACATTTTTTTCCATTTAACTTAAGGCCATGACTTTGGCACCAGTTTGTAGCTATGAGACCCTCTTACAGTATATTAACATCATTTGGGGAATAAGCTAACACCCACATCCCTAGCCACTGACCTACTACCTAAAGAATATCTCAAGATAGAAGCTGAAGCCATCTCCTACCCAATTTTTCTAATGATCAATCAATCAATCTTAGAGCAATATATCCTTAAGATCCGGAAATTTAATATGTGTACTTTCATCAAAAAGACCCTCATCAAAATAGGCTCACTCTACAAAGTAAAGCCATTCCTAACCAGTTCCACCAGACAAGCAATTGCTAGGACACACCTTCTTTCTACACTGCTGTACGCCTCTCCAGTCTACACTAACCTTAAAAAAATGACCTGTCCAGACTTGAGGCCTGCTACCACAAAATCACCAAATGTGCTACTAACATATCATACAGCTCCCACCGCTGTACTGCCCTACACCATGCAAAATGGTTAGAATTACCCAACATCTTATGCCTAAATCAACTTATAACTGCCTGTGCCATCGTAAATCAACCACACACATGCCCAGCACTCCAAAATCTCATTCTGCCCTACTCAAATAATAGAATACTAAGATCTACAGACAAACTCCTGTTAAAGGTCACAAAATCCACTAACATCTTTGGAGATTTTCTTTACTACAACATTATTTCCACACCCTGGAACTCCATCCCCCAATACATCCTTCATACTGGCAACACAACCAAGTTTAAACAACTCCTCAAGGTACACTTATCTAATAATTGGCCCTGCTCATGCACTTCTATTGGCTGACTAATGTAGTTAACCCTTTTATTTTCTTCCTTTTACTCTCTCAATTTATATGCTGTTCAAATCTCCTCTCTCTTTTTTCTCTTCCATTATCATCAATTTTCTCACCCTTCTCCTCCTCCTCCCCACCCTTCTTCCATCTCCTCACCTTCTTCTCTTCTCCTTTCACCCCCACCTCCCTTCTAATCTTCTCTCCTTTTACCATCAAGAATATTTAATGCAGTTTTCATTTATCTCTACATATACTGTTTATATAGATGCTTCTCTTAAATAATAATAGTTGTCTTGCTGTTGACACTTACTTCAATGAGTCAATGGCCCACCTGTTGTATTTAAATTATTGTACACTGTAAATCATATTGGATGTTCTTATGTCCTCTGAATAATCTTTGCTAGTTATCTTGATGTCATCATTCCTATTCATGGGTAAATGACCCACCAGTAATTGTTTAACTTTCACTGTAAATTCTATTTGATGTATTTGCTGTACTTTAACATTTTGATTTATGTACTTTGACAAGAAGTACTGTACTGCAGCTCATACTCACACCTCCCCAGTAAACAAATGTTAAATAAAAAATAAATAAATAAGAAAACTCTGACTAGAAACCAGCAAGATGGTAAGACCCCCTCTGCTGTTAGAATCCACTTCTCTACCTTCTCAGATATCCTTTTCTAGAAATCAGAGGTCTGGTAAGAAGATATGGTTAAAGAAGTCACAGGGATCTTACCAAGAAACTTCTAGTGACAGGCCTGCCATGGAAGAGGAGGAGGACATCACAATGGACATCACTCCAGGGGCAGGAAAGGACCACATAATCAGAGTTTCATGCAGCCCTTCTCCAAGAAACCCATCTATTGCCCTTGAGAGTTTGCCCTTCTGTTGCTTTCTGGAAGCAGTTGGGGGACAATTGTCTCTGCACCTTCTAGCCTAGTAAAGTATAACAACAGATTCCTGGGTACTAAACATTATTTCCAGAGGCTGTATAATTCCATTTTCCAATCTTCAAAAATGGAAGCAATCTGTTCATAATGTTCCATCCAATCAACAGGAACTAGCAGTAGCAGAAATTCTAAAGCTACTAGAAATAAAAGTCAGCCAACCAGTTCCCAAAGAACTGCAAGGATTCAGAGTCTATTCAAGGTTCTTTTTAGTTCCAAAGGAAACAGTGGATCTTAGGCCTATTTTGGACCTGAGTCATTTAAATCAATTCATGAAGCAGAAAAAATTCTGGATTACATTTCAGTCCATTTTACCTCTTCTGAGAAAGGACGTCTGGATGTGCATAAAATCACATAAAGATAGAGAGGCATTCTAGGATATTTCTCCATTTCAGGCTGGAGCCAATTATTATAATTTCAGGAAGATGTCCTTTGGCCTCACCATGGTCCGCAGGGTGCTCACCAAGATGATGGCAGTAGTAGCAGCATGGCTCTGTTTGCTAGAGATCCAGGGAGTCCAGTATTTGGATGGCTGTTTTGTAACAGCTACTTCAGATCTAACTTTGTGTCAACACAGAAATCAATAGCTCTGGTTGATTCAGGAAATGGGCATTACCACCAACATGGAAAAAAGTCAACTCACTCCAACACAAGGTATATAATTTATTTATGACACCTGAATACTGCTTTTTAAATAGTTTCCCTCACTGCAAGGTGCTTTCCACCCAACTGACATCTTCAACTTTCATGAGACACCATTCTTCCCAGCCAAGCTAATCCTTCAGATACTAGGGTCAATGGCTTTGACCACCCTGTTGCTTCTTTTGGTGAAATATTACATGTGAGTGCTTCAGTGGACCTTAGCGGTGTGATGGTCACATGCTCATAATCCTCATCATTCAAAAGATACGAATTAGTCTAATTTGCTGAAGCCATGTATCTTGGTGATAACATCTCCATCACTGACAAAGGGACTTTCCTTTATGTGGGATCCTCCTGTGACAGTAGTGATGACAGATGCTTCCCTAATGGGGTGGGGACAGTTTGGGGGAAAAACTGTCCAAGGCTCCTGGTCATAGACAGAGGCAAAACTGTATATCAATATTCTGGAGATATAAGCAATCCTCCTAGTGTTCCAGGCCCTCCAAGATAGTCTCTCCAGAGGTGTGTTAGCAATTCAGATGACAATATTTCAGTAGTCTGGTATCTAAACAAACAGGGAGGAACACACTCCTACTCATTATGTCGAGAAGCTATGAGGGTAATGCAATGGATGGTGCGCTCACAATGCTTTCATATAGCAATTCACAACCCAGGGAATTCAAATGTTCTAGCAGGGAAACTGAGCAGATGTATCCTGATGCTGGATGATTGGCCCCTAAATTCAATAGTGGCTGCAGAAATATTCCATCTCTGGGGACAACCTTGCTGTGATCTTTTTGCTCCTATCTAAGCAACAAGTGCAGTAGTTATTTTGCCCTAGTCCCTCCACAGGGACAATCACTGAAGAGGGCTCTTGTCCATCATTGGCCCCAGTGTTTCCTATATGCCTCCCCCTTCCATTAATGAGCAAATTCATATAGAAAGCAAGGATATGCAACGCCAGGGTAATCCTCATAGTGGCCTCAACAAGCATGATTTCTCTTCCTATGGCCTCTACTAGTTCATCCACTTTGGACACTGAACCATTTTCCAGACCTCCTTTTTCACCCATCCATATTGCATCCTCAAGATCAGAAATCCATGAAGCTGACCACATGGTAGCTCCGATTTTAACATTAACCAGAGATGCCAGGCTTTCCCCTTTAGTAGTATGCATTCTCACAGCTTCCCAGAAAAACTCTACTATCAAGGTTTATCATAGCAAATGGAAAAAAAATTCTATCTGGGCATTTTCTAAAGGTGTAGACCCATTCTCAGCTCTAGTTCCTACTATTTTACAGTTTCTTTCAGAATTATTTCAGGCTGGTTCCAACTATTCCACAATCAAGGTATAGTTAGCAGCCATTTTCAGTTTCCATGTGAGCTTAGATAATTCCTCCATAGCCTCCTTAATAATATCCAAAATGGTGAAATCCTGCACCAAGGTCACTCCACCAACAAAACACAAGATAAATCCAATAAAAATGGCAGACGACTTGACGGCAAAAAGCAAGCGAGGCAAAACTTACAAAGGCAAGGTTTTATTAAAATACGTGCACAGTGAGCACTTTCAGGCAAACATGCCCTTCATCAGACAATATAAAACAGTTAAAAACACATATTTAAACATTATAGCAACCAATCAGAAGCTAATAATTTACCCTCCTTTTTCTTAAAACAGGCTTTAAAGGTACAGCTATATTTAAACCAGGACTTCTATCCACACCTAGTCTTATAATCCATTTTGTTTCATTGCACTTAGTTTCATTAGATAAATCACCACCCCTTATATTGTTATGTATGACCTGTAAGACTATAAACTTAAAAAAAATGATCTGCATATTCTTCAACATGTGCTAACACATTACGTACATCATGATGCCCAATATCAAACATGTGCCCAAATATTCTTTCTTTTCACATGCAATTTGTCTTGCCAACATAATATGAATTACAGAGTTAGCACATAGCTAGATACACTACAGTCCTAGTTCTGCAATTGGCAACACCCTTCAGTGAATACACTCAATGTGTTCTAGGATGTGTGAAAGAATTGCTGGAGCTAATATGGGCACATGCCCTGCAATTATGACATGGAAAAGTTCCCAGTCGCTCAGTTTTCATGATATTACTGGTGGTCACTCTAGGCTCACAACAGAGCATGTCTTTCAAATTCTTATTCCTTCTAAAGGTGAACCTAGGTCGTTCACCTACAATATCTGCTATCCTTTGGTCTATATGCAATACCTTTCAATTACATCTAATAATGTCATAAATGCCCCCTATATCACTATTATAAGTGAGCAAAAACTGTCCCTGATTGAATCTAAATGCATTGCGCTTGACTGCCCCATCATTGGTGCCTCTGTGGTACCAGGGTTTGGCCACACCATTGCGCTTATTTTTTATGTCACTGATATTCACATCAATTTGTTGTCTGTTATACCCCCTATCCACAAGATTCTCAGATAGAGCATCTGCCTCAAACTCAAACATTGTTGCACAGTCAGGAGATTCTAATGACCTGACCTTTCACTATATTAGTGAAGGTGTGCCTCAGATGCATACTATCAAAGGACAATAGACTGTTTCTTCAACAATCCTTCTTAAATAGCATGGTCTCAATCCCTCCTATTTCATTCTTCAGTAAATGTATATCCAAATAATCTCTCTCAAATTACAAGGAACAAATGGTGAATCTGAAAAATTCAGTGGTACTCTCAAGATAGTCCACAAAAAAATACAAATCCTCAGTCGTGTCCTTCCACAGAAGGAACACATCATCAACAAAATAGACATAGTGTCCTAACACGTTAACCCAAGGGTGTGACTGAGAGAATAGGACTTCATCCTCCCAATAAGCTAATACCAAGTTAGCATAGGAGTTGGCACACGGTGTCCCCATGGCAACATCCTGTGCCTGTCTATAGTAAGGACCATGACACATAAAAATATTGTATTCAAGTACCAAACCTAGCAACTTACAAATCCTTTCATTACTAACCTCACCCAGCTGTAATTTGTGAGCCAAAACAGGATCTATAGCCTTTAGCCCATAGCTATTATTAATGATGGTAAACAAACTTCTCACATCCAAGGTAACAAACATATAGTCAATGTTATCAAAACCATTCATACAATTGGATAGAATGGTTAAGATGTGTGCAGTATCTCTCAGAATCCTGGGATACAATTCAATCACAGGTCTTAAGGCACACTCAACCCAAATTGAAACATTTTCGGGGGCCCAACCCCTCCCTGAGACAATGGGTCTCAGGGGAGGGTTGGGGCCATCCTTGTGTAGCTTAGTTAAGCCCTTAAATTCAGGAATCCTCAGATGTTCAATAAAAAGAAACTAATACAAAGACTGTGTCAACATTCCACTCTTTTCCACATTAAATAAAATAGTCTTAACCTTATCCTTTATGGCAAAAACCATCACAGGAGAAAGTGGTGCAAAGGTGGTGGTTTCCTGTAACAAAGAAGTGAGTTTATCACAGTAGTCTTTTTTATTTAATACAATTGCTCCTCCCTTGTCCGCTGACTTTATCACAATCCTATTATCCTGATGTAGTTGTTCAAGAGCTATTTGCTGCTCTCGTGTTAAATTGCAATATCTGTGCCTATTACTATTTTGCATATATTGCTCAATCTCATTCTGATACAGTTTTATAAAAGCAGTTACGGTAGGGTTAGCACTTGGCAGGAAATCACTAGTTTTTTTCAATTTAACTGTTCCATCACTAACTCTATCCTGAAACATATTCTTTAGTAGAAAATTTCTAGCAAAACACATTACATCTACGATAACTTGACTGTAATCAGATGAAGCATCAGGAACAAAGGTCAAGCCCTTGTTTAAAACAGAATATTGTATGTCTGAAAGTTCAACATTAGATAAATTATAAACAAATTTATTAAAAATACCCTCAGTCACTGTGAGACCCTGCATCTCTTTTGTTCTTGGTGTGTCGAAAATCTCTGTTTGAAACAAAATGGATTTTAAGACTAGGTGCGGATAGGAGCCCTGGTTTAAATACAGCTGTACCTTTAAAGCCTGTTTTAAGAAAAAGGAGGGTAAATTATTAGCTTCTGATTGGTTGCTATAATGTTTAAATATATGTTTTTAACTGTTTTATATTGTCTGATGAAGGGCATGTTTGCCTGAAAGTGATCACTGTGCACATATTTTAATAAAACCTTGCCTTTGTAAGTTTTGCCTCGCTTGCTTTTTGCCATGGAGTCTTCTGCCGTTTTTATTGGATTAATCTTGTGTTTTGTTGGTGGAGTGACCTTGTTGCTGGATTTCACCATTTTGGATTTTGGATTTGTTCTTTTTTGTGCTGTCCTGCACACATGGCTGAGCAGAGAGGAGAGCAGATAGAATTGGATTATCGTCTTACACTACCATTGGTATCAGCTATGAACAATACTGTTAGAGGTGTGTTGCGTACACCTGTTAATCCTCTTTTAAGCTTGGACATTAGATGCTTAGCTTCAACAACAATGGAGTTGGATTACAATAACCAAGGTGAGACTGATTTTCAAGAACTGTTAAACAAGTTACAGAGTAGTACCATGCGTTTAAAATACTTATAGTGGCAAAGATTCCACCTGGAAGCCTGTATCAAACACAATACAGTACCTAGGGGGCTACAAGTTTTATGTATGCCGACACAAGGCGATGTTTACCCTGAACTATTGGCACGATGGCAGGAGATAAATTTACAAATCAGCATAGCTTATATGAAGCTACTCATTGATTTCTTTACTCCGGAGGAGAATCAGCTGTTAAGCAGTATTGACACCTTGAAAAGAGATATTGAGCTCCGATTTAAAGAGGAACATCAGCTAGACTGTATCAATGACTTGCTACACACAGCATTAGCATATGACACTAGACTTCAGCGTATTAAAATTAAGAAACTTGTATGTGACTTTAATGATTCTGGAGCTGGTCGTATTTTTGTATGGCCACGTGAGAACATTGATGGACGGCGAAGGCTAAACTCTGTCAACAGCAGAAGGGAACCTGCCTCTAATCAGCAACATGAACAGCTGTTATTGGAACAGCAGTCTTCAGCGTCCATGGGCAATTTGGGAAGGACACCCAAAATCACGGTTGCCTTTAAGGCAATGGAGGAATAACCAGAACAAAGGGAATTGCCACTTTTCAAATGTAACAGCTCCTCAGCGTCACAAGGTTTGATGCAAGGAAGCAAAATGTCCTCCAGCTTGGGAGCTCCTTTTACATTATCAGGAGCCAGACCAAAGACAGCATCAGGTTTTCAAAGTACAACTTTTCCGATGCTACCGGTACCTGTGAAAAAGAAAAATCCACGAAAACTGAGTTTTTCGATGCACCAAGAACAAAAGAGACACAAGGTCTCACAGTGACTGAGGGTATTTTTAATAACATTGTTTATATTTTATCTAATGCTGAACTTTCGGGCATACAATATTCTGTTTTAAACAAGGGCTTGACCTTTGGTCCTGATGCTTCATCTGATTACAGTCAAGTTATCATAGATGTAATGTGCTTTGCTAGAAATGTTCTACTAAAGAATATGTTTTAGGATAGAGTTAGTGATGAAACAGTTAAATTGAAAAAAATAGCGATTTCCTGCCCAGTGCTAATCCTACCGTAACTACTTTTATAAAACTGTGTCAGAATGAGATTGAGCAATATATGCAAAATAGTAATAGGCACAGATATCGCAATTTAACCTGAGAGCAGCAAATAGCTCTAGAACAACTACATCAGAATGATAGGATTGTGATAAAGTCAGTGGACTAGGGAGGAGCAATTGTTGTATTAAATAAAAAAGACTACTGTGATAAACTCACTTCTTTGTTAGAGGATACCACCACCTTTGCACCACTTTCTCCTTTGATGGTTTTTGCCTTAAAGGATAAGGTTAAGACTATTTTATTTAATATAAAAAAGACTGGATTGTTGACACAGTCTTTGTATGGGTTTCCTTTTATTGAACATCTGAGGATTCCTGAATTTAAGGGCTTACATAAGCTACACAAGGATAGCTCTAACCCTCCCCTGAGACCCATTGTCTCAGGGAGGGGTTGGGCCACCAAAAATGTTTCAGTTTGGGTTGAGTGTGCCTTAAGACCTGTGGTTGAATTGTATCCCAAGATTCTGAGAGATACTGCACACTTCTTAACCACTCTATCCAATTGTATGGATGGGTTTGATAACATTGACTATATGTTTGTTACACTGGATGTGAGAAATCTGTTTACCATCATTAATAATAGCTATGGGCTAAAGGCTAAAGGCTATAGAGCCTGTTTTGGCTCACAAATTACAGCTGGATGAGGTTAGTAATGAAAGAATTTGTAAGTCGCTGGGCTTGGTACTTGAATACAATATTTTTATGTGTCAAGGTCCTTACTATAGACAGGCACAGGATGTTGCCATGGGGACACCCTGTGCCAACTCCTATGCTAACTTGGTATTAGCTTATTGGGAGGATGAAGTCCTATTCTCTCAGTCACACCCTTGGGTTAACATGTTAGGACACTATGTCTGTTTTGCTGATAATGTGTTCCTTCTGTGGAAGGACATGACTGAGGATTTGTGTTTTTTTGTGGACTATCTTGAGAGTACCACTGAATTTTTCAGATTCACCATTTGTTCCTCGTAATTTGAGATAGATTATTTGGATGTACATTTACTGAAGAATGAAATAGGAGGGATTGAGACCATGCTATTTAAGAAGGATTGTTGGAGAAATGGTCTATTGTCCTTCGATAGTATGCATCCGAGGCACACCTTCACTAATATAGTGAAAGGTCAGGTCAATAGAATCTCCCGACTGTGCACCAAAGTAGAGCGGTTTGAGTTTGAGACAGATGCTCTAACTAAGAATCTTGTGGATAGGGAGTATAACAGACAACAAATTGATGTGAATATCAGTGACATAAAAAACAAGCGCAATGGTGTGGCCAAACCCTGGTACCACAGAGACACCATTGATGAGGCAATCATGCAAAATACATTTAGATCCAATCAGGAGCAGTTTTTGCTCATTTATAGTAGTGATATAGAGGGCATTTGTGACATTATTAGACGTAATTGGAAGATATTGCATACAGACCAAAGTATAGCAGATATTGTAGGTAAAAGACCTAGGTTCACCTTTAGAAGGAACAAGAATATGAAAGACATGCTCTGTTGTGAGCCTAGAGTGACCCCAAGTAATATCATGAAAACTGAGCGACTGGGAACCTTCCCATGTAATTGCAGGGCATGTGCCCATGTTAGCTCCAGCAATTCTTTCACACATCCTAGAACACATCGAGTGTATTCACTGAAGGGGTTTGCCAACTGCAGAACTAGGAATGTAGTGTATCTAGCTATGTGCCAGCTCTGTAGTTCATATTATGTTGGCAAGACAAATTGCATGTTAAAGGAAAGAATATTTGGGCACATGTTTGATATCAGGCATCATGATGTGCGTAATGCGTTTGCACACCATGTTGAAGAATATGCAGATCATTTTTTTAAGTTTATGGTCTTATAGGTCATACATAATAATATGAGGGGTGGTAATTTATCTAATGAAGCTGAGTGTAATGAAACAAAATGGATTATAAGACTAGGTACGGATAGGAGCCCTGGTTAAATACAGCTGTACCTTTAAAGCTTGTTTTACGAAAAAGTTGGGTAAATTATTAGCTTCTGATTGGTTGCTATAATGTTTAAATATGTGTTTTTAACTGTTTTATATTGTCTGATGAAGGGCATATTTGCCTGAAAGTGCTCACTGTGCACATATTTTAATAAAAGCTTGCCTTTGTAAGTTTTGCCTCGCTTGCGTTTTGCCGTGGAGTCTTCTGGCATTTTTATTGGATTTATCTCCTTAATGATATCAAAAGCCTTCTTAAAGGGAATGGACATCTATTAGAGACCCAGTGCCTCCCTGGGATATTACCATTATGTTACAGGCATTAACTCAATCATGCTTTGAACCTGCATCATCAGTGGACATCAGATTTCTTATGTGGAAAACTGTCTTTCTAGTAGCAGTGACTTCAGACAGAAGGATTTCTGAATTACAAGTCCTTTCTTCTAAAGCACCCTATCTGGTCTTTTACAAGGATAGCGTTTCTTTAAGAACCAATGCTTCTGTTCTACCTAAGATGGCATCTGAATCTACATTGAAGCAATCTATTCATTTACCAGTTTTCTTTCCAAAAATTTCTAATAAAGGTGAATATGTGTTACCTATGCTAGGTGTGCATCATCAGTTGTGATCCTGCTTTCACAGGACATAACCATTCAGGAAATCTGACCAATTGTTTGTTGCTTTCTCATAACAGAAAATGGGGAAGTCAGTCTCTAAAGTTATACTGTCCAGATGGCTTTCAGATCATATCTCCTTTGTATATATGAAAACAGCTTGGTATTGCAATCTAAACCAAAATCCTTTCAACCAGACTGGCGGCTGTGTCTACAGCACTTGCAAGACTACTTCCTTTCGATGATATCTCTGCAGCACATACTTGGTCTACAGTTCACACCTTTATTTCTCACTAGAAATTGGATGACCAATCCAGGTCTCATTCATCCTTTGGCTCCGCCATTCTCATTAATATACTTCCATGAGTCCACGCAGGTCTTAGTGCTTGGGAATTTGTCCCACAGTTGAATCAGATGAAAATAGACAACATTGAATATGAAAGTTATTTACTTATCGTAACAATATATCCAGGTTGTCTGTTTTTTGTCCGGTTCAACATCCCACCCTCCAACCCTCTCCAAATTCTTATTTGGATTCATGAGGACTAGGTTAGGATTATCTGGGCATCTCCTACATTTGCTTAAAATGTACCTGCTATTTGCTACAGGATGATTGCTAGCTGATACTAGTTAATTTTATTGCTTTTGATGGTAATTGGGATTTCTGAGCAGGGCAAACAACCCTCAATGATACAAACATTTAAGTGCAAAATCAATGGATTTGTGAAATACAGTTTAGAGCTAACTTTGGCAGTTCATACATGCTGGGGTATACTGCTGATAAGGTTTCCTTTGAGTTCATTTTTCTGTGTTGTTTAATAGATGGTAACATAAAATATCCCCAAATGCACCAAGACACTATTTCAACAGTGGCTTCTACTTCTGGTGTGGGCTGGCTACAGACAACATACACATCCTTTCTATACCTCTGAACTGTTCCTGGATTTGGTTCAAAATGTTACTCTAGTCCCTGCAAAAAGTAGGGGTTTGGAGAGAAAACATGGTGCACTACATTTAATAAATAATAATGACTATATTTAGAATTACAGATTTATTTTACTTCATAAATGGATGTTAATGCACATTCTCTTATTCTGCCAACTTCTCAAATTAACATTACATTATTGTTTTAAAACGTGCCCCTTCCTGATTATTTCTGGAAGTAAAAGGTTGAGGGATAAGGTAATACACCACTATAATAGGCACACAATTTAATAACTGCAAAGGTTTAGAGCAATACAATGATTTTTTAAAGTCCATGAATTTCCTGCACACCATTTTAGTAAGGTACACTCATTAGCCCAAAGATGTCCTGACTTGGCCTGTCATGGATGGACAGCACAGAAAAGGAGGGGAGTCTCAAAGTGCTACACCACATGATAACCAAACAGAATGGGGCTCTCAGTGCACAGATTTAGAAAGAGTACTTAACATACAATTGTACTATAGAACAGCTGACAACTCCTTGATACAGGAAGACTTCTACTCACTCAGCCAGGAAGTTTTGTTGTAAGTAACCCTCATAGTTCCACCTCTGTAATTTGTGTAGGTTAACTGATGAGACATCTTGCTCTATCCCTTCACTCTGATTTCAAGTAAGGGGCATGTTAGTACACGTGTCACAGATAGCCATTATCTGTTGGTTCTTCGTTTTTTTTCTCTGTTGCAGGTTTTAGGGGAACATTTATTTGTAATTTCTCTAGTTGTTCTGGAAGTTGTACTAAACAAAAATGTTTGTGCAGATTTTCCCTTTTTGTTGTTATGGTCGTTCCTTGTATACCTCAGGAACAGGACATGTCTTCAAATGTTAGTAATTTAAGTACAGGCAGATTCTGGATTCTATTGGTTAGTTTTATACCAACTTGCATTACTAAACTGACTGTTTTGGTTTGTGTTTGAGATGGATTCTTGTCTGCCCTCAATTTGTAAACTTTTGTAAAGAACACATATTTACTGTCAATTTTTTGGGGAATGCACAAGCATTTTTTTATTTTAGCTTTTTGGTTGATGCTCTTATACTCAATCATGATCAGTACTACAACTGTACACATCACATTGGTGAAAAGCTGTCACAAAATTATTTTTTTAGCAGTGACAAATAGGTTTCATGGGGTTTACTAGTGTACAAGATTAGAGGAAGGCTGACTTTTTATGAGCTTCATCATTTTTCTTTTCTCAGTAAGTTAAGAAGTTAAGTGTACTTTGAGCTGCTTAAGAGTAGATCAGAGCTAACTCCTTTATAGGGTACTTGAGCGTAAAGACCCCGTGTTGAGTAAAATAGAGCTTGCACTTTTTAGAGTGTTAAGCAAGCTGTTGTACTTTTGTTTTTTGTGGTAGTAATGAAGTAAGGAAAGCTTTTTCTATAGTTTTGTGTTTGTGCAAAAAACATTTCTGTTGTTGAGCCAGATCTTTTTAAACCATATAAAAAATGCAACTGAAGTTACTGCTGCTCCTAAATCTGCCATAGTTCATCCTGCTGACATGTCTAGATCTTTGTCATATTCCATCTTTCCTGACTGCAAATCTTTGCTTGGCCAACAACTGTTACTGCCTACCAGACTAGATTTATTGACCTTTTTATTGTATGAAAAAATAAGTTCCACTAGAGAAACAGTCTAATTCATTTTGGTATCTTTTCATTGTGGCGACCAATAATGTTTACCAGAACAATTTCTGGTGCCAGTGTTTTAAATTACAGTATGCGTGGATGCTTCTGTACTGGCTCACAGTGACTTGTGGTCTTGTTTAATCTGCAGATGTGAAATGTACTGTGCCTCTCATGGTTATTGCCCTTTGTTTAACCTGATTTACTTGCTGTTTCATAGCATAAAGTGAACTGCAGATAACATATATAATACTTATGTGACTGATGAAAAATTCATAACTGTTCCTCTTGTTGACAAGCACCTTTTATTGCACACACTGAGTCTCAACTGTACAAATTTTTGCAGAATGTCCAGATTTTTGCCTCGTATTTTTAGTCCATTTTTCATAAAACTGCAGTTCTCTGGCAAATCATTGGCAAGTCATTACGATCAGAAAATGATGAGACATTTGAGTTTCAGACTTCCTACTCTTCAGAAAATTCATGCTAACACAAAACCTGTTATTCTATCAACTTTTTAAGTTTGTAAGAGCAATATTTAAAAATGGCCATATTTTTGGGCCTTTCCCCCATTATGTATGACTTTGTCCAGATTTCTTGCTGTAAGAAGTTGAGAGGTATGGTTTAATAGTTTGTCTGTTCTTCAATCTGCATTTGAATGTAGATATCCCATAATTCCATTTAGGGTGGGTGGAGTTACATAATTGTATATGCAAATGTTATGTTAATCAGCATCCAGATTTTTGGCCAGCTGACCTACTTTTCTTTGGTCTTTGTCCAGTTTTTGATGTTTCCAGGTTGAGAGGTATGATCCATCTCCTATCTCCAAACTATAAACTTATGGATATTTAGACTCTGAGATGTATTTGTATCCATTCAACATCATTATGATACCAACCAGTAGAGGATTAAAAAGGTTGTGCTATACCCACCTCTTCATTTTATCTCTATCAATACTTGCTGACATGTTTAACTTTTTGTCCTGCTATTACAAACTACATTCACTGTTTTTTCAATGCCTGTATAGTGACACATTATATTGCCACACCATTGTGTCTGGTGTCCTAATTTAACAAATACACCTAAGTCAGCTTCTGCAATCCTAAAAATCCTGCATGTGTGATACAGCATAAAAATGCATACTCTTTTTAAAAAAATACAAATATCTAATACTTCAGCATTAATACTTACATTGCCAGGTCTTGCTTCTTTTATCTGAGATGTCCATCCAACTCTGGACCTGTTACCCAGAATGTTATACTTGACACAGTGTCTGGTGATTGGCAAATGGAAATGGCCTGAAAGTTACTCAAATGAATCTAAAGAGCATTAGAAAATTAAATTTATATGATTCAAAGCCGGATTAACCTTACCACAATTGATACACTTGCTGTATATGAAACTTGGTTATAACCTGGTTACAATGTCTCTGAATTTATTCCTCTGGATAAACCTTCCTCAGGGCAGGTAAATGCCATAACATTTTATATAGTGGTATCATATTCCACAAAAGTAATCTCACCTGCTGCTTTGACAAACAATGCATTTCTCCATCTAAAAAAGGAGTCCGTCTTAATGCTCATCAGGATTGGTAAACTTAAACTGCTTTATATCTCTAGCCTGTATACATCTCCAGCCACAATGAAGTCACTGTGGTTGAGGTCTTTGACAGGTTCTCATTACAATGTTAGTTATGAGCATATAGTTTTGGGAGACATCAACACATGCTAGTTAGACAGATGAAATCACTTATTCTCCTGTCCAGCTTGATGACCTTGGTCAGTTCATGTCCCTCATCATTAGAATTGTCAAGAGCTCCATAAGTAAAAGTACCTTTGACTGTATCCTGATGAATGCTCCTCAAAAATATTACTTCTTATGTTGTAATGGCATTTTATAAAACAATATTAGTTGACACAAACCTACAGAAAAGCATTTCCATCATTTATAACAATGTGCATCAGCAGAACCACATCCAATATTTTGATAATCATGAATACTTCATATTATCAAAGTATGCTTAATGCTTCCAAACATTGAACCATGATCAACATAAAATGCCCTCTTCCTAACCTATGCCCTACAGGGATCTAGATAGCTGATAAGCACAGCTAGTGACCACCTTTGTTACCAAACAAAAATCTATCAGCCACATACTTTCTGCTTTTCAAAAAACTTGGGACTTTTTGATTCTTCTGCCTTCGTCTCCAAGCTGCATAAAATACCTTTAGATGATGCTGGCAATCATTTTAACACTACTGCCTTTTCATTCTAAATTATATGTCCACTGCCTTTGAAGAAGGCCTTTTAGATTAATTAATCCCCTGTATCAATCTGCAAAATGAAGTCTCTTATTACAACTAAGGGATGACTACTGAAGATCTTTCAGAGAAGAAAACTGGACCATGACTTTCATAAGTGCATACAGACACATAACAAAGTTACAGATGCTATAATTTCATGTATAAGAGCTTGTTAATTTAAAAACTTGTAACCAAAAGGATATTCCACAAAGAAACAAATGCGTTCCGGCACTATAAAGGCTGTCCTTTGTATCCCACTTCCTCTTGCTAGACCTCCGTTATAAATGCCAGCATGAACCACGAATAAACGGAGTATTTAAAAAACTAATTCTTTAATATAAATTAACAAAACAGACGTAACAGAATTAAATATAAATATAAATATAAATATAAATATGAATATAAATAATAAGTTAAATAATTCTATACAAATAATAACAATGGGTAAATTGTCTTGAATTGTTAAAAACTTCTAATATACAAAATATAAATGTTAAATAGAAAGTGTATATACATATATATATATAGGTTTCTCAGCTATTGGTCCAATTGATTAAGTATAATACTATTTATCTTAAATGTCATAATGTTAAATATTTCTCACTATATAATCATCCTACCCATACTGCAAAACATGTTCCTAAACCTAATATGAACCTAATATGAACCTAAACTCACTTTTGGAGCATTTTTTGGAAAAAACTTTCTAAAAAACATTTCAACAAGACATTTCAAAGAACATTTCAAAGAACATTTCAAAAAACATTTCAAAAAACATTTCAAAAAACATTATAGGACCATTTGTATATCATTATTGCAACATCCCTTACAATATTTCTTATCACCTCCTTCATAACAATTCAAGACAATTTACCCATTGTTATTATTTGTATAGAATTATTAAACTTATTATTTATATTCATATTTATATTTATATTTATATTTATATTTATATTTGTATTTATATGTAATTATTTATTTAATTATTTACACAAATATACATTCATCTCATTCATTTTATTCAATTATTGTATACGTTTTTCACTTGCATCAATATATTTATTTAATTATTTATTTATTCAGTATTTTTTAAGAAATAGCATGTTTAGAACATTTTACACTGTATTTTATATTGCATTTGATGTGGTTCAACATGAAAATGAATTGCCCTTTTAAATTTAAATTTAACATTATATTAAGCAATTATTTAATTGACCCAACTACTATTGGGAATTAAGAATAATATAAAAGGATGTTGGTATTAGCTACAATTAGATTCTGAAGAAGTCTCCGCTTAGGAGATGAAAGCGCTAAATCTGAGGTTCTGTTACGTCTGTTTTGTTAATTTATATTAAAGAATTAGTTTTTTAAATACTCCGTTTATTCGTGGTTCATGCTGGCATTTATAACGGAGGTCTAGCAAGAGGAAGTGGGATACAAAGGACAGCCTTTATAGTGCCGGAGCTTATTAATTTAACCAACAGATAACTCAGTCCACTAACTCCAACAACTTTTGGAGAGCTGTGGACTGGTTACATCACTTGATTCATATCAATACCCTGACCTCCATCTTACATATCTTAAGACATCAGTTAAATTACTACTTTACTTAAAAAAAATGGAGATCACAGCATCTTATCTGATAAATGATCATGTGCAGATTTAGTTCTTTCTAGTTACTATTTCACACCCTTTACCATATTCACAATCATAATATTCACTGTCTACAAGAGCTGATTGAATTTGGGTAACCTGTCTTAAGTAATCTACCCTCAGTGTTCTTAAAAATCCATGTAATGTCCATTCCCTTTTCTTTGTCAATCGCTATCTATAACTCTTCCGAGGGGGGGGGGGTGCTTTTGCAATCTGGAAACAAGCCTGAGGTATACTGTTGGACAAAGGTAGTTTCTCTGTGTTTCTCAGAAAATCATCTTATTACATTCCTATCACTACTTTCTGAAATATTAGAAAAAAATGCACCTAAAAGCAAATATTTCAGTGTGTGGTCATTTTAAGCACAAAATCCCACATGTAACATAGCTTTGGGCCAAAACATAATACTGAAGACATGCTTCTGTTCAAAATAGAGCACATCTGCAAAAGACTTTGCAATGGCCAATATGTTGGTACCCTCTTTTATATTTATCAAAGACTACTACCACTATATGTAACACTTAAGTCCTTAAAACATTCATATGTGCTTATTTCAGTGATCTTAATTGGTTCATATGATGTGTTTTATGCATTATGTAATCTATATATGGAGTAGGTCCATCTCCCAACCTTGCATAATTGACCTCAGTGTATCACAGTGTTCTGTTCCTCATGTACTCCTTTGTGCAAAATTCATTAATGATATAGTCAGTTACTGTGGAGAGTCACAACTCATACAGTAAATCAAAGATTGTACC
The DNA here is from genome assembly GCF_019279795.1 of Protopterus annectens. Taxonomy (NCBI): domain Eukaryota; kingdom Metazoa; phylum Chordata; order Ceratodontiformes; family Protopteridae; genus Protopterus; species Protopterus annectens. The sequence goes on from NC_056730.1 coordinate 1,034,962,839, forward strand.
ATATTCCTTTCTGATTTCAGTTATTATGCTGTAAATGCCAAAACATCTGTGAGTCTTTTCAGACTTGATTTAGAAATAGGGATCTTCAAGTTACCTATAAAAAATAAATATATATATGCATCTTCTAAACTTAGCCAGTCCTGTCAAAAAGTCTTGTTTCTTGAATTCAGTATTTTCTCAGCAAGAAGCCCTTAAGCTTTTATTTTTAAATTTGTATTTTTTCTACATACTCTGAAGAAGTATAGCACACAATGCTGCTTAGATGTGTGGCAGTTGATATGTTAAACTGTAATAAGCATGTTTAATAATGTGGGTGGGCAAGTTGCCAGGAGCCAAATCATCAAACATTCATTTTGACACTTCAGATGGCTTTCACAGAAGTGAAGCAACTCTGTAATATGTTTATATTACCTAGGACTGTAGGAAGTGAAGCCTCACCACAAGGGAGGTCAGGGGTTTGAGAGGACTCCTTTTTAAGCATGTCTACATGGGCAAACTGTATACGTTAGAGTTTTGACAAGTTTGCCCTCAAAGCTTTGTCCCACAGTCTTAATTTTTTTATCACAAATTCTAACCAAAAACTTGTCAGATTCAAGCAAAATTCTTTCTTACACCATATTCTCTTAGTAGTACTGCTACTGCATATTCACTTTCCTTATTCTGTCCATCTTTTTTAATATATCTATGTTTATTTCATCATAAATTGAAAAGATTATAGTAAAGTAGATTACTTTGCTGCAGGTCATCACGGGTGTACTCCTTATTGTGTCTTCTTGAAGTAATCGGCAGACTTGTGTTTACCTGTCATTTCAGTTTTATTCCTTTAGAAATTTCATACAGAATTCTCAGCACTTCAAACCACTCCTCTCTGTCTACTAACAGGTGAAGCACTAGCAGAAATCTTGCATTAACTTATCCACAAATCCAAGCTCCCAGCAATTACTTAACCCTAACACACACAGACACACACACAAAAACAAATAAAATACTTCTATTCTTTCCAAAAGCATATCTTGGCACCAGAACTTTTGCATCAGTAAATAAAACACATTGATCTTGTCACTCACACAAAACTATTAGGTGTAATAATCAATTATAAGCTTAGGTTTGCTATACACATTCTATGTGCTATAGAAAACACTCCTGAAACTTCTTTTTTGTGTGCAGAAGCAGGCCTTTTCTTACAGACAACAGCAGACAAAACTCTCTATTAACATTCTTACTAATAAACCTTGCACATGCTTACACTATCTTCAATAACCTGTGGACTGCACAAACAATCAAAATTAAGTAATGTCAAAAAATAGAAAACAAACTATGGAAAAACAAAAAAGGCAAAGGAAAAAGGCCACTCCAGCAAGTTCCAACAAAGTAGAAAGTAGTTTAATGAGGTTAGCGCTTTCGTACAGGTCAGTGCCTGTACTTCTTCAAAGAAACATCAATAAATGAATCACTTATATATCTTCCCCCTCCAATTAAACCACACCTACCAAAATTCATATGAGTAATTAAATTAGTATTTAAAAGTTAAAGGTACATTAACACACAAAATAATCCATTAGAAGCAATGAGTTAAAAAATCTATGAAAGAATTGGTAGAAGTAAAAGATGAACAGCTAAAAATCCTGAAACACACCTAAAACATGAAAGTATATTTCAAAAATTGAAGATATAAATGAAATAATGTGGATGGAAAATATAAATATATATACATACAATGCATATCAGCTCATATGAGCAACAAATGCATATAATGTTAAAATATTACATATTGATAAATGCAAGAATACATTTGTATACACAAATAAATCTTAAAAGGCCTGCTATAATAAATGTAAAATGTGTGTGTGTGTGTGTGTGTGTGTGTGTGTGTGTGTGTGTGTGTGTGTGTGTGTATATATATATATATATATATATATAATATAAAAATATGTATATGTATATGTATATATATATATATATATATATATATATATATATATATATATGTAAAAACATGTAATATGTAGAAAGGAAGCGGAGAATGACATGAATTCATCAAATCCCTTATCTAATTAAACTCCTAACTTTGAAGATGCAAACTATGGAACACACATCATTTATGCCTGGATGCCAGAAGGTGTCACACCTGAGTTGCCATAAAAGCTCGCACTTCTCTAACCATAATGAAGTAGTGCCACCTCTAATAGCCTCAGTAACTTGTTCTAGAACTCTAAAGTATGTGTTTTGCAAGTGCGTTCTCAACCTTTTTATTTTTGATTGCAACCAGCTCTTGAGTCTTCTGTCCATCTTACCGATCTTATAGCTCTTCCACCTTCACCGGTGAGTGCTTAGACTGTCACTTAGGCAATAATTCACTCTCTGACATTATGTTGGAAGATTGTAATCTGAATATTGTATTTAATAGAACAAATGACTTCAAAGTTTTCAATTATTCCACTTTCTTGTGAACACTGAGTTGGCTGACGTGTTGGCTCGGGGTTTAACTTTTGTTCCTTCTAAAAATATTGACCTAGCCAAAACCATAATAGATTTAAAGCTATTTACGAGGAAGCTCAATCTAAAGTTGGTTCTGGGAGTGAATCATGAAAATGTTCAACCAGTAAGAAATGCATTTCATGTTAACAGCACTTTTAATCCTATTTTACATCCTACTTTAATGGCATTCGAATGTATTTGTGGCCCGGATATTAATAATTTAGGCTTGGATGAAAGAATGTTATTAAAGGAGTTAACTAAAAGTAATTTCAGGATATCACAACCAAACAAGGGTGTAGGTATTGTCATAATGGATAACAAATTGTATAAAGAGAAAGTGTCTCTACTTTTGGATATTACCCACTACAAGGTGTTTCACTTAATGAGCTCCATGGTGCATATAGGAAAATTAGGGGGTTCCTAAATGATTTATTTAGTGAGGTGAATTTCACTTGATATTTTTAACTTCCTTACTATACCAGCACCACAAATACCCTTCATCTTCGGAATCCCCAAAATACATAAAGATCTATACAATCTCCCTCTTCGCCCAATAGTCAATGGGTGTAACTCCATTACATACCCTATGGCAAAATTTGTCAGTAATACACTGCAATGCTTCCTGGTGAATGAACCCCAGGTATGCAAAGACTCTTGGTCTTTCCTATCCAATATCAATGAATTGGTATTCATGGAAAATTATAACTTTGCCACTGTTGATGTGAAAGACATACACAGTGAACCCACATGACCAGGGTATTGACTGGGTCAGACAGTTACTTGTAAGTAAGGGTATTGACAACGATGAATTGTATTCACTTCAAAAATTTCTGGACCTTATACTTACAAATAACTTTTTTCTGTTTGATGATTCTTACTATGTACAAAAAAAAGGTGTAGCTATGGGATTACCATGTGGTGCTAGTTTCTCCAACCTTGTGATGGTGTTTTGGGAGAGGGAGTATATGCTGAACAACGACCCTTTTTCTGACCTTATCCACCTTTATACCCGGTACCTGGATGATATTTTTATCATCTTTAAAGGTAATGAAACAGTCTTTAGGCAACTCATTGATTACATGAATAGCACAACAGAATTCCTAAGATTCACTAGCGATTTCCAGGGAGAAAGCATTTCCTATCTGGATATACATTTGGGTAAGGACAATTTTAGACAATGCTTTGTTGGAACAATTTTTAGGAAGGAAACTTATTCGAATTCCTTCCTTCATTTTTCTAGTTCACATCCAGGACACTAGAAAGAAACAGTTGTCAAAGGACAACTGGTTCGAGCAGCTAGAATGATTTCTGACTTTGATGATTTTTTAGCTGAATGCCATTTCTTAAAGGAAATGTTTTTTAAAATGTGGTTACCCACTGGTATTACTAAATGATATTTTGGATGAGGTAACCTTCAAAAGGTCCAGTGGTTTCTAAAAGCCATCTTGAATGATTCTTAAATTAATGAGATGATGCCAGGGATTGTCACCAGTGATGAAATTATCAGTCTACATGTAAAACCTACTATCGATTTTTCTTCATCTTTCATCATTCCCTTTTGTAATGAGACCTTACTCTTGAAACATATTTTGTATAAGAATTGGGACCTGATTACAGCTGATGGGAATGTTAGTAATAGCTTACCAACCAACCCAGTGGTGAGAAACAAGAAAAGCTTCTAATTCAAGGGTAAAAGGCATGTTTAGATGTGAAACTTGCCCTTATTGTAGGTATATTGACATTGGACGTCTCTTTAAAGTTAGGGATTACAGATTCTCATGCAGTGGCAGATTCAATTGCAACTCTAGCATACTTTATTTGGCCAAGTGTAAATTATGTCCCGTCTTCTATATCAGTAAGACGGACAGAAGACTCAGGGACAGGCTGTATGAACATATATATGCAATCAAAAATAAAAAGGTTGAGAATGCACTTGCAAAACACATAATAAACTACCATGATCATACTTTTGTTTTTAGAGTTCTACAACAAGTTACTGAGGCTATTAGGGGTGGCCCTACTTCATTATGGTTAGAGAAGTGCGAGCTTTTATGGCAACTCAGGTGTGACACCTTCAGGCATCCAGGCATAAATGATGTGTGTTCCATAGCTTGCATCTTGAAACTTAGGATTTTAATTAGATAAGGAACTTGGTGAATTCATGCCATTCTCCTTTTCCTTTATACATATTACATACTGTTTTTACACACACACACACATATATATATATATATATATATATATATATATATATATACATATACATATATTTTTATATTTTTTTTATATTCACATATACATTTTACATTTATTATAGCAGGCCTTTTAAGATTTATTTGTGTATACACATGTATTCTTGATTTTTTTCAATATGTAATATTTTAACATTGTATGCATTTGTTGCTCGTATGAGCTGATACATATTGTATGCATATATATATTTATATTTTCCATCCACATTATTTCATTTTTATCTTCAGTTTTTGAAATATACATTCATGTTTTAGGTGTGTTACAGGATTTTTAGCTATTTAGATTTTTACTTCTACCAATCCTTTCACTGATTTTTTTAACTGATTCTAATGGATTATTTTGTGAATTAATGTACCTTTAACTTTTAATTACTAATTTAATTCCTCGTGTGAATTTTGTTAGGTGTGGTTTACTTGGAGGGGGAAGGTATACAAGTGATTCATTTAATGATGTTTCTTTGTCTGAAGAAGTACAGGCACTGATCTGTACGAAAGCACTAACCTCATTAAACTTCTTTCAACTTTGTTGGAACTTGTGGAGTTGCATTTGTCCTTTGCCTTTTTTGTTTTTCCAAAGTTAAGTAATTGCATAATAAAATGCCTAAATTCACTGCTAACTACCCTTCTTGAGCCTACTGCACACCTCAGCTAGATGAGTTACCAAATCATGCCACCTGTTCTCAAGCAGCAATAGCAAATAAACTCATATATAAGCCAGATAAATGTGCATTCCTGCAAAATCGTCTACAATTATACTCCACATATAAAGTTCTCTGATCCAAAGCAAATTCCTCCTCCTCTCTAGCAAATCACAAAAGTCTGTTGGTGAGAGACTCTACTCATATTATGTAACTAAACTGTGGAATACCATTCCACTCTCAACAAAACATATAGATAGCCTTCAAACCTTTAAGATATAGCTTCATCAAAAAACATCACAGCTCTATCATCGCACTTTATCACCTGGATAATTCCTCATGTACTTCTGTCTCCTGCCATTCTCTTTTCTTGATTTTAGGAAATGTTATTAGCTAATCCTATGCTTCTCCCTATTTCCTAAATTCATATGATGCAGTCTAAGGTCGGACACTTATACTGCAATAAATTCTATATGTCAACTGCCTTTCCTACTCTTAGACACACGTATGCCAAGGGAAGCAGTGTAATGTACTGTCCCATAGTACATTATACTCATCTGCTAGATCCTAGATCATTTTTGTCTTCCACATTCCGTTGTTAATATGGCAACTTCTTTGACTGATTCTCATTCTTCATCTTCTTCTTCCTGCCTTATTTTTACATGACATTGAGTTATAAACACAGCTGCTGCTGGACATGCCCATAACTTACTTCTCAGCCAATTAGTTGCTTCAACTCTAATGTATATAGCTTTATCATATACTTGCTATAGGTCAGTCTTGAACTTACAAACTCTGCAGCATATTTTACCATTACACATGTCTTACTGCTCTGGCTGGCTCAATGCCAATCCCACAATGCTCTTACTTGTACCGTTAAGCACTTCAGAAATGTACAACAACCCAATGAAATTGTGTAAACTGATTGTTTGCTATACATTGTCTTTCTGTGTAAATAGCATTACTTGCTTTGCAGCAGCTTAGTTTCTTCAAGGTATATAATTCTGTTATGTACTTGGCTATATCATAGTTATATTATTACACATTTTCTCAATCTGTAAAGTGTCAACAAAATCTTTGTTATACCATGTTGCTATTTATATTTCTTTGTTTATAAATTGCATTGGTCCACTGTTTCACATTTTATAAATGGTTTATCTCCCAGGCCCCTGCTTGTAAATGTTTTACCCCCCCCCCCAAGTCCCTGTTTATACTTATCAAGGGTACCAGAACTTGTCAGAGATTTGGAATGCATGACTAGGCTTAAATAAGCCTTACTGACCAGCAGCCTAGTACACACCTGGGAACCTATGAACCTATAATAACAAAAATATAAATGTTTTGAATTTTCTTATTGAACAACATTATTTGCATTTGTTGTAAATACCACCACATCCCACGGTTTTTGTTTTTTTATCTTTTATGGAGCTTTTCTGCATGGCCATCCACTATAAATGTGTTTTTAGCCCAGTGTGACTTTCCTGAAAACCAAATTCAAATAAATAAACTATCAGTAACCAGACTTACTACTTTTTCCTTAAAATATAACTCCAAACTCAACCAGTCCTGTTCTTGGATTCATACGTGTTGGAATGCCAACTTAATATTGAATTTCCCTAACCATGGGTCTCTGTGATCTAATAATATTTCTGGCCTTATCTAACATGGTATATTTTACCCTTGCACCTTCTTTGGTAATATTTACCATTGCACCTTCTTTGGCAATAAAGTCATTTACTGAAAGTTGTGTTGAATGGGAAAGAGATAGATCAGATGAAATTCAACTTCTTTTTCCTTTGGAATTAAACTTAATGGTGATGTCATGGTCTATTTCCAAGGACATGCTGAGAATGGACCAATTATCCTGCCAGACTGTATTTCTACCTTGAGGATGCTTGATATAATCACTGCCTTCCCTACTGTGGACTTCAAATTCTTGACTAACCTGTCATTAAATTGGACACTAGATTTGAAAGAAAATCCTTGAGCAAGCCTGTGTACCAGACTGTAAACTGTCTTATGATCTGTGTAACCTTCCAATTAATGAGCTAATATGTCAAATTTAATTGGACAGTGAGTTGCCCCTCTGCGGAGTACTCCATTGATAAGCAGAACCTTTGAAGCCTAGAAATAAGCCTCTCCCTTAAAAGGGAGGTTTTTGCTTCCAAGGGGTCATTTTATCATCATTGGGTAATGCTGCAGGTGGTTTCATTTGGCTTGATTCCTATGAGCAATTAAATGCTAGGTTAGATTTTACACAGTATGCACATAAAACCATGAAATGGCAGTTGGACCAAAAATATCTGCCACCGTTGAAAGCCCAACATTCTTTAATATCTTGGGATTATTAATTATTTTATAGGTGATGATGTATATTTTACTTACATGACACTCAACCAAGTGTCAGGGTGTTGTTGATTTTCATCTGAAATCTTTGTTGGTTGATTTTAGTTTATAGTTCATATGTTCATAGTTATATACCAGGCTAATGACCACCATGGCTTTTATAAGCCTAACAATGCAATCGAACCCAATGCAATCTAACCCAATTGTGTACCTATGCATCATGGGTACATTAATTAGGAAGTTTCTAGATGTTATTTGGGAGGAGATATATTAGTCTGGACACTTCTATCTGCCTCTGTCTATCAGAGACACAGGAGTCAATCCTGGGGTGAATTTCTGATCTTCCATCCATATGGTTAGGGATGGACTTTACTTCACGTGGTTGGGGAGCTTCTGGAATTTCTTATTGCAAACTAAGCAGAATACTGTCTCCCCCCAAAAATGATCAGCTTCCCTGATTGTCAACAGGTGTCAGATCAATGGCAATGCATATTGAGTGTCTTTTTCTATGAGCATTGATGAGTATGTAAAGAAACCTACCAGCCAAGCATCCAAAGTTTTGCAGGCCATTTAACAGTTGTCAACTTACTTACGGCAAATAACTTAGCCATAAGATCTTTGGATCCTGGTTCCTCTGCCACCATGAATCTTTACATACCGACAGTGTCTGTTAATTCAAATACATCAATGTATTCTCCTTTGATAATTTCATCCTTAATGGCTTTCAGGACATGGGCATTAAAGTGTGACCCTAGGGCATATCTGTCTGTTACAGGATGCTGTGGAATGCTGTTCATTGTTGGCATAGCAGATAACATCATTCAGGTCTTGCAATCACTACTCCCTAATATTGCTACCTCACCTTCTGATTGCCTAGTAACCATTTGCTCTGATTGAAGAAATTAGTGTTGTAACAGGCAATCCTGCCTGATACACTGCTGTAGAGCTAAACCCTTTCTCCAAGAACAACTCAAATAACCTGCCCTTGCTGGCATCAGGCAATGACTCTCAAAGTTCCTGCAGGTAATCTTCTTGTGTCTGATTTACTAGCACTTCCCCACTTGTATTTTCATTATTACATTGTGCCTTATTGCCTGTTTATTAAGGAATGGGTGCAACACTAGCACTTTCTGCTGAACTGTCCAAAGTATGTGTAACATTGGTAGCCATTTTAGATTTGTTTTCTGCTGTTCTTGGGTGGCGCATCCATTAACTGACATGAATCCAGCCTTATTGCTACTCATCGCCTCTTGGAATGGGATGGAGTGATACTGCAATCCACTTCTAAGTACTGAAATAGCTTATCCATCTCTGCAGTTATTATGACCATCATGACTTTAAAGACTGCAGGGATAAAGCACTTGTAAAGCAAAATACAAGAATTGCACAATTCAGATAAACTGGCTACTAAATTATTGCCAACATAATTAATTAGCATAATGTTCTGCAAATTAAATGAGTATGATAACAAATAAATCTGGTTATGATCATTACTCTCAAAAAAGAGATACTGGTAATTACTGATATTATTGAATGTTTCTCATATGTTCATCTATGTACTTCCAAACTTGAGCTGCTGAAGTACTTATTACTTACTCTCCTTTTTTTTATTACATGAAAATGACCATGCTGTTCAAGGTGATAATTGGTCCAGTGTGGTTGAAGATTCAAGGTCAGTTAGTTGTAATGCTAAATATTTATTTATTGTTTTAATTTATTTATTTTCTATTCTAGCATGGAAGAGTGGGTCTGGGGGGGAGAAGGGGAATATAATAAGACTAATATTTTTGTGCTGCTTGTTAAATGGATATGTTGTTCTAGAACCTTGAATTTTTCTTTTAAATTATTTTTTTCTTTTTCTTTTTGTGTCTGCTTAAGATAATTTGATTCCTTGCCCTGCTTATTAATCCTCTGACCCCAGGAAATATGCTATATTTGTCTACTTGGCTTGTGGTGCCACTCAGGTAAAATTTGTCTCAAACTAGGAAAACAACTTTAATGAAGGGTGCTGATAGACTGCAGTTTTCTATTAAGCACTAATTCAGGACGCATCACTCCTCTGTGGTTTTTATGTTTTTTTTTTCTTAGTGTGAGCAGCTGCCTGTAAGAATGCCAACCCACTTATCAGGTCTTCACCCAACAAAACAGGCTTATTTGGCATTTCTTTTCCTCAGAAATTAAATTAATGTTTCCTGAAACTTAGTGCTTCTGTCAAAGTGAAACACCTGCTCTCCCCTTCTGTGGTTCATTCAACATTTTCCCTTCTCTCTTATCCATACATAAATCTTATATCATCTTTTCCTCCTAGTTCCAAGAAAACCATAGTAGCCTTCAATTTTTTTAATAGCATAGTCTGCTCATGACTAAACCATTGAATGACAATATTCCTACACAGAGGGACAACATCAGTAAATTAATTGCATCTTATAATGCTGAGCAAACTAAGGCATTCAATAATTTCACAAACTGCTCACTGAGCCTGAACTTTAACTCATATGGACCTGATACCCCAGAGAGATGCCATGCTAATTTACTCAGTTTTTGTTAACTTTTATCCCATTTTTTTATTAAAAATAATAGTCTTGCCATGAAGGCAGCTCAACAGTCATAACAATCTATGCTGCTACCATTTAGAAAAGCCTAAAACATAATATTTTGTAGCTTTTTTTCTTTAAATAAAGGAGGTATTTCTTGAAGTTGATCACTGAAATTATGGCTTCCTGTGATCAGATATATTGTTAAACAACTTGCCCCTCCCCAAGCAGGGTGACACCTTCCAATCACTATGACAACTGTATTTGCTTGCCAAATGCTCAGTTACAGCTGGGGAGTCACTTGATTCCTCAGATATCTTATCCTCATGCCTGCATTACTGTAGTGTCTGAGTCCTATATATTTAACTTATCTGCTGTATAACATATCCTACAACTTATCGTGTGAGACTGTATCCTCTCCCCACACTTATCATATATTTTCTGTTCGTAGAAGTTAACAATGCATTATCAATTGTAGGATACCGACTGTGTAATCAGAATAGTAACTTCAGATCTGTATTAAATCCTGTTTAACAAATGCATACTAAGTCAGTTAGCATGTTTTATCAGCATTTAACTTTTATATTTCACCATTTCATTTCATAATCTTCATTTGACACTATCATTGCCAGTGCAAAGAAATATGTGCTGTCTGGACTGTTAATCACATTTTTTACAGAAAACATATGATTCCTAATTCATGATGATTCCATACTATCCAATCTAGTGTAGCTAATTCACTGTCTACCATATATTTCTCACTAATTGTTGTTTATTATACCTTCTGTATGTCCTGTTTGTGTTAGCATACAGATTTTTGAGTGTTTGTTTATCTGTGACCCTACTATAATTTGGTTCTAACTGGACAACCCTGGACAACAACTATACATAAACAAGCAGAAAAAATAAATATACAATCAAACAAATACATTACAATGATGCATGTCAACGTTCTTGGTAATTCTACCGTAATCTGTTCACCCAGGTATCCAAACAAGTAATTCATTAACTGTGCATAGTGTAACTTCACTGCTGTTGTGATTTCCTTCTTCCATCCTTTCTTTCATTCTTTCTTTCATCCTCTAATAAATGCCAGTGGCTTATTTGGTTTCCATGTTTTTCATTAGGACAATATTCTACAGTGAACTATCAACCAGGAGACCCCAACAGCCATTTAGAGTACTGTGTGTAACACTGGAGACTTTTACTGACAAGACAGCAGCAGCTCTGAGGCAGCCACATTATATGTACCTTACAGCAGAAAACAAAGACCATTTAAGGCAATTTAATTTATATAATCCAAAGGTTAGCCTCTTAAAAAAAAACACACACAGGAGAAAAGAAAGCTTACTGAAGGTCAATGTTTCAAAAGAATGAAAAAAAAAGTCTGATAAACAAAATATGGGAAAATCTAATTTGTTCTTGTTTTGTTTTTTGTTTTTTTTTTTTTGCAGGGGGCAAGCCCCTCTGCACCCTCCAATGTTGGGGGCAAGCACCCAAATCCCCAAAAATGATATATACAAAGTCCATAATTGCACTAACTGGAAGCAAGGAGAAATCTCTCTAAAGAAGTGAACCACTGACAGCACACAATTAGAAATCAAACTGGCAAAGATATCCTATGGGGAAAAGGATTTAGTGTTATGCCATTCTACTTTTTTTCTGTGGGCTACCTCCAGCTTGTGTAGGGAAGCTGAAAAAAGACATACCCTTGGATTCAATAAACTCCTTGTAGGCTTCGTGTATAGCCTACATGGAGTTTACATGTTTGAGCAGTGCGCAGCAGCGCTTAATGAATATTTATGTAGTGGCTTGCTTCAAATATAAGCAAGGATTTCATTTTGGCCAGGAAACCATGTAAAGCAACATGGATACCAAACTTAGTTTCAGCATGCCAAACTGGGTTAGCAGAATTTTGAGAATACCACAAGAACCACCAGAGTTTTAGTATATGAATTATTATGTTGTGGACACAGAACAGGACTGTGTATGTGTACACTCCAGCATACTGGTCTAGTGAGATTGAGCAGAATGCCACAAGAACCACCAGGGTTTTTCATATATTAATGTAGGATGTTGCGGGGACAGGACGGTGTTGTGTACACCCCAGCATACTGTGCTAGTGGGATTGCAAAGAATTCCACACAGACCACCAGGGTTTTTCATATATTATTGTATTATATTGTGGGGACAGGACAGGACAGTAGATGTGTACAATCCAGCATACTAGGCTAGCAGTATTGGATGGAATGCCACAAGGACCATCAAGGTTTTTCATATATTAATGTATGTGTTGCAGGCACAGGACAAGACAGTGTATATAGTGCTGAGTATTGTGGAATCCCATAACAGGCAGTCTGCACAAGTTGTGTCAGTGATCTGTAAGGGTACATGGACTGCCATTTATAAGAAACAGTCATGGGAAGTATGATTATTGAGTAGGGACACATAGATGAAGTTTAGGGATGAACACCAGGAAGGAGGACAGATGAAACACTGTAATGTACCACACATGAGGAAATGTAAAAAGAAGATAGTTGCAGCAGGAACACTAATCACATCTCCACATGGCACAGTACAGGCTGCATAGTGACAAATGTATATGATGTGACTGTCACACAAGGTAACATAACAGTGAAGGATGTATGTGTGATATAAGCATCCAGACATGAACAATGGCGAGGACATGTATCATGGATGTTAAATACAATTGCAGTTGGCTGCATATTGTGAAGCTGCGCAAACTGATTTGCCTGAGTATGCCTCTATTGTCAGCAGGGGCTTCCAACAAGTAGGACACAGATGTATGCTCATGGCCAACAGTAAAACCATCACCCACAATCATGGACAATATCAGAACAATACCATCAGTAATACCCATGTCTCTGAAACAACATATGTGTTTCTGAGTGAGCATAGATGGTTCTGCACCAACACATTTGTACAACTATTAGGACATGTCACCAATCTTTGAGTGTAATAAAGCACACTCTCCTGACACTAAAATATGCAGGAGACACACTTGATATTGTTATCACTACAAGCTAGTTGACTGGTATGCATGGCAGAAATATATATGGCACAATCCACACTGTCACAAATGTAAACCATCCCATCAATGTCATTAAACAGCTATGTATGTCATGAGTGCATCACTGAAACAGATATCATACATGAATGTGGTACTACAGCTTCATAAAGGTTCCATGCCACCACACAGTAATGTTTATACAACAAAAATAATACCTTTGTATGCACAATTAAATGTGTGACAGCTCCCATGGCAAAGGTGGTGCACCTCAGTTATACATCATTGAAAGACATGTATGAAGGGACATGAGGAAGGGTGCATTGTACTCAGATATTGGTGTGATGTAGGCTGTGAACTATGAAGGTATTATGGTTTGTCATGAGGATGTCCTGCACATACTCAGTAGTTGTGTTACATACAAGGTGGTACTCTCCACCGTGGACACATGCTGGTGGACATTCCATGTACCATATATCCCAGGACACAGGACACATAACAACAGGTCTGCTGATAGGGTGTGACATCTACATGATCCTTGTTCTGTACATTTGTTTGCATAAAAAAACAAATCCCCACATGTTTTCATCTCAATGGTTGTCATGGCTGTGGCAGCAATCTTTGATGTGCATTGATACTGTCTGTATTACACCAATATCAAAGTTGGAGCTAATGATTGTCCACAATCTGTAGGCCTCCATACAGCTGTTGGGACACAGGATTTGCATGTTATTCTTTACGTCTTTGATTTCAATCATGGACAGGAAAAGCATAGCAGAGAGCCCTGATGTACACACTTGATTACTGGACAGGCAGCATAGGTCACTTCACATATTTCTACATATTTAGATGTCATATGTGCGTGATCCACTGTTCTACCCACTTGGTGATATAGGTGTTGATGGCCACATCTGTCACTGTGGAGTGGATACCACAATGTGGACTCCCGTTGATTGTCTTGGCCTTTTCAAGTTCCACAGGATGATGCTATTTGAGTACATCTGACAGATGTAACAGTCATAGATGTAGCATCAAAAACTCACACGTCTATTGCATACAGCTGGGCTAATCCTAGTATTGGTTTAGAGAAGGTCATTGATGACATGTTGCTCTACCTCACAAATAAGCAGAGTCAGGATGTATCTATACATGCATGCATTAGCTGCTGTCCCCAGCCCACTCAGATGTATGTATGTCTTTGTTCACCCTTCTAAGGGAACACAGTCCATCTGCAGGGTGTGTTGAAGTGTTTATCACACTATGTCAGGTAGGTGTATGTTCTGAGCCATGCTGTAGTTGATATGTGATGTTGTCACAGCCCATTGTTTCTGTGTGATAGGCCTGTATGAAGGTAACACAATGCATACTGCCTATCTTGATCTTGTTCTAGGGTTTGGACACAATCCCCCTGCTTGGGTATCAGTGACAAACTCTAAAAGCTGGGGATTAACACTTATGTCACTAGATGGTTAACCAATATCCTCAACAACATATCACATACTATGAAAGTTGGTGAATCAACCTCTACAATTTTAGCTGTCATCATTAGTGTACCCAAAGGATCTGTGCTGGGCCTTATAATGTTTGAAATATATTTTTCAAATGTCCAGGCTACAAAATACGAACTGTAGCTTACCAAGTTTGCTGATTCATGCATATTGGTTGCAATCACTGAGTCTACCAATGATGTACAGAGTATATCATTATATATTGTACTATAGTACAAGAGGGGCTAACACGCATAAATAAGTAGTGGCAAAGCCACATGGTCTGCTAATAAATATGGAATGTGTCAGGAATTATGCCTTATGCAAAGTTGAATTTCCTGGCAAATTAACTATTGAAAACACTCCCCCATATGCTGAAACCAGTGGTGAAAGAATTGGAAATGGACGTAGATAGCAAATATGAACTTCAATCAAGTGTATGTAGTGGTATGGTAAGTCTACATTGTGCACCTCAGTAGTCAGGCCAGATCCGAGGAGGATATAACAACACTGTACTGAAAACTCATCTGAACACTAATACAGTATAATGCTTCCTTTTGCATGCACCTCACCAGACACCTGAAGCAGCTGGACAGACCACGGGGGTTTCCTACCAAGAAAATACAGGTCCTACAAACCATGCCATGATGTACATGGATATACTGAAAGCTTTGTTCCAGAAATTTGTATTGGAAAGGACGAGATGACTTGTGCCTGGACTACAGGACATCTCTGACTCTGACCTGATGTGTATATTGTACATTTGCAAATCAGCAGAGTCTGTTGAGAAGAAGATGGTAAAAAAGTATCTCATGTGCTTGTAAAATGCTCTCTCTACTGTTAAGCAATTGCACAAACACACAGCTGACTGTAATAAGAATAGAAACCCTACCTAATTACATAGTCTACAGAACACAGAACTTTACAAAAGTGCAAATCTGACTTGCAGTGTCTCAGACATTTTATAGCTGATGATATCAGTACTGTCTAACAGTGTCCCACATGCTGGTGTAAATCTATCTCAGTAATGTTAAGCAACAGCTCACAAACAGTTGACTGTAGTGAAAATAGAACTTTATGCAAGTGCCATAGCTCAAGTCCAAGTTGGAGTGACTCTGACAACACTTTTTAGCTGATGACATCAGGAGTGTCTATTGAGAAGAATATAACAGTGTCCCACATGCTGGTGTAAAATGCTCTCTGTAATGTCAAGCAACAGCTCACATGCACACACAGCCAGTTGAATACAGTGAAAATAAAACCCCTACCTAAGTACACAGACTACAGAATACAGTACATTATGCACCCACCACAGTTCAAGTCTGATTTGGAATGTCTCAGACAACAGATTATAGCTGATGACATCAGCAGAGTCTTTTGAGGAGAGTATGACAGTGCCCTACTTGCTGGTGTAAAATGCTCTCTGTAATGTCAAGCAACAGCTCACACACGCTCGCGAACACACACACACACACACACACACACACACACACACACACACACACTTGACTGCGGTGAAAATAAAATCCTTACCTAAGTACACAGACTAAAGAACACAGTACTTTATGCAAGAGACATGGCACAAGTCTGACTTTTACATGGCTGCAGGTCAGCTTATAGTAGATGACAGCAGTGCATGCTGTAGAGAAGAACTTGGGAGACCTGCATAAAATGGATCTGTAGGCATGTGCAAGTATCAAAACACTATCAATTCATGGGACTGGAGCAGTAACTGCAGGAAATACATCTCTGCTCGAGGCACACACAATTGACTGCAGTAAGAACAGAACCTCTGCCTATCTAAGTACACAGACTACAGAACTCAGTACCTTACAAAATCATCAAAGCACAAGTCTGACTTTTGTATGGCTGCAGGTCAACTTATAGTGGATGACAGCAGCAGCAGTGCATATCAGAGAGAAGAAGTTGGGAGGCCACATGACATTAATGTACAGGCATGTGCAAGCATGAAAATACTGTCAATCTATGGGACTGGAGCAGTCACTGTAAGATACAAATTTCTGTTTTTTTTTCTGGCTACACACAGACAGACATGCCCAGTTAACTGCATTGAGAGCAGAACCCCTACCTATCTAAGTACACAGACAACATGCACATATTTTTCCTGTACACCTAAGGACAAAGCTAAAACTATGCAGGATTTCTTCCATGTACACACTTCCCTCAAGTCCTGTGTGGCATAGTCTGCATGCACATTGAGATCAAAGCACCACCCTGGGAACAGGGAAGGGTCTACATAAAGAAAAAGGGCTTCCACTGCATTAATGGCCAGGTCATGTGTAACACTAAGAGAATCATCCTGAATGTGTGTGCGGGCAACTGCAGCAGTTACCATGACTTCCATATCTGGCACAACTCTCAACTCTGTCAGAGGTTTTCTAGGGGTTATATCCAAGAAGGTCATTTACTGGGTGATGCACAGTATGCACTTGAACCATGGTTGATAACGACAATTAGAAATGTACACACACACACACACACACACACACACACACACACACACACACACACACACACACACGCACACACACACACGCACACGCACACGCACACGCACACACACCAAACACTACTATAATGAGGCAAACACTCAAATAAGAAATATCATAGAGCATGTGTTTGGGCTGCTGAAGTCACAGTTCCAATACCTAGATGTATGAGTGGGAATCCTGCAGTACAATCCCAGGGCTTGTACTGAAATTTTCATAGTCTCTGCTATCCTTCACAATATTATCTTGAGAAAACAGCTTCAGCAGGATAAGCAGTGAGAAGTGGTGCATATTGCACCACCACTGGCAAGGTAACCTCAGCCACACATAAGTGAGGAATCAGAAGGGGAACCACCAGCTGCTCTGGGTGTTGGTAGATGTAGGCATGCACAGTATGCCCTTGCCATGGCTAGGAGGCAATGGATAGCACACATGCTCACCACTTAAGGGGGTACAGCTTTTATCCTATGCACATACACACAGTAAAATTGACGCCAGGTTATGTTCACAACTTTTGCTTACCCATGTAATGGCTGTGTACTGCTAACATCACACAGAGTCAGCTCTGAATTAAAACACTTGTAACTGCCAGACTATCAAGGTAAGTGGTGAACCTGGAGTAGGAAAATAAATGGTTAAGAACACAAATGAATAGCGGATCCTTGCATATTGTTCATAGGATGGTACTAGGCTATCGGCCCTAGGGCCTAAACAAGCCTAGCCATAACAATTCCCTAGCTATTTCTTCCCACAATATTTACTTCCCTGGACCCCTGTCTAGCAGATCGACTAATGTGATCCCCGAGGTAACTTTCTAATCTCCCATCCAGTCATCAAGGTTCCTTTTGAAGACAGCAAAGGAGGTGCTGTGCTTGACATGTATGGGCAGTCTATTCCAGAGTCTGGGAAGTCTCTGAGTCAGGAACCTATCTCTCGAGCATGTTTTGTTCATTGTGATGACAAGGTTTAGGTCCCTGGAGCATGTGGCTCTGATGGATTGGGATTTCTTTAAGTGTAGCATGTCCAACAGCTTTGGGTTTGACATGGCCTTGTATGTTAAGCAGAGATCGCCTCTGAGTAGATGATATGTGACAGAGTATAGCTTGCTAATGTACCTAATTAGATGGCCTATGAGTTTTACAATTACTTCAATATGTGAACAGACAAATGGTAGGTGGCACTCCCACGCTAAAACAACAAACAAATGAAGTTTTGTACAAACGAAGGAATACCACATAATTCAATTGCTATATATGCTTTCAATACAATTCTCACAATGTGTACACATTTTCAACAGCAAAGTCAATTTTATATGATTTCCAGTCACCTCTCAGTGTGCCCATTACTTCCCTGCAGGTGTCTCTGGCCATCTTAGAATGATAGCACCCTGTGCCATTGCAATAACACAAAAGATTATAAAATAATTTTAGCAATAACACTTGTGATGAAATTAATAACCTGTCTATCTGAGAAATGTAAATGCCTGCCAAAAGTGCCTATGTCAAAAGTCAACTTATAAGAAGTGTATACATATAAAAGTTCCATTTTCTACTGGATATATATAATTTAGTTTGTAACATGTCACAAAATCTAGAATGGACTCAAAAATACAATTGTACCTTAACAAAATTAGAAGCCATCTCTACAGATAATTCAAACGGAATAGTATTCTTCTGTTTTGTCCAAATGCACAAGTATCCTCACCTTCATGTTACCTAGCTACACAGATACCTTTTTACAGTGTAGTTCAGGCCTGAGCATGGTGAAGATGAGAATGAGGTGTGAACTCATTAGCATTGCTGAATACCAAACTTTTGACTTTGTCTAGTAGGTAGGCCCTATCTCACTGTTAGTTGCTAATGGATTGCAACTATGAATGATTTGTGGGAGGCAGATGGAAGACACAACAGCAATTCAGACTACCTTATGTGCATTGGATTTGTCACCCAGGATACACTTACAAAGTGTAGAAGTAACTGTAGCAAGATTTTAAACAGAAATAAACAGCACACGTTTATCATTTTTGTTCACTAATGGACATAGTACTTGCTTTGCTGAAAACTGTTTTCACTGTCATGTATTTTTATTATACATTTAAAAGACAATGAGACAAATGCTCTATAGACTGCATGTCTGAGAGTACAGCATAGATAAGAGAAGAATGAACACAATACAAAGAGAAGGCAGAGCTGCAAGGGAGCAAACATATTCATAAATGGTTGTGTGATCAGTCATTGCACTAAATATGTAAGCCACACATGAACAAACAAATGAGAGTTTACAACTGTATATGTCTTGTTAATACTGTGGAGGAAATGTGAATTGCCTGTATGCACATGATTTGCTTTCCTGCTGCAAAGCTGTTTTTCTGTGGCAAAGAGAGATAAGACACTCCTAGTGTATTTTGTAGGTTCATTAGTATGATAGTTCTAATCCAGAGCTGTGTAAAAATCTGTAATGTGTTAAAATCTATTTTGCAGTTTTTTTCTTAATATTAATATTTACGCAGTGCACAGTTTAGCACAAATATGGTGAAATGTATAAATATTTTAAAATTAATGCAATTTCTTCTATATGTTCATCATAAATTAAAGCTGTGAATCACTTATGTGTATAGCACACCTGGTAAGAACAATGAAGCACACAGCATGTTGAATATGTAGATCATGGTTCAAATCCCCCATTTTTCTTTTAATGAAAAGCTAATAAACAGTTCTTACAATAGTAATGCATGCTGGGTTCTGCCTGTCTCATTAGCGTATTGCTCACCTGTGCACAAACATGGTGTAAGGCCACAGACAAAAAAGATACATTATAACTTTCAAAAGTTACATTGTAATATCTTTGCCTTCCATCACACAAACGCACTAAGTGGCATTGCGTGATGGTCACCATGCATACACAACACCTTCGGACAATAAGGAGGCATTGTCAATTTCAAAAAGATACATTGTTACATCAGTGTTCTTCCATCACACAAACACACTAAGTGACGTCGTCTGGCAGTTAGCACTCTCTTCCTGTGGCAACAGGTGTAAGTTAAAGGCCACAATACAGGTGACCAAGGTTCTAACGCAACAAACTCCAAATTTTATTAATGCTGCTCCATTGTAATTTATATAAAAAATTAACAATATAAAAATAATTATACATAGCTATTTTAGCTATGTATAGCAGGTGGACTGAGCATATACATGATATTATCTATATTACGTGTCTAACTGCGGGTATCAGTACACTTCTGGTTCTATAATTAAACATTTATTTTCCAAACTTTCATGTCATACACATACATGGTTAACCACTCATCTCCTTAATGAGTCAATTTAACTAATGAGTATGTCTGACATACATGTCTTCTGTGGCAATGAGCACTCTGGACAGTAATGAGCGTAAATAAACACCCCACTTGCCCCTCCTTTTCTGTGGTTATGGGTGTAAGTTTATGACTACAATGCAGGTGAGCCAGGATTCTAATCTAGCACACTCCAAATGTTATTAATGCTGTTCCACTCAATTTTTAATAAAAATAACAAAAAAGGTAATTATACATAACAATAGGCATATATAGCAGTGGATATATGAATTATATGTGTGACTAAGGATATCCTGGCAATTATGTTTCTGTAATTAAAAGTTTCTTTTCTGCCCTTGGATGGACTTCATACTTCAGTGATAGTCATATATACTACTCACATAACACAGGTCTAGCTGACAAATTGAATGTATTGTGTGGTCTGACCCAGAACTTGGAAATCTTTCATGCAAGTAATACAAGTAAATGCATTTGCAATATATTGTTAAATATTACTTCAGCATCACAGATGAGAATGGATAAACTGGGACCTTGTCATGTCACTCACATACATGGTTAACCACTCACTTTTAATGTGTCAATATAATTGAGCATGGCTAACAAACAATTCATCTGTGGCAAGGAGGAAAAACATCTATGTATATAAGTATGTATTTCCTATTTTACATAGGTTTGAATCCCACATTTCTACAAATTACTTTTATCAGTCCATAAATCCACACAAAAAAAATGTGTCAAGTCAAAAAAATTCACCCCCCCAAATCATGTCAGAAAAGGCAAGTCATCTAACAGGTATTTCAGCAGACAAGTCATAAATTAATGCCAACTGTCACATTACCCTTCCTATTTGATAAACTGCCTTCCCCTCTGTTTGGCAATATTACTCTCCTGTTAACATTGAGCAAATGTGGTTGGCATAGTTGTGGGGGTCTGTGCACTGCCAGAAAATGTGATATCATAAATTGGCAGGAAAAGATTGTTGGATGACCTGTTCAGACATGGCAGGAGATCCGAAGGAATGTGACAAAGTTAGGGCTCAAAGATAGGTTGCAGAGGAGTCCAGAATCTTCATTGCACTCCTCGTAAAGCACCATAGCCATAGGCTGCTGCAGTGGGACTATACCAGATCTCAATATAAATCAGAGGCTTGGAAAAGTCTAGCCAAAGATGTCTCCAGTGTGACTGGCATCCTGTGTACTGGGAAGCAATGCAGGCACCATTAAAATGACCTGAAAAAGACACAAGCAGGAGCAACTCAACCAGTGGCTGAATGAGTTTAGGACTGCTGACAACCCAAAATCGTGTAAGTATTTAGGACTGCTGACAACCCACAATTGTATAAGTATACAGATAGATGCATTAAGTGATATACAAAGCTGGAGATGGCAAGACTTGTATGCATGATGCTCTTCTCTTTTTCTCTCCTCCTTGTGTTACAACTGCCCAGGATATTTCAGTGAACAGTTAAGCCCATGCTGAATGCTTAGCAAGACTAAGAGAAGCAAGGGGTATGTATGAAGCACAAATTAACATATATTATATAGTTTCATAGGATCATAGGAGGTTACTAGGCTATTGGCCCTGAGGCTCTTATAAGCCTAGCCAAGAGTTTAGCCCATGTTGAGACAAATCAGCAGCCAAGGCCCATGTCCATCAGGGATATGGATGGAATCCCAGAGATATATTTTCTGTTTCCCATCCAGTTATCCAGGTTGTGCTTAAAAGGGGGTAAAGAGGTACTTTTCTTGATGTGGAGAGGGAGTCTATTCCATAGATGGAGTAATCTCTGGGACACAAATCTGTCCTGCCAACAATTCTTGTTGATGTCACAGACCAGGTTGAGGGCGCACATACAAATTACTCGAGTGGAGCTTGACTAACCGATATGCAGCAGTCCCATCAAGGTGAGGTCTTTGATTGCCTTGTATGACAGACAGAGATCACCTCTGAGGAGTCTGTATGAAACTGAGTACAGGGATAGGGTTTTATCCTATCTGTGTATGGTAGATGCTTGAGGCCCTGGATTCTCCTGGTGAGGAATCTCACTGGTCTCTCCAGCTGCTGCATGTGCTTTGCGAGGTACATGCCAAAAGGGGGACTGTACTCAATAATGGGTCTTATAAGGGAAGAATACAAGGATGGTATGACCTCATTGTCCCTGAATGAGGTATCCTTACTTATGAGGTAGGCCAAGTAGAAGAATTTCCAGACAAATGAAGCAACATGGTGTTCAAAAGTCAGGTTGCTATCAACCTGGATGCCCAAATCCCTCACAACTGATTGAGTGCTTAGGACGTTGCTATTAATGTGATAATTTGTGGGGATGTTACTCTCCCCAAAAGGGGATTATGATGCATTTTTTGGTATTCCACTTGAGGCCATGTTTCTGGAACCAGTCATTTGTCTGAGTGAGACACTCTTGGAGGATGTCCACATCACTAGAGGAATTGATGACAGCACCCAGCTTGCAGTCATCTGCAAACTTGGTCAGCCACAGCCCACTGGTTTTGGCCTGCACATCAGAAAAGTATATCCCAAATAACAGAGCCCCCAAGACTGAACCCTGGGGTACAAAGCCTGTTACAGGTCTACTGCTTGATGCGGCTTCCCCTATTTTGACTACATGGGTTCTATCAGTGAGCCAGTTTACTCCCTATCTGATAACATATGGATTGATGCCTAGTTGAGAGAGTTTATCTATTATGCCTGAGTGGGGAATAGTGTCAAAGACATTGGCCAGGTCAAGGTAGGTGGTGTGCACCGTCTTCCCCTTGTCCATGGCTTTGGTGACTGTCTCAAAGAAGTCAATCAAAATTACAAGACATGACGGGCACCTTTGATGAAGCCAAACTGTGTGGGATCAAGTGTTTGGAGGTTGCCAATGTCCTTGTTAATGTGGTCCATGATAATCTGTTCCATGACCTTGCAGATCAGGCTAGTTATGCTGATGGGTCTATAATTTCCCAGATCAGTGGAAGCTCCACCTTTATGTAAAGGGATGACAGTGGCTATCCTCCACACAGTTGGGATGAAGCCAGTACTCAGGCTTTGGTTGCATAGGGTGCCTAATGGTGCTGCAAGTTCCTGCCTGAGTTCATGTAGGATGCAGTATAGGATGTTATCCAGTCCCATGGAGGCTGTATTTTTTGCCTTTGAAAGAGCAGTGATGACCTGTTCCTTAGAGATAAGAGGAGGAGACAGGTACTGGGGATGTCCTGATTTAGTGATGGGAGAGGCAGAGGGGTGAAGATTTTGCTGAATTTGTCAGCCAGCAAGTTTGTTATGTCTACGGCATTTGTATATGTGGTGCCATTGACCACCAGCTCTGAAAAGATTTGGGTGCTTCCTTTGAGGATGTGGACATATGTGAAGAAGGCCATATTGCATGTATTACTCTTCCATACAGTACTAGCAAATTAAACATGAATTTCATAACTGTAAAATCAAGCATGCATGCTTCATTCAGCAGTTCAAGATAATTGGAAGAGTTAATTGTAATAGTTTATTTAGATGTTTTGGGTTCAAATCCCACAAGTAACAAATACAGACTAAAAAAAGCAACATGGATAAAGGCAAGTCCAGGCAAAACCAAGTAACCAGTAAATTAAATGACAAGACTGACCAACACAGCTAAAAATGATAAAGCTTTAATAACATTATTTGAGTGTGTACAAGATCTTTATGAAGTTTCTGATTATTTCTTGGTTACTCTGGAAGTATGTTCCTTGTTTACCACTATACCTAACAATACAGGTGTTAATGTCATCTTAATTGAACACCCCCTAGTGTTTACACCTCAACAGACAACTGCAGCAGATGGAGAGACCTCAGAGATTTCTCACCAAGACAATTCAGGACCTACAACACATGTCCTGCATGGACAGACTGAAGGTCCCTGTCACTGTACCTTATGTCTTATAGGCTGTTGAGAGGCGATTTGTGCCTGGCCTACAGAGCAGTCGCAGACCATGGCCTATTAGAAATACTGCACATCCACAAGTCACAAGGGGAAAAGGGCAATGAAAAAGGAGAGGAATATAAAAGCAAACCTTAGTAATGGACACATATGAGTAAAATAAGTGTCAGCTGTCACATGTTAAGGTGCTTTTTGGACACATCCATCACTATTTACTTCATTACTGCACCAAGTTAATATATACAGGGATAAGCCATAATATTATTACAGAATACATTCTAGGTTGAGGAGTTACCTTGCAAATGCAGCAGTTGAGACAATTTTACTTCAGGCCTAGAATATCCTTGTGTCTACTTCCATGGGATGGAAGTATGCAGGAAAAAGAGCTTGTTGAATAGCTCCATTGTACTGAAATCACCTGTTTATGTTGTAATTAGCAGCTATGAAAAAACATCTCCTACTTTACTGAATATATGAACTCTGTTAATGCCCATTGGTGCACAATGTGCACTTACATGCACCAACGCTACATGCACTGATGCTGACAGAAGATGAACACAAGGAAACTTATTACTTCTTCCCTTGCCTGTTATATCACATAAATATGCAGTTCAAAATATAGAGGGAAGGTTACAGACCCTGTAGTAGAAACCAGAACCTTCTACAGTCTAGCCCTACACATACACATGCTGTCACAGGATCATGTGACATGCATCAAAAAACTTGCCTTTCATTTCTCTGTTTCCCATGGTTGCTCTAAACACCACATCATGCAAACAAGGATGAAAATTAAAAAATAAATTTTAATGTAATGTAGTTAGATAAGATACATTTTAACAAACAATAAAAAGGATGGCAGAGAACCTGTGAATTGTGCACTGCTTACATGCACTTTTACACTTCACAGACCTACATGCACAGCTCTGTAAGTGTAACCTGACACACACCCCTGATGTCACCATTCACTGTTGCCATGCATTCAACACGAACACTGTGGAAGTGCCTACATGAAGTGAACATGCCTACATGGTTACAAGTTTTGGGATTCAGCAATTCTAATGAGTTTTGACCTTATTTGCATCTTCACTGTGTTGACAGCCCTGAATCAACATGGTTGGTAACCGTGTAGGCAGGGAAACTGAAGGGGAGCTCAATGTTGTACAATCAAGGGAGGGTATTACTCAGGTGTATATATGTACACAGAGGAATTCAAGTTTGTGATTCTTTATTTCATGGGGTTTACACATATAGCTTTCTACATTAGTTACAATCACATTTTTCATTTGGGGGTGCAAAGATGCATTTATGTAATGGCACTTAATAAGGAATCGCTGCTATTTTTAACATAATTTTCTAGCATCTAACATGTCTGTAAATGTCATAATGTGTGTGGGGTTACATGTTAGGGTCTGTTCTGTACAAATGTATAGACAATTACTTGCTCTGATTTCCATGTAGACTCCTTTGTGTGGCTGTATTCAGTAAACTTTTGCATACACGGCCAACACCAACACAGAGTCTACACAGTTAATTTACAGTTTGTTGAATCGCTCCACTGTGTTGATTTCCTTCATTAACGTACAATTCAGCTACTTATGCTGTAATCTGCATGCCACAAAAGTTTCCGTGTTTGCATGTGAGTGAGTGCTGCTACGTGGAGTTTACTGAATCTAAAACTTTTGCACCTGTGTGCGCATTGCGCCATGATGCGTACACAGTCAAAACTATTGTGCATACCTTATTGAATCTCCCATTCCCATAGATGATGGATGCTGTAGCCTAAACAACAGAATATGCCATGCAGATGTAGCTAGAATGATGAATAATCTTCCAAGGGAACTAGGACTATGTATCTGTCCATTACAACAACACACAAGATACATACAGTGGAATCTTCAAGTTTTCACCAACATAAGTTAGGCACAATGGTCCATTTTTAGGCATACCTTGAATCAATTATACAGAATTTAAAACTGTGTTATTAGTCTGGGAAAGGTACCTTGTGAAAGTATAAAGTGAGTCATGTAGTTGCTTGTACAATTTTAGGAAAATAGATGCTACACAGAGATATACACATTTTATTTCTGTGGTGAAATCCAGCTGGACAGAAACCATGATATTTAGGGTTACAGTTAAAAGTAATAGACCAGACGAAATAGTGATGAGGAGTTTTTAAATGCAATGGAGGATACACAAAAGTAGCATGGAATGGTGGAATATACAAATATAAAATGAACAGCACCCTTATAGTAGCTAGGATGTGTACAATGGCAACATATATAAGTAATACTAGATCTGTTCTGTCCATAGAGAAGCAGCTGTGGGGACTAGAGAAAGACATGCAACTTAGTTTTGAAAAGTTACATAATATGATTCTTCATCAATACTTGGGCTATTTCAGCCTCCACCAGAGTTTAATATGTTTATAAGATCACAAGACTGCAAGTGTTTGAATAAAATTGCATTCTTAAAGTTACTTTGCTAAGTTAGTTCCAGTCATTTATTTCAGAATCAGTTTGTCTTTAATAACTGCTATAGCTCAAAAATACAGTAAGGAATAAAGGCACATACTTTGAGTAGTTAGTACTGTTGTGAAGGAATTATTTATGAGACTTAAAGTTATCCCTCCATGACACTAACTAAATGGTAACTAGACCAGGTTAAGATTTACACCATGCCAAACATGCCTTGCAGTAGGATGTTTAACACTGGTAGACTGTCAATAAATGAGATATCTGCTACTATACTGAAATATTAATTCTACCACTGGGATTACAAAAAAATGCACAAATGGACCTGGTACCATTGTGTAGATGGATTATGTCCTGACTACAGTCCAAGTGAAAGTTTTTTATTGATGCATTAGGATCTTAGGAGACTGCATTTGAGCAGCTGAGAACAACTTGTCCATCTTGTAACTGCTTGGCCCATGGTGCTGGCTACACATAGGAGCAACTTGGTATATTGTTTATTTGTTATAGCCTTGTAGCCTTATGCTGCATTAGGCAGGAACTTCCCTTCTGTGATAGAGAATAGGAGGTGGGTGTGGCAAAATGCATACCTCCTTCCTTGAACAGGTAGCTATAAACAGTACATAGGCAGGCTAAGTAAGGCTGCTCCAAGGCTTCAGCTAGCTAACCCACTCCCTATAACCTGAATGGTTGAAAGGACAGGCTGACAGGGCTTCCCAGGCAAGAATGAAGGGTCATCACAGCTCTCAACCAGACAGATTCCTGTCTCCTGCCCCTGCAAAATAAATATGCTGACTGGGTATGGATGCTACAACCATTGATTATGGTCCCTCAGAGGTGGGAAGGGGGAGATAAAAAGTCATTATCGAATTAACAGAAAGAGGTGTGATGAAAAAAAATATTGCCTGTAAAAGTAAATGCATCTCAAATAAAGCTGTCAGAGAGTAACAAAGTTACACAACATGAAATTCGATATGCACATTGCACACACAATAAAGAAAGTCCATAAAAACTTCAGAACCCTATATAGATGCAAAAAGTACCTCACAGTGACAGTAAAGCCACCATTGCAAGAACCCACCTACGATCCACACTCCTCTATGCCTCCTCCATACTCGTCAACCTAAGCAAAGCAGACTTTAACAAACTAAACACCTGATACAATAAAATAGCTAGGTTTGCTATTGACTCACCCTTCAGGACACATCACTGCATAGTGATCAAGCAAACATCCTGGCTAGAATTACCCAACCTGCTCACATATAACCAGCTTACAATAGCCCACCAAATTCTATATTATTCCAATAGAGTTCCTGCTCTTCAAGGTCTACTTAATATCTACTCTAACAAATGCCTATTAAGATCCACCAATAAGGCACTGGCTGACATAGGCAAATGCAACAATAGCTCTGGGGACTCCTTGTTTTCCATTTCTGTTGCAAAAGCATGGAATACCATCCCCATAGATATTAGGAACACTGAAAAAATAATTAAAAAAACTCCTCACAGTTCTTGGTTATGTAATTGTTCTGAGCCTGGGTAGCTTCACTTAATTAGATCATATCATACTTTAACCTTCTATGAAAGCTTGCAACAACTCCTTTCTATACTCTTACTCAACTAGTATGTGTTTACTTTACTAGCCACTGATGAATGTAACCAAATGACTGAACAAAATGTCCTTTCAGCTGTATTGTTTATTGTAACACACTGTGTTCCTTATAGTATATTTACTTTGTGTTCCTTTCCTGGACTTGAAGCTGTACCTTATTAACTTTTTGACTCTGTACTGTACTTTAACGTGTATTGTATTTAGTGTATTTGCTGTACTAATCTTCATGGATCTTCTCTCCTCAGTCCTCCACTGAAAATGGGATTCATGCCCAGTCGGACTTTCCCGGTAAACAAATGTAAAATAAATAAAGTGCTATATAAAGGATAATTGCTGTATAACAATATTTTCCAGGAAACTCTATTTAGGAGATGCATAAGAATAATCATGTCATCTATATCAAAGCTTGCT
Organism: Protopterus annectens; assembly: GCF_019279795.1. Classification (NCBI taxonomy): domain Eukaryota; kingdom Metazoa; phylum Chordata; order Ceratodontiformes; family Protopteridae; genus Protopterus; species Protopterus annectens. The sequence goes on from NC_056730.1 coordinate 1,034,991,838, forward strand.
GGGTTGTAATTATTCATAAATATGTCAAGTAATATAATTTTCTAGTAATTGCTGTTCTAGATATTTTTCTTTGTGTACAGATTTTTGTTATTTTATGTATTATGTAAGTTTGATAAGCATTAAAGGAAGGAATAATGTTTTCATTTTGTAATAGGTCTACAGTTTGTAAGTACTTATTAGGCTATTAATCTGTGAGCACCTTAAGAAACCTTGTATTATATTTGCATGGTAGATTTAGGTTTTATATTTCGCTTACAAATAACCAAGAGACATTTACATATTTAGGGATATTTACATATTTCTCTTATTAATGAGGGACAGCTTGCTAAACCCGGGGGGGGGTGTTAATTGTCATTACCAAATTATATTTGAAAAGAGGAAGAGAAGTACTTTGCTTTATGTGGAGTGGAAGACAGTTCCATGGGAGTCATATTCTCTGTGATACAAACATATCTCCTCCAGCATGCTTTATTTATTTTGCAAAATAGATCAAGATCCCATGAGTGAATGTTTATGATACCACTGAACTTAAGAATGTGTATAAGGTCTGACAGAATATGGTGTGTAAGCAAGGCAGAGGTCACCTGTCAGTAGCCTGTGTTATGACAAGAATAAGGACAAGGATTTAAGATGGTTTGTAGAGTTTTTATTCTTTGTTGTCTTTCCATTTGTGACAAATGTTTGGACAGATACTTAATGGAAGGGGAATTATACTCAATGATCAGTGGGTCTATATCAGATCATCGAAACAGCTCATTAACGAATGCCGTAACGTCAAACTGCAAAACCCGAACCCTAACAATATCGAAACCTCAAAACAGTGAATTTTTTCCCAGGGAAAAATTTTGTTGTTCCGAGAAACACACACACACACCACAAGCACACTAAAAAGCAGCAATCCACACACATACATTTAAAAAGTTACATTTAACCCTACACTACACTGCACATCCACTACTATCTCTCCACTTACCTTAACCCAGACCCTAATTCTAAGGTCCATCACTATCGCACACTCACCTCACCCGTGCTGTAACTCTAACTCACTTAACCCGACCCTACCCCAAATTCTCACTATCAAACACTCATCTCACCTGCTCCCTAACCCTAACTCACTTAACCCGCCCCTAACCCCAAATTCTGCCACAATCGCACACTTACCTGACCCGCGCCCTAACCCTAACTCATCCAACCTGCACCCTAACCCGAACGTCCGCACAGTCACACACTTACCTTAACCCAACCAGTGACTTTCCACTGCATCGCTGAAAACAGTGAAGCCACAACAACGGCCAATCAAATTTTTTCCCTAGGAAAGAATTCGGTTTTGTGCAGCTTCGCTGTTTTCAGCATTCATGATATTGAGTTTGATAATACATAATTTGAAATTCTGCCATTTTGATGATCTAATATAGACCCTGATCAGCCTGCATGTATGTATATATATATATATATATATATATATATATATATATATATATATACATACACATATGTATATCAGCAGCCATCCATATGTAATAAAGATGTGCAGTGTAATTTTTGACAGGCTTAAGATGTTGCTAAGCTTATAAAACAATAATCAGCATAATTCTCAGGTAATAAAAATCAATAAAGATGGCAATAAAATAAAATCACATTCTGTAGAACCTAGTATAAACTTATTTAAAGGTAACAGAATGATCCTATATTCTATTATCTAAAGGTAGACAATATTATAATTTACATAAGACCTACTTATTTAGGGATCTCTTTAAATAAAATAGTTAATTAATAACTAAGTAATTATTACTTAAAATGAAAGTGCCCATTAGGCCTTAGCATAACCAACTTACCAGTAATTTTAACTAGATCATTGTGAATTTTGTAGTCTAAAAAGCACTTGTTTCAGGAGTAATCCATGAATAACAACCCAGGTAAAGAATGATGCGTACAAACTGCACACCTGTTCTTCCCAGGGTATAACTACTACCACAATGTCATTATAGGCAGATTTATTGAAAAAAGAAATTACCTAAGGAAACAGTACTCTCCAGTCATTGTATCCTATGTATCAAGTATTGTCAGAAGACACTATTGTGAACCTTAACAAAGAGACTAAGGGCACAGCAGCTTGTGTCCCAAGATGCAAATGAAATTTCTTGTCATGAACACAAAGACAGTGCCGATGATGAAATTCATGCTTCTGTAAGAACTGAATGCATCAGTGTGTGCTGTATTCCCAGTTCTGGTCCTAGTTGTTATGAAGGAGAAGAATAAGAAAGAAAGCTCTGATGACAGCTGAACTTTATCTGACAAATCAGCAATGTGGCAACGGAGCCCAGTAAACACGTTTTTAGTCAATAATGAGTTTCCCCAGACACTATGCACTGCCAGGAGAGGCACTGCAGAGTTATTCAGATAAACAACAAACTTTTAGTATGACCCTATACTAACAACAAAATCGTAGATAGAGTTTCCAAAGTTTCATGCTATTATTATCATTTTTTCACCACTGATAACCTAAGGTGACCTCATTAATACTGGAACTGCTGACAAGCAGAGATACACTTGATGAATTTACTTATATGTCTACTGTGAAAAGTCTTGTGCACACAATGCTGTAGTAAAATTATTATAATTGATATATAATCAGTATGTGCATCTATTTAGGTTCACAAATGTCTTGTTTGTTTTTCTTCATGTAGTGAACATATGTATAAATTATTTCTGGTATGTTGGCTGTCTTGTATGTCCCATGCATGTGCTTACATTAAGACTACTTTTTAAATATTCCTGCTAAAAAGATAAATAAAATAAAAATAGAAACAAAAACACAGATACTGTCTGTGTTACGTGTTCAGTATGATCACAAAAAATAGCAATCTATATATACACACACATATATATATATATATATATATATATATATATATATATATATTTATTTATATATATATATATATATGTATACATATATATTCAGTTAATGGGTGGTATTTATAGTTTTGCAGTTTCCATCTGAAGAAATCTGTTTGCAGACAAAAACGCTGATTATTGGTCTGGAAAAGCTTTAATGTGTATGTACTGAGGCCCGAAGGGGTATTTTTACGTGATTTTTATTTTTATGTAGTGAATTTTGTCACACCGAGATGTTTTTGTGGGCTTTTCCCAAGTGCTTTGGTGACTTTTTGAGTTGGTATTTATAGTTTTCTGACTTGAACTTGTGTAAGACTTATCAATGGAAAGCATAGTTATACCTATATGAAAATGTATGCAAATATAGCTATGGTACTGGCTAAAACTACATCAAAGCCTGGACAGAAATATCAACTATCTTTGGACTATTTGTAAGTTGTAAAGTGAATTAAAATACTATAGCTAGGTGTGAATGCATCTCTTACTGTATAATGCTTCAATTACTTTCAACTATTTCTGGAAACTGAAAATGCACACAAGCCTGCATAAACTAATGGCAGGTACCTAAGGCAAGCAGCACTCAGTGCAGAATGTAGAATTAATTAAAAAAAGGAGCTATGTAGTGACTGTAGGGGTGTCCTTATGTGGACAGCCTAACTGGATGTTTGTAAGGTGGAAAGGGGAAGAAGAAGATAGGAAAACTGGAAATGAGAGAAACAGAAGATGAGGCACATGCAAAAGGTAGACATCAAGAGGTTTGTGCTAGAGGAGGTGGAGATAAAGGGTAAATGATTTTAGTAGGGGACAGACCCCCATTTTATATTATTTTATTGTTTTAATATAAGAATGTAGTTGGCGAAGGAAATAAGGAAGAGGATATAGGAAAGATGATCAGGGAAGGCAGGAGAATGAAGAGGTGTTGGAGTAGGATGCACTACAGTTCAGAACACCTTAATTATCTCCACTGTGTGATGGAACTTAAATGGGGACCCCAGTGATATGTGGGGGTAGATGCTTCTGGTGCATGGTAGTCAACACCGACCAAGTCAGTGAGCCTTGATCCTGCTAGAGAAGGTCTTGCACAACTGGAGGAGCCTCTCCATTGCCTGCTCAACCATATGCTCAACCAATTCTCAAAGCTCACAGCATTCATGACTTTCCAATTTGCACCACTCCAAGGTACTTACAAGACTAATGTCACCATCCCAGCCCTGTGTACTCGTCTCCAGGTGGGTAGGCGGAGATGATAAATATTCCATAACCCAGAAGGCACATGGTGGGCCTCCCCTGTGATCTGTGGACCTGCAGAAAAGGGAACACAAAAGAGAGAGAAAGAAGACAACAAATGGAAAATAGCACATAAATGCATAAATAAACAAACAAACAAATTAATGATGGAGAGAAAGGAAGGAAAAGACAGGACACAAAAACAGAGGCAGCAAATGTTGTCATAATTTGGTGTTGAGTTTGGTAAGCATTTAGTAAACAGGTATACTACAGATAATGGTACTACACTTTACCCTCACTAATAATGAAGCCAAATAGTATTACTATTTACTGTGCTACAAAGGCTGTTTACTGGTATCAATGTATTTCAGCACTTCTGTTTTGATTACATTTAGCATAAACAGCACAGCATTTGCCCTTATTTCCTACAGAAGGGAACATAGAATATCTGGCTGCTTTTTTGATAATGATTTAATAAAAAGCAATAATTTTTCCGCACACACAAGCACATTCAGTTAATCTTTTCAGCCTCTGATGAGGCTGTACAGCTGTAGGAAGAAGAAGAAAAAATGAGTGCATACTTGTTTAACTATGTAACACCTGTGTGTATAAATGTGGAGTCCATTTATTTATGTGTTTAATGCACTTTTTTTTCTAGCAGATGTGATACAGTGGATGCATTCATTGAACAAACAATACAGTAGGCCTTGTTAGACTAAATACAAAGTGTTACCATTGATAATTGCTCTATTTATTCACTGACATTTTTCTTTTTTCATTTCCTTTTCTAACTTCATTTTTTCTATAAAAACATGTTACAGGCAATAATGTGCTCCTGTAATCTAATACACTGAAACATCAGAGTGTCTGATGAAGGATGGGGTACTGGTTAAATAGTGCAGGCTGCCAAGTTTAACAGGAAGATATTTACCTTACTTAATGTAAAATGCAGCAAGCTTTGCAGAGCTTATCTGTGATTTTTGGTAAGGTAGAGAGAGAATTTCTACTTTGTGTTGAAATGGTTTGAGCAGTTCAGCCATCAAGAAATTGTATGCAGGTCATTCAGTTGCTGGTTTGTCCCTCAATCCTACACTGCCTAAGTTGTGGTGGCTAGCTCTGGTCAGCCATCTTGTACATGCATCAACTATTCTGGAAATAAGTGGAATATCTTTCAAGTGCATGCATGTCCTATAACTGTAGCACAGTAAAAATTATTTCAGGCTACCACTGAACACTGCATTCTTTGAAACCTTACATTTTCTAAAGTTTTACTTTTCTTTTAATATGCATATCTATCTCTCTATCTAGATATAATATATATCAATTATCGAGATATATATTTAAATATATGATGCATATACAAGTAGGTGCACATTTTTTTTCATTTCCCTATCTAAACTCTGCTATTTTTCTAGAATAATATGTTGCAGGTTCTAATGAGTTTACTTAAAGAACTTATACATGCATACATACTTACTACATAAATTTGGCCCTCTCTTCTGCACCCGAAATACCCACTGGGCCAGTTGTTCCTCCCTTTGCTTATGCAGATCATCATACCTGTGCTGATACTGATATCAGAGTGAGGAAACCTGTCAAGGGTGATAGGTGGTCCCCTATCTCTTACCAGATGTTCATCTTCTTCCACTCTGTGCTGGCTGCTGCCTTTTAAAACTTCTGCAGGTATGACTCCTGTAGCTGGTAAAAAAGATCTTGGTTTCCTCATCAGACCAGCTTGAGGCTCAGCCCTGGGCCAATACACTTGCCACCCTGAGAAGTGCCAGTGCAAAAATAAAGAATGTACAACAAGGATAAGGGATAAGAGGGTGTGATCCACACCCTATGAGCTGTGACATCAATAACAAACTGATAACAGCCATATAGGGGTAGTATCTATGAAAGTGACATCAGTGTCAAGGTTGGTTTACTGACTGGACTGATGCAGTCAAATGGACTTCTACATTTCTTCTTCAGAGCTGTAGCTTCTTAAGTGAATGAAAAACCATGAGGAGTCTAACAACTAAACATGTGTTTCACTGGTTAAGATGGTATACACAGGAATGTACTACCTAGGCTACCAAGGCTTCCAAAATTGTATTATGGTGGTAATATAAGATGTTATGAAATACTGGCCTCAAATTTTGTATTGGTTGTAATATTCATGATGCAGTAAATTTTAATGTTGGTCAAGCATTTAATTAATACAGTTTCTTAAGTTTAGTCATTGTCCCTTTGATGTTTGTGACTGTTAGCAAGGGATAAGGTTTGGTATGGTTTGATGGATGCAGCTGGAGTAGGGCAAAGTACACTTTTACTTCATTGATAACATTCTAGATATATTTCCTAAGTGTATAGGATAATTGACTCTGTTTGAGAGTTGCTAAAAGCACAAACTTATTCAGACTCTCAGCGCCCCCTAATTGACCACGAGAAATAAAACTCACGTTACACCTTTGAGAGGAGATACACCGAAGTTTATGGCCATGATTCATAAATCTCGGCTTAGATGAGTTTTACTTGCATAGGAACTGTGTAAACGGACCTCAGTGCATGCCAGTAGTCTTACAGGCATCATTTTAACTGCACTTAGCCAAGCTTGTCACCAGCTGAGTTGGGAAAGCATGAAATAAATAAAACCACAAGAACAAGGATTTTCACTTGGAAATTACTGGGAAATTAAACAAATTCAACTGACTTAGGAATATCACTGTGAGAGTACCTTATCTTTTATGATAAAGTGCAGTGGATATGGAATTTTTGTATATTGATGTAAATGACATAAGAATGTGGAAGGTATCAGTTTTACAGCTGTATACATGGATGTGGAAGCTTATCATTGCTAATGTCTACATATACTTAGGGAAGGTGACATTGTACATTTTGACAGTGTGCATTTAAGGCTGTGATAAATGCATGCTCAAAGTACAAATAATAGGCACTTGTACTAGCAAACTGCTTTAAAGCTCTGTTCATTCACTGAGGATGCTGGATTGTAGAAGTAAAAAAAATTGTTGCACTGCAGTTAAATATGTATGGAAGTATTTTAACTTTATTGACTTATTGATGTTATCCACTAGTATAAAAGTACACTGAAATTAGATGCCATAACTGAAAGTCTTGTCTTCATTCATTATGTTAATACTTGTATGCTTTTATACTAAATGTAGATGTCAGAACTGGCAAGCAATACTCATGTATCCAGTTTGGGTGATGTTTTCACTGTTATTTTGCTAGGCTGATGTGTTGGTTTCATGTGTGTGTAACAATGTTTTTTTTTTGAGGGGCATACATATATGTTCTTTCAGTTGATAATATGAAGCAGTAGTAGCAGGGATCCAGACAGAGGGTGGACATCTTCAGCCCTGAAGAGAATCACATCCTCATGGAGGTTCTCAGGGCATATGGCAAATACATTTTGGCAATGGTGGGCCAAAATATGCTAAGAGAACTATAGCATGGAACCAAGTGGTTTTGGATGTAAATATGGTTGAGGGACGAAACCACACATTGACAAAGTGCAGAAAGAAGGCCAACAGCATGGTAGGATGTGCTAGATCAAAGGCTAGACAGAATGCACATGCTGGTGGTGGATGTCCAAAATGGATCCCTTTTACAGCTGATGAGGAGTACCTTCTCTCCTTATGTGTAGGCGACTGTGATACCTGTGAAGATGCCACAAGCATAATCAGAGGCAGTGTAGACACCAGCACCTGTCAATCTCAATAACAGCAGCACTCATCCACAGAGGAAGGTTAGTGCATTCCTGATGGCAAAACCACATACTTCAACATATCATGTAGTTTAGCTGTGTGCATATAACATATGGCATTTCTTGTCAACAGGTGCCCTCTCTTATTTCTGTCCTGCATGAAAATGGTCAGAGTTTGCAAGGCAAATGTCCCTAACATCTGCTTATAGATAAGTCAGTACAGTGGCTCCCAAGTCTCAGTAGCCATGTCATCACTTGCTCCTTCACAAGGTCAACAGGAGAAACCAACAGTTCTACTGTGCCAGCACAAAGACAGATGTTGACAACAGAATGGCTGTTGACAATAATTCCATAACTGCCATATTTACACCACAGCCTGAGAAGAGTACGATATGGTAGCCAAGTGTACTGGCAGGGTCAAATACCCTACAGCAGGTACATAATTCTCCACACAGTCACACTGGCTTACAGAGTGAAGTAGATGTGGACATTACATTGCATGTGGGAAATCACAATAGCCCACATTGCTCAACACCACTGTTTGCTAAACCACAGAGGTAGCAGTGTGTACATGCAGAGTATGGCTAAACAGACAGCAGCCATGTCCATCTCTATGTGCACACCAGTCTTGACCTACCAGACCTAAGATGGAAACACTGGTGGATGGTGAAAAGGCCATGGCACTGTCCAGACATGTGGGGACAAAATAATCCACCCACTGTGTGATTTTCTGAAAGTACTGGAGATAGTGTGGGGGTAACAGTACCCACACGAAGGCAAGCAGGCCTTGTTAACTTTCCTTTACATGTAGCAGAACATCTCGGTCAAGGTGGAAGTCATACAACATTGTGAAGTCAGAGTCTATAGGATCATGTGCATCCAGTAGATCACAGCAAGCCAGCTTCAAGCTCACATGGTAGCACTTTCTCACAATCACGGGTACCATCCCTCATACTAACTTATTATAAGTCATGGTGCACAGTACTACCAACAATAGCACAAAGCATAGCCAAGCAGTAGCTGTTTGACATGACGGATGTCTGTGTTTATAAGAAGAGAAAAGATTGTAAAACACCAAAACATTAAAAAAAGAAAAAAATATGAAAATGAGGGATGAGGATTCTACAGACGAGTCTATATCAGCATTTCAAAAACTGATCACTAAATGTCAAACTGACATGATCAAACTATTCAATTTTCGAATGCCGATACAAAAAAAAACAAAACAAAACAAAAAAAAAACTAAAGGGTGTAGGCAGTGGGGCAATCCCCCCCCTGCACCACCCACATGGGGGGCCATGTCCCCCACATCCCCCGCTACTTAAATATACCAACTCCGAGACTGCACTACATTGAAATAAATGGAAATCTCCGCTTATGGAGATTTCCGTTTACCCATTCAACGTTCTGCACTTTCGGCATTCCTGAGGCGACAACATCAGATTCGATACTGTCAGCATTCGAGATGGTGATAAGAACCCCTACAGACTACACTGTTGAACAGCATTGTGGGCTTACTACACAAGGGACATTATGACTACAATAGTACAAGAAATCCTACCAGCAACACTTGCACTATTGCAACTTCACCTCAGTGCTGCACACAAATTTTGCTACTTCTGCCAACACAAGGGCTGGTGTCCATGACAGAAAGAATTTATCTGATGTACAGTATCATAACAGAGAAAAGTTATATCTTATATATCTGAAAAACAGTGCAAAGACAACAGGACATACCATAAGAAATGAATTACAATTTCATTTCCTGTGGAAGTAAACACCTCTTCTAAACTGCAAGGTGGAACACTGTACCAATACATGCTTACAGACATACATTTCAGACAGCTACTAAATGATATTCTGCCTGAGCAGCTCACACCTAGTGAACGTTCCTGCACAAGAAGTACTACTGCTAAACATAATACATGAATATTTCACTGTAGACCTCTAAAATAAACACATACATGCAGCAATGCAATAGAAATTGTTATTTTTAACATTGTGCTGCCTGCCAATTAAGTTCACTGAACAGATGTCAGTGAAAAGTCTGGTATGATACAAATGCTGCCACTAAACAAAGCAGATATATAAAGCAAATAACTGTAATTAAAAAATAAAGAAATAAAGAATTTCTTAAAAGATAAAAGGAATGTCAGATGTACAGTGACAGTGTTCCTTGCACAACACAGCATAACCCGTACATAACAATGTGTGCATCAGTTATAATCTCTATGTTTTTTTTACAGTAAAGGAAACACTTACCTGACTGTCATATTCCATAGTTGTGGACTAAACACTATCTCTCTCTGCCATGTACCATGCACAAGTCTGCCGCATGGGGTCCCATATGACTACTGGCTGCTCCCCACCAGCACTATTATCAATGGTGAAGGACCAATAGTGGGAAATGCACTGCCATCATGAGACACTTAACAACCAGAATAGTGCATGATGATGTTTTGTAGAATACAACATGCTGTAAATATCCTATGTGCTGAAGCAGGTTCATACTGAAGGGCAGTCACAGACTCATCCAGGCAATGGAAATAGTCTTTCAGCATGACAAACACTTGTCCAGTGACAATCAATGTCTGGGACAGTGCAGTGTTGTACCTTTCCTCAGCAGCTCCCCTTTGGTTATGGACTGGTGTGATCAGCCATGGCTCAAGTGGGTAGTCTTTATCACATGTAAAAGACAAGGAAAAAAAACAGAGGGCATAACAAAGGTGTTAAGCAATGTATTTTCAAAACTGTAATTATTGAGATAAATAGAGTGATGATTTTCACCCACCAACAAAGTGACCATGGGGTATCCTTCCATTCAGGAAGTGGTGGTAGAGTGAGCTTATATGCCAGATGTGAGAATCATGGGCATTGCCAGCATGCAGTGCCGACACAGTGGCGGTGCACCCTCATGCATCACATACTATTTGGCATTGAGAGAATGGTAGCCATTCCAATTTTGATACTACTCACCCTGTGGTCCTGATGCGGCCCTAATGGCAATGTGGTTGCAATTTGTTATATGAAGCCCCCCATGGAAATGTTCCATCCCATAGAATACATATGTGGTTCTGTCTTAGCCTTGAGGTGACATTTCCAGATAAATAAATATACAGAATAAATCCACACAATCAAAGGGTATGTTGAAGAACTGCTGAAGTATTTTCATAACAGAAGCCTGAGAAATGCCCAGCATGTCCCAAGTATGCCTCTGAAATGTCCCCATAGCAAGTAGAGTGAGGGCTGTACATACCTTAGGATTCACAAGTATAGGAAGACCACACATCTCTCCAGTTACCGTCTATGGGCCATACAAACTCACTAAAACCCTTACAATATCCCTGTCCACTCTAATTCTATCAAGGATTTCTTATCAGCAAAGTTATACCGAGTTCATCTTGGTCTATGCCTGTGCCTTCTTGGTCAGTTATGCATGGCTGGGCTTCTATGGCACTGGCTCAGACAAGAGAAGCAGCTCACACCAAAAATGTCTAGTCTGGTAGCTACAGCAAGCATCTTCACTAATTGCAAAGTACATAGAAAAAAAAAAAGGCGTGACTTTTCCTTTTATAAGACCTCTGTGCACATCATCCAAACTGATAAAAATAGATTATGAATCACAAACAGAGTAGAAGGCTCAGTGACATAAGAAGTTATGAGACTTTTCACATTTCTATCTTATTAACTGTTCACTTGCATTACTGAATTAAAAGTGGATGCTGCTAAACACAGCTGGCTTCCATGAATTGTGCTGAAGCTGCTGTTAGGTGTGACCTGCACAAAGGGTTTTACACCTACTCACAGTGACTGTGAATACCATCCCATATCTATTCAGTCCTCAAGAAGCAAATACTCCTTACTAATTTTTTTAGGGGTGAATTATTGCAACATGCTTGTTTCCAAGTTAGTGATTGATTACCAGGTAACTTCAGTTTTATTAAAACAAGAAAACAAAGTAATTGTGTGTCATTAATGATTTCCTGAATTGTTTATCTAATTGAATACAGTGAAAGGGCCTAAATGAGGGAGTTACATGCATGTTGTGTGTGTGTGTGTGTGTGTGTGTGTGTGTGTGTGTGTGTGTGTGTGTGTGTGTGTGTGTGTATACAGATATGTATATAGCTATATGTGAGTTTTTCATCTCTTTGAAGTACTTTGAATTGTAATTACTTTACTCTTTGAAATAATTACATCTCTTTAGCAACTATTGTTAATACCCAAGAATTTGTTGCTGTGTGCAAGGTCATTTTAGAATTATTATCAAGAATATTGTCTCTGCCAGGTATTTTTCTGTGTGGGTGTTTTACACAGCAAACTTCTATTATGCATGTGTCTGCAACCTACTGATCTTTTTCTTGTATTTGTAAAGCCAAAGATGATGTTATACCGAAATTCCATTATGTTTATTTTAGGTTGCCTATCTAGTCATGTTATGTTTTTAGCATCTATGACTTCTACCCTTATTTTAATGTGAAAGTACAGTTGGATAAGTTGTGAAGCACTGTCAATTATCTTCGCTGTCAAAGTGTGTCATGCAGCTCTTCAAACCTTTGGCTTTTTAATAGTTTTAAACTTTCCACCAACTTGGTGTCCCTTTCATTTTAAAAAGATGAATTTATTTTGTCTGCTATGGTTTTCATTAAGTATTAGATTTTTTAAAAATGTTTCAGACTGTTTGATTTATTCAACTTTTTCCTCTTGTGATAATTTATTTCCTATCAATTTGATTTTAGCACTTTATTTCATGTTAAATGTGTCCTAGGAAAAGTTCAAAACTTAGTACTGTAAGAATTGATATGTCAACCCATTTCTATGTGATTTTCATAGCAAAAGAACAATAAAATATAGCACTTTATATTGGAGAATAAAAGCAGCTTTGTATGGTAGTGAGTCTCACTGCAACTACTGATTTGGGGAGGCTGTTCTCCAACATCCTCACTGCTTATGTATACTAACTCTCATATTCCTGTATACAGTAGATAAATGAAATTCCATGAAATACAACAATTTATACTGTATATACCTCCCCACATACATATGTTTTGATATTCCAAGAGTGCACTTGCCCTCCTGGGAATTTCAGGTGGAACTCCTTTTTAATGTAATATGCCACTGCTTGTATTCCAAGTGAGTCATTTTCTTGTCTATGATACCCTCTAATGGCTATAAATGTGTAGCTAATTGATTGGGTTATACTATGAGTATTTACTGTCTGAGCAGGGTTGGCATGTTTGTTCAGATTGTACTGGACATAGTTACTAACAGCAATGTTTACATTTTTGTTCTGGTTGTACTGAGTATAGTTACTAAATGAGCAGTATTTACATGGTTGCCCTGGTTGACTAGGTATAATTACTATGTGAGCAGTGTTTGCATGCTTGTTTAGGTTGTACTATACATAGCTACTAAAAGCAATGCTTACGTTTGTTTAAGTTGTACTTGGCATAGTTACTAACATCAGTGCTTGCTGAACAGTTATGTAAATGTTGCTCAGAAAGTAACTATGCCCAGGTAGTACTGGACATAGTTGCTATCTGAACCAATTTACTGCACATGTTTGTTCAGGTTGTACAAGGGATGGTTACCTAGTGAACAGTGTTTGGATGATTGTTCAGGTTATACTGTATAGTTACTAACATCAATGTTTACAAGTTTGCTGAGGTTTTGCTGGGCATTTTTCACAACAGCAGCGTTTGCATTTCTGTTCAGGTTATGTTGAGCATAGTTCCTTACTGAGCAGCATGTACATGTTTGTGCAGGCTGTAGTGGGCATATTTACTACCTGAGATGTGTGCATGTTTGTTTCGGTTGTACTGGGCAATATCACTAACAGCCACATTTGCATGTTTGTTCAATTTGTACTGGGCATAGTTACTAAGAGCTGTGATTACATGTTTGTTCAGGTTTTACTGGGTATAGTTACTATCTGTGCAGTGTTTGCATGTTTGTTCAGGTTTTACTGGGCATATTTACTAACATTGTGTTTATGTTTGTTCAGGCTGAACTGGGCATAGTGACTAACAGCAATGTTTATGTATTTGTTTAAGCTGTACTGGACATGGTTTCTGACTGAACAATATTTACATGGTTGTTGTCCTGGACATAGTTACTATATGAGCAGTGTTTACATCTTTTCTCAGATTTTGCTGGGTATAGTTACTATCTGAGCAATGTCTGCATGTATGTTCAGGTTGCCCTGGGCATAGTTACTATCTGAGCGGTCTTTATTTGATTGTTCAGACTATACAGTGCACAGATACCATCTGAGTAGTTTTCACATGTTTGTTTAAGCTGTACTTTGCATATTTGCTCTCTGAGCAGTGTTTACATGTTCACTCAGGTTATGTTTTATGTATTTACTGACTAAATAGTGTTTACACGTATGTTCAAATATATTGTGCATATTTAATTTGAGAGCAAAATTCACATTTGTTGAGGTTGTAACTCTTATATATACAGTCTGAGCAGAGCTGACATGTTTATTCAGACTCTTTCATGCATAGTTATAACTTAGCAGTGTATTGTTTCAGATTTTACCCCATAATTATTACCTGAATAGCCTTTACATATTTGTTCTGGCTGTACCATATGTATTTCCTATCAGAGTAGTGTTTTTGTTGTGAATTTAATAAGCATATTTTCTATCTGAGCAGTGTTTACATGCGGTTTACATTATACTGTGCATACTTACTACATGAGCAGTGTTTACATGCAGTTCACATTATACTGTTTATACTTACTACATGAGCAGTGTTTACATCATTGCACAGGTTGTATTGTGTATATTTATTACCAGAACAATGTACACATGTTTATCTAGATCATGCTGTGCTTTTGTTGCTATCCAGGCAATGTTTTCATGTTTATTCAGATTGAACTGCACATTAATATAGTGTCAAATCATAGACGAAATCCATTGGTGCATATTGGCAAAATGTTTGAAAGAAATAAGAGTTTATTATTAAAATACAAGCACAAATTTCCTAAAGTAAGTTGAACACAAAAGCTGTTGTATATGTTGCCACATGCACAGTGTGTGTTTTGACCTTTTTACTTTTTGATTTGGATGTTGGGATATTTTGCAGTCACCTTAATGGTTATGGACATCAGCTGGGTTTAAACACCCTTCTGAAGTATAGATGACAGTCCACTTAAGCTGTGCTGACAAGATCATAAGAAGGATGAAACTTACATGTCCACAACTAGTGGGGTTTGGCTTTACTGGCCTGAATGTATCCACAAAGAGTTAAAAAGAAAAAGTAAAAAGTCATATGGGCATTCAAAAGCCATATAAATGAAACACTTGATGATCTCAATGGGTCATTATAGCAATAACCCACACCTGGGTGTGGGTAATGCTGGATTTACCCACGGTCGATGTGGTTTGGTCACGAGGGCGAAGCCCGAGTGGCCAAACAAAGCCAACCGTGGGTAAATCCAGCATTACCCATACCCAGAAGTGGGTTTTTGCTATTATACAATGACATTTTTTAAGAAAAAAAAAAATTACTTTTCTTAAATAATGGCATTGTATAATGCCTCCTTGCTGCCCTTCTGCAGCTGTCTGGTATTCTGCGGCAGTTCTGATGTACTGCGCATGCGTATGCTTATGCAGTACATCAGAGCTGTGGGCAAAAGCAACGGAGAAAGCAAGATCTCCGTTGCTTTTTACAAACTGTCTCGCTATGTTAAACTCGTTTAACATAGCGAGACAGCTTTAAAAAAAGCAACGGAGAATTGACCGTTGCTTTTTTAAAGCTGTCTTGCTATGTTAAGCTCATTTAACATAGCGAGACAGTGTGAAGCAACAGAGATCTTGCGTTCTCCGTTGCTGTAAAAAAAGAGGTTATAGTAATGGAAAAAGTCCGGGCGACTGGACCTTTTTCCATTTCTATAACTCTGATTTACAACGTGCACGCTGACCAATCAGCGTGCACGTTTTTGAATATTAATGGAGGGTCATTGTATAATTGCATATATTCCATTGATCTATATTACAGGAGGTTTACAGTATCACACAGTGAAAACTCTAGCTTGGCTAGGGTTTTCTTGTAGTTTTTTTGATAATTGGTTTGACTGTGTAACCTTTTTACTTTTCGTTCTGTATTGGTAAAAAATAAACAGATCTAAGAGACAGAATTTATGAACACATATACTATTAAAGAAAAAAAAACATGATGATAAGATCACTGTTAGTAAACATACTCAAAAATGTGACAATTTAAAAATGTATTTTTTATACTAGATAAGACTGAGAATGATAACCTTAGATGTTACTGGAAGTCCAGATTAAAAATAAAATAAATTCTGTGCCAGGTAAAGACAGATGCATGTTCTCCATGGGTCTCAAAGAGAAAGTTAATATTAACTGTTTGTTATGATGGCTTAGATTTGAATGTATATTACATTTAAATTATTTTATTTTTTTTCAAAGAACTTTAGTTAATTTATAATGGTTTCTTTCTGATGAATATTGAAAGACAAGACAATTAGATAGGTTTTACAATGTATTCAATTTCCACCTGATTCTCAAAAGCTTGCACGAAGTGCAAGATGAGTGCAGGAGCTCATGCAGGCAATATGTCTGCCGTGCAATCCAGGAACAGCCGACAGGGTGTGCACGAGAACTCCAGCACTAATATTGCATGGACTAAGCCCTGGTATGCAAATCACCTCATTTGCAGGACAAATCTATGCAAATGAGGTGATTTTGCAATCCAGGAAGCTTGCAATAGTCCGTGCAAGACTAGTGCAATCTGCAGAAATGTACTCGATTAGTAACCAAGTACATTTCTGCAAATTCCAAAACGGAGCTATGACAGCTCCAAATAAAGGCTCCAATATCATTAAGGAAGCATACCAAAGGCCAAGTATAAGGCCATTGGCATTGCAAACTGTTTAAAAAATAAAAAAATCAACTTTTATTTTTTTTTTTTCGCCGATCTCGGCTGCTCAAGCATAGGGCAGCGGCATGCAAATGGGATTGGGGAAAAATAAGAAAATAAACTTAAAATGAGCATTCTAACTAAAAGCAGTATTCAGCCATGCAAGCCAATGGCAGATATAAGACAACCTGGCCAGTTGCTAAGGGGGGAGGCTCAGTGTGGGACATGTAACTATGCATTAGCAGGCAACCCTATGCAAATGAGGGGAAGGATAGTGAATCTCAGATTTCCCCAGGGTGTGAGGCAGGTCCCAAGAGTGTAAGAGTATAAATAGCTGGGTGCAAGACTAGGATATAGGTAACATCATGGGGGTGCGTGTGTCAGGCATACTGTAAGTGGATTGGAGCCCTGTGACTTGGGATTGCTCCTAGCTTAGCACAGCTAAGCTAGAGGTGTGTCTAAACCTGCCTAGCGCTCTTTACAAAGTGTAAGCAGGTGTGTGCACCACACACAGGGTTTTACAGGAAGAAAAAGGAAGTTAAACCAGGAAATAGCAGCTCTGTGCACATCTGAGCACTCCATTTGCACGGCATGCACACTGGCTTAAACAGGTAGGCAATGGGAAGGGAAAACAGCAGTAGGAAGGGAATCAAGGAGAACTAGCTTAGTTGACAGGTGAAATGTATCAAAATCAGCCAATTACACAGACAGCAGACCAGCTCAGCCCAGCACACTTCTATAAACTAAGCAAACACCTTCACCTCTGGTTTTTCCACACTCTACACCACCGGTGTATACAAGCAGGGAAATTTTAACAAACAAACCTACAAAATGAGAAGGGCTGCAGCAGGCAACATAGAACAACATGTGCAAGAGGCTGAGGGTGGTGAGGATGTGAATGCTGCCGAACAACCCACAGTGAGGAGACAGAGAAGAGTGTATAGACCCAGGGTAACCTACCAAGGGCTACATGAGCTGGAGATAGTGGAGCACTATAGGGTTGACAGAGACCTCCTACAGCAAATTGTTGAGCTGTGCCGGCCACACCTGACACACCAAACTGGCCGAGGGGAACCCATCCCAGTGGATACCAAGGTATGTGTAGGCCAAGGTATACTAGCCACAGGTACTTCCCAAAGCACAACTGGGAATATCATGGGGATCTCACAGGCATCAGCATCCAGAATATTCCACCAGTTCCTGGATGCCATGGCAGCACATGCCAGTGAGCACATGTATTTCCTCAATACACGTGAGGTGTTGACCAGCAATATACGTTTCTTCCACCAAATAGCAGAATACCCTGGGGTAGTGGCTGCTATAGACTGCATGTACATATGCATCAAAGTACCACCCGGTGAGCAGGGTAGGGCCTACATCAACCGCAGGGGCATCGCCTCCATCAACTGCCAGGTTGTATGTGATGTCCAGGGCATTATAATGAATGTGTGTGATGGCTGCCCTGGAAGCTATGACAATTCACACATATGGCATCTGACACAGCTGTACCACAGATTTGCCAATGTGAACATCCCCTACTGTCACCTAATGGGGGATGCTGGGTACCCACTGGAGCCGTGGCTAATGAGACCCATCAGAAATGCACACATACCTGAACAACAACGCCATAATGAGGCATACACACAGGCCAGACATATAATAGAGCATGTGTTTGGGATGCTCAGGTCATGGTTCCGGTGTCTGGATACATCCAGTGGAGCCTTGCAGTATTCACCAGCTACATGTACCCAAATTGTTATGGTATGTGTTATGCTACACAATATGATCCTGCGGAAACAGCTGCAGCAGGAACAGCATGGGGCAGGGCCACACAGCCCCCCCACCAATGCCAAGGCGTGTACAGGCACAGAGTGACTCGGAGGAGGAACAACCTGAGCCTGGCCCAGTAGGCAGAAGGAGGCGTGCCCATTATGACCTGGCCTCAGCAAAGAGGCAATGCATAGCATATGCACTGACACAGTAGGGACCCAGGGAATGACACCTCTCTCTGACTCACAATGACAGTAAAAGGGATGCCAAACATGACACTACCTGTGCTCAACCATGTATAGGGAGTGTACTATGCACATCTGACATAGGAAGCCCTCCAGCACCATCCTCAAGTCTGGCACACCCTCATGGTAAGTCAATCAACCTACCAATTGCCAAATGGAGTAAAATGTAATGTTACCTGTAGCTATGGTATGGATGTGAGCATGCAAGGGAATTGGGTGGGTGAATGTTATGGCAGCCGAAAGTAGACACCCATAGTGGCACCATGACATCTGTAACACATACTGGAGTCACCATATTAGCTAGTATTACACAGGGTGACAAAACCCACTGCAGGAAATGGGCTGAGTGACATGTGTGTCCATAAGACCCACACATGCCAGTCAGGAAGGTGCATATACCCAACAACAGTTTCAGCCAGCAGAACAGGTGTAGACAAACACAAACAAATGCTGTACTATGGCATCTGAATGAGCCCTATGGGTAACCCTCCCCCAGGCCTACACAGACAGACTACAGCAGGCCAGGCAGTTGGATGTAAGTTGTGAAGGCTAGGAAGTCAGAAACTAATATGTAGGTAATTAAAGTTAAGATCTATAGTACATTGGTATGCCTCTAGCCAGCATGATAGGTAAGACTAAAGACTGAAATGGAGTACCTGACATACCAGTACAGTCCTAGCAAATGTGTACAAGTGTCAGGTGTGCCCCCCATCCTACGTACACTTATAGTGACAGTCAGGTGTGCCCCCCCACTCCTGTATTGAAAATGTCAGGTGCCCCCCCCCAAGCTATGCAGATATGTAGCAACAGTCAATGACAAATGACCGATGGATACCCTGCAGACACAGCATGCTACCTGTCGGTGTACAACACAAAGGTCAGCACCGCAGTACAAACTACCTGGACTTGAGCCACACATGCAATACAGATGGCCATATTGCGCATGCTCACACACTTAAACACATGAAGGCCATGTCTGCAAACATGAATGGACCAGAGATATCTGGCAGTTGCAGTTCTTAGTGCAGACACATGATAGTATGCACCACTCCCTCCTCTCACACACTGTGGATAGAAATACAGACACATATGTAAGGACAACACACTATAATAAGCCAAAGGTAGACGGACATAGATGTGTGGAAGAGAGTGACTATGACAAGGAGCCATCTGGGTCTGTCCCACCCAGCACACAGCCAAAGGGCCCCAAACACATGAGGTGCAGATGTCACTCACTGCAGATACTAGCCACCAGTATCTGTCAGCATGACAGACTATGAGGTGCACGTGCTAGCTGTGCAACATGACTGTACAAGGAAATAGTCATCTAGTAGCTGTATACACGTACCTGTGACATATGACCCCATGTGTGCCCGCATGTGGCATGTCAACTCCTACATGAATGGGTTATGGCCCATGCACACATCGCCCTCCACATAGCAGTATTATGGCAAGACTGCTGAGGTCATCCAATGTGTAATACACTTTTGGGAGAGCTGTAGCTCAGTACAGTACAGTACAGTCAGTACAGTAGAGCTCAGTAGCTCAGTAATCTCCATGGCATATCCCATAACTGTGTACTGCTGTAGTGATAAACTAGTTAGGTAGTAATTCTAAGCCCAGACTTAGCAATTGTGTGAGTGTGTATTTGTGTGTGTGTCTGTCTGTCTGTCTCTGACTGTGGAGAAAGAAATGCTTTTTAGGCTACTCACACTCCGTACAATTCATATACTCAACTTTGACAAGGCTGTTGATGTCACTCACCTAGAAATACACCTCTGGGAAGATTATAGCACAGTAATCTCTGTAGCACATTCTATAACTGCGTACAGCTGTAGTGTGATAAAGTATTTAGGTAGGTGTTCTATCCCCAGACTTGACAACTGTGTTTGTGTGTGTGTCTGAGTAGAGAGCAATGCTTTTTAGGCTACTCACACTCTGTACAACTCATATACTCAACTTTGGCAAGGCTGCTATGTCACCCACCTAGAAATACACCTCTGGGAAGGATGTAGCTCAGTCATCGCTGTAGCGCCTCCTGTAACTGCATATAGCTGTAGTGTGATTTAGAACTGTGGTAGGGTTCCATCTCCACCTATGGCAGTTCAGGATATTTTGTGTGTGTTCAAATGTCTGTGTATGGATGAATGCATTATAGGCTACTCACTCACAGTACATTTTGAATGCCCTACTTTGGCATTCCTGCTGATGTCATTCATTGTGAAATACAACTTTGTGGAAAAAGGTCTGTAGTAATCCTTGTGGTGCGACCTATAACTGCTCCATGTGGCAGTGTGATATAGGCCTTGGTAAGAGGTTTAATACACACACATATCGGTTATGGATGTTTTGTGTGTGTCTCACTGTCTGTGTAGAGAGCAATGTATTTTAGGCTAGTTACCTGCAATACTTCTTTGGTAATCCTGCTGATGTCATTCATTGTGAAATACACCTTTGGGGAAGGGTTTTGCTAATAATCCCTGTGGTGCGTCCTATAACAGCTCCATGCTGTAGTATGATATAGACCTTGGTCAGGAGTTCTATACCTAAACATGTCAGTTGTGGATGTTTTGTGTGTGTCTCACTGTCTGTGTAGGGAGCAATGCATTTTAGGCTAGTCACTCGCAGTACAGTTGAAATGGCCTTCTTTGGTAATCCTGCTGATGTCATTCAATGTGAAATAAACCTTTGAAGAAGAAGTACTTCAGTAATGTCCATGGCACATACTATAACTGCATAGTGCTGTAGTGTAATAAACTAGTTAGGTAGGGGTTAATCTCCCAGACATGACAGGTGTGTGTGTGTTTGTAACTTGTATCCTGTGTGGAGGTGGGTGTAAGTGTGTGACACCTGTTGGCAATGAGGAGGGGTTTTGCTTATTTCTTTTATGATTGCCCTACTATATATCACAATGTCAACCATACAGGGATAACAGATGTAAATTAGCTGAGAGGCTGGAGTGCAAAGCCATACCCATACATGTTATATCAAGGCCAGCCATGTGTTTGGCTGTGGGAAAATGCCTATTCGTACAAGACGTATAGTGTGTGGGGCCTCTCAATCCCATTAACGGTGCATGTGGATATATGTGTATTTGTTAATCTGCCATTGCTATCTACAGATGTATGGCCATATATACCTATATAGATTTATATATCTGCTAATATATATATATATATATATATATATATATATATATATATATATATATAAAACTATGTCCGTATACACCTACATAGATATATATCTGCATACACATATGTACCGTGCTGCGTATATGTAGACATATAGGTGCAGACACATATATGTGTCGATTTAGGCATATGCATGTATCTATGTGCATATATCTTGATATATATATATGTATATAGTTTTAAAAATTAATACATATATATATATATATATATATATATATATATATATATATATATACATATCTAGACATGTTGTATCTGTTTAGATATTAATATAGGTACACACACACATACATCTAGATGTTGGTATACATTCTCTGTACTGTTGCATGACTGGACTGGATGATATGTTTCTGAAAACGTCAAATATCATTGTACCTGTCATGGCTTAGTAGTAAATCACTTTGTCTATGGTGTGCAGGGTCCTTGGTTTGAGCCTTGCAAGAGCTGTTTATTTTGTTGCTGGGCAGAACATGGCCTGTTGGATACACAGTGATTAAGTTTAAAGTAGTTGTAAGCAGGTTTGCGTGGGTTTGCACGGAGCTAAGCAAAGCCTACACAGGTTAAGCAATTTAGCAGCTAACTGAGTATAAGAAACTGTAACCAGACTTTAGCAGTGCTTACCCCACGCAAACCCATGCACAACTGCTTTAAAGTGCCTTATTCACTCTGTATCCATCAGCCCTTGTTCTGCCTAGCAACAAAATAAACAGACCTCGGCTAGGCTTGAACCCAGTACCATGCACACCATAGCCAAAGTGATTTACCTCTTAGCCATCTCAGATATCCATAGCCCTGCTGTATTCACAAACATATCATCCAGCCTAGTCATTCAACAGTACAGAGAATGTATTTCAGCATATAGATGTATGTGTGTGTGAAAATATATTAATGTCTAAACAGATACAACATATTGATATATGTATATATGCATATATATATATATATATATATATATATATATATATATATATCTACACACATATATGCAAGCATATATTTATATCTATATACGTCTATACGGACATACATCTGTAGATAAAGTGGGAACATAGCAGAAACATATATGTCCACATGCACCATTAATGGGGATGACAGGCACAAACATACATCATGCATGAATAGGTATCCTCCCCACAGCCAAACACATATGACCTGCAATACACTACCAACTGTTGCATATCCCATAACCAGGACCTTACACGGCAAGGGCACAAGATGTTAACAGTACTCCATCCCACCTGTATGATGTCAGGCTGGTATCAATAACATATCATGCAATACAGTCAGGCTCATAATGACTCCCATTTTGCCTCTGTTACCTTTGTTAGCTGGAGTCCCGTACTTTTGGCCTGTACTTCAGAGATGTAGATGCCAAACAACAGTGGTCTCAGGACTGAACCCTAAGGTACTACACTTGTCACTTGTCTGGGGATATATTTGGAGTCAGTTACACCTACAGTTTGGGTTCTGTCAGTAAGCCATGTGGCAAACCATTGAGTGGCATAGGGATGTACAGCCAGATTACTATGTTAATCTATGTTTACAGACTGGGGGATGGTGTTGAAGGGCTTGGCGAGGTCCACATAGGCTTTGTGGACTGCCTTACCCTCTTCAACAGCTATGCAGGCTGAGTCAAAGCAGACAATCAGTTTCAGGAGACAAGACTGGCCCTACATGAGCCCAATCTGTGTGGGGTCCAATGTTTGAGGGTTGCCAATGTCTATGTTCAAAACATCCCTGATAATGAATTCTATGGCCATGCAGATTACGCTCATCAGACTGACGTGACGGTAGTTCCAGGGATCACAGGAGGATCCCACCTTGTGGAGTGGGATAACTGCAGCTGTGCACCACTCAGGACTGATGTGAGGCTATGGTTATACATGACATTTAGGTGAGTTGCCATTCCATTTTGTAGTTCATGTAGTACACAGCCCAGGATGTCATCTGGTCCCATGGATGCTGTATTCTTAGCTGTGGGTAGTGCATTTTCTGCCTGTGTGGCCATGATTACTAGGCAATGGAACCCTTCTCGTATTGACATGGGCCCTTTTGGGGGTGAGAGGGAGTGAATGTGGTACTAAATCAATCTGCCTGGATATTGGCACATTCCGTGGGAACAGTCTATGTAATGCCATTCTGTTGAAGCTCAGAAAACTTCTGAGCATTGCCAGTTAAAATTCGGACATAACTATAGAATGCTGTGTGGTTGTCTGTGGAATCTGTGGTGATTTTAGTTACATAACCAGCTTTGAAGGATTCCATGAGGGTTCTCAAAGTCTTACTGGGGCTGGTAAGGGAGTTGTTTGCATCCTTGGATTATACTTTTTTCTTCAATAGTGTCTACCATCTGTTGTATACTCTGTTAATAAGAGGAGACCACCAGACTGGATTAATTATTTGGGAGGTGAGTGTCGTGGTTCCATGTGGGATGTCAGGAATCATGCACAAGTGGCTGTGCTCATACAGTGCCTTAATGCAGGATTTATCAGTTGAACTGTCAGCTCCTGTCTCTATGGGTGTCACAAACATTGTCCCTTCTGCCTTGAGTAGCATGAAGTTGGCCTTGAAGAGATATTTTATGGACAACTGTATATACATTCCTTTCACATGTTCAGTTTGATTAGCCTATGGTGGGATTACTTTGGTGGAACTGCAGTCCCATGTACTGTTGTGATGGCTTAGTGGTTAGTTACTGTGACTATAGTGTACAGAGTCCGGGGTTCATGATCTGCAAAGGCAGGTCATTTTTGTTTTGGCCAGAACAGCAGTTAATGCATACAGACTAATTAGGGCAATTTAGGTTAGTCACACTCAATACAATTCAAATGCCCTACTTTGGCAATCCTGCCGATGTCAATCACTGTGAAGTACACCTTTGGGGAAAAAATCCTCCAACAATCTCTGTGGTGTGTACTATAACAGTGCAATGCTTTAGTGTGATATAGAACTCTGATGGGGGTTCAATTCTCACACATGGGAGTTGTGGATGCTTTTGTGTCTATTCCTATGCCTGTGTAGAGAGCAATGCATGTTTGGCTAGTCACACTCACTACAATTCATTCGCTCTACTTTGGCAGTCCTGCTGATGACACTCACTGTGAAATAAACCTTTGGGGAAAAAGTATTCCAGTAATCTCCATGGTACATTCTCTAATGGCATAGTGCTGTAGGGTAATAACTAGTTAGGCAGGGGTTCTAGTCCCAGGTGTGTGTCTTAATGTGTTGATGTTTGTCGTTCGAGTCTTGTGTGGAGATGGTTGTGAGTGTCTAACAACTGGACCCAATGTTGAGTGTGTTTTTATAATTTCTTATATGGTGCCCCTAGCATAAATCACAATATCCACCATGCAGGGATAGCAGATGAGATATCAGTACATAGTCAGTCATGGGTTCAATACCCTGGACTAGTAGGTGTGTGACACAAACATGCTTACCTTTTACTCTCCCAACCCACCCTGACTTATCTTTGCTTCAGTCTGCTTCTCTCACTCCCTCTCTGATGGATGTGGAGACTTACACCTGCTTTGCTTAGGCAGCGGCATGTGTATTGTCAGTGATGATCATGATCAGCTGATGGCCTCTGCATGGATTACAGCCCTCCTCTAGCTGATTGCATGTCGAACAGCTGTGGTAACATTCCCATAGCCAATTGCATGGAAACACACTCCAATATCTAGGAACATCATGTTGGTGTTGGGCTTTCTCGTTCACTGTGAGCAGGAACTAGATCTGTTGTTTGGAAAACAGCATCACAGATGGATTGGGAACTTACCTCTGACAACATACACTGTGGAAACAGGCCAACACACAGGAGGGGGATGTGCCTGTCCTGACTACAGACTGTAAGTGCTGTTATACTGCAGTTGGGGTACTATTGGTTTAACAGGGTGTGTGTGGATATGGCTGTCCTGCATGTTTTAATACTTATCATTTCAGTGCAATGTTTATGAGGAATCCCCATCTGTAGGGTCATCTGCAGACTGGGCAGTGTGTGGTGCCTTCTGTTCCTTGTGTTACCCACAGAGCACCTATCTCTCAACTGCAGAAGGTAGTGTGAGGATTGCAGTCAGTAGATGGTGACAGCCGGGAGAGTTACTGACATCATATCCTCATAGGACATATGTTGCATCAACCCCTGTTACGACAGGAAATGTGTGAGGTCATCACAGTTACATGTCAATATTGGGATTTGTTTGGTCCTCCAGCCACAACCCTGTCAACCTTTGTACATATGTCATGCAGTAGGGGGTGCATATGTTCTGTACACCATATTCATTGACAACATATCTGATAACAAGCCAGTGAGATATCTGACTGCTACACATGTTATGTATAGTAGGGGTTATATTTGAGGACATAGCCTGGGCATTCTGTGGTTGTGTGTACAGTACTGAGGTATGTGTAAGTCTGGTAATTGTCAACAGTGTGTGCATAGTGCATATGTACCTTGGCCTGTGTAGAGACTGTGGTAGATGTCATTGTTCTTGGTCCTGTTCTATCTGATGTTACATGCTGCTCCACTGTATGTCACCCTATCAGCTTACATGTTTATAGGGGTGAACACACACATGTCCCAAACCACAGACAGCCATCGGACCACACTGTGTAGTGGCCCAGTATATGTAGGGTTGTTGGCTCATATGAGGATGGTGTACATCAGATAGTCCATATACTGTAATAGTATGCTAGCTTACCATATGTGGCTGTGGCTGTGTTCACATTCACATATGTTATGCTAGCTTTCCATATGTGCCTGTGGCTGTGTTCACATTGGTTGTCGTTATGCACTTTCACACAGGTGTCTGTTACTCTGTGATGCGCCATGCCTGTAGAGCCTGATATCTATGCAGGTGCATGTGTATTCCCACATAGGAGATTTAGCCCAGTGTTGAGTCAGTCTGCTTGTAGCCTGCACTGTGCTTTGTTACATGCCTAGCAGCTTACTGTACTTATCCAGTGAGATGTCATGTCCAGATACTTGCCAGATGTACTGCTGCCTGGCCACCATAACAGTCATGTATGTTAGACAGAGCAGTGGGATGCTGTTCAGATGTATGTCAGTAACTAGTGGATAGTATGTGGCCATGGCACCTCTGTACCAGCGGTTATTATGTGTCAAGACAGACAGGGATGTATGAATGCATAACCTATGGGGCAAATGTATATCAGCATGTACGTGTTATACCATCTACATAACTGTTAACATTCACACTGACAGGCCTGGTCCACATGTCTTGCATGAAGGGGTTCTGTGTATACCCCTGGACTGACCCGAGTGTGTCAGACTGTCCACATATATTGGCCATATCACAGCTGTAGTCCACAGGGACGTTACTGTGCTAGCAATGGTCCTGTATTATGAGGACCTTAGGATGTCTGTAAGTAGCTAATGGTGCACATGTTAACAGCAGATGTGGCCTCCCACACACACCATTTCTGTGAAGACAATCCCTATTACAGTAGCAATAGTCTACATATATACCTGCACTACATACATGACATCCCTTGCGGAGGTTGGGACTATTGGGGCTGAGGTAGGGCTCCACTCCATGTACAGGACATATTGTGAACATATATGTATAAATAAGTATACATATATCCATATAGATATGTACACATATACATATCTTGCTTACTGTATGACAACAGTTTTACACATATGTGCCTGTGTTCCAGCCTCTGTCCTCCACCTACATACCAGGCTTTGCACATATGACATGCTGCCAGGGATTGTTATGTAGTGGGATGTGTGTAAGTCATGCTGTCATTCCTGCCATCACTCCACTGCTGTTGTGTCCCCCACACATACTAGGGGGTTGGGGCCATATATGTGTAGGTTTCACTTACACAATACATGTGTGTCCTAATGCACTCCAGAGGCCAGTGTATGTAACAGTGGCATATGGCCCAGTATTAGTGAGTGTAGGGGGGTGCACCATGACTAACCTAAGCTGTTACAGCATGTGTGGGTATCTGGGATAAGCTGCCTTAAGGTATCTGGATGTACTTTACCATTACAATCCAATTTGGCTAAATGCAGGCCTACTGCTTCCTGCCATACAGGATGTTCTGTTTGTCAGTGTGATTGTGATGGTGTCAGGTATGCCTTGTTATGTAACAGATACATCCCATTGTGTCAACTGGGGTCTGTACCCCCTAGGGATTGTGTACAGAGTGTAGAGGCTGCTGACCTATACATCCGCATTATGTACTGTTGATTGTCTGGTATGCTGTGGCCCAGTCTGTCATTACTAATGTACTACATGAAGGCCTCGGCCTGGACAGCAACATATGTCAACCTTTCCAGACTACTGTCTTAGTATAACTGTTTCACAGTTGCATTACACTGTTCATATGGATGTCAGTGCCTAAACGGCTATATGACATGGCATATACAACTGTCATAGTACACAAATAAAGCTTTCACATTCATTTATGCACATCTGTGTATGGTGTTATACCCTTTGATATCTCTGTGGGTATATGTTGCAGGCTATGAATGTCATTTGTATGGATGGCTCATACAGTTTCCAGTTGGTAAGGTGGTTACTGTAGGAATACTGGATGACCCATATTGTGTGCACGTACTACATATGTATATTACTGTACAAATCTGTGTGTGTGTATGTGTCGTCACGTATATATCTATATATATATATCTATATATCTATATATATATATATATATATATATATATATATATATATATATATATATATATATATATATATATATATATATATATATATATATATATGTATACCTGTATCTGCATATATGTGTCTGTGTATATGTATCCTAAGGATGGCCATGTCATGTCTGGTCCTAGTTATGAGATCTGCAACACTTTGTACTGTATTACAGGGTGGTCGTGCTTGGCTGGGGGGATATACCTATTCGTACCGGACATATATTGTGTGGGGCCTCTCAACCCCATTAACTTTGCATGAGGACATATATGTTTTGTTATTTTCCCATTATCTAGAGATGTATTTCCGTATATACCTATATATGTGTATATATATATATATATATATATATATATATATATATATATATATATTTATATATTTATATATAGGTTCATAGGTTGGTACTGGGCAATCTGCCCGAAGGCATATATTAGCACAGCCACGTTGTGCAGTATTCACCTCCCCTTTAGTAGTTCCCTAGACCCTTGTACTAGCAGCTAGTACCCTTGGCCCCTATCTAGTAGTGCTATTGGTGTGATCCCCGGTGTGAACTTTCTGTTACCTATCCACTCATCAAGGTTCCTCTTGAAGAGTGATAGTGAGGGGCTCTGTCTTATGTAGATCGGGACCCTGTTCCATAGTAAGGGAAGTCTCTGCGAAGGGAATCTATCCCTCCAGCATGTTCTATTCATTGTTGTGTTAAGGTTTATATCCCTAGAGCATGTAGCTCGAGTAGATTTGATTTTGCTAAGATGGAGCATGTTCAATAATTCTGGGTTGGACATGGCTTTGTACGTTAGACAGAGATCGCCTCTGAGAAGGCGGTATGCAACAGGGAACAGTTTTAGCTTTTTCAATCGTGCTGCTTAGGGCAACTGTTTGAGGCCAGTAATCCTCTTGGTTAGGTACCTCTGTGGTCTCTCCAGCTGCTGGAGATGTCTAGCCAGGTACATTCCAATTGGTGCATTGTATTCAATAATGGGTCTGATGAGGGAAGAGTAGAGGGGCACCATTACATCCTTAGATCTTGATGCGAATGCTTTCGTGATCAGATGGGTCACATAGAAGGATTTTCTAACCACTTTGGCAACATGGTTATCAAAGGAAAGCTGACTATCTACTTGGGTCCCTAGATCCCTTATTTCTTCTTCAGATTTCAGGGGAGTACCTCCTATGTTGTAGTTTGTGGGTACTCTGTTTTTTTAAAGGGGATTACTACGCATTTTTTTGCATTTAGCTTGAGACCATGGCTTTGACACCATGCATCAGTCTTATTTAGGCCATTCTGCAGGAACTCCATGTCGGCCGGAGACTCTATTATAGCACCCAGTTTGCAGTCGTCTGCAAACTTAGTCAGCCACAGCCCTTCCGTGCTTGTCTGTACTTCTGAGAAGTATATGCCAAACAGGAGGGGCCCCAGGACAGAGCCCTGAGGCACACTGCTCATTACTGGTCTGGATTTGGACATAGATCTCGCTACTCTTACTTTATGGGATCTGTCTGAGAGCCAGTTTGCGATCCATCTTGTGACGTAAGGGTTTATGCCCAGGCTGGTGAGCTTATCAATAATACCTGAATGGGGAATGGTGTTGAATGCTTTAGCAAGGTCAAGGTAAGCCGTGTGTACCTCCTTTCCCTTATCTATAGCCTGAGTAATTGTCTCAAAGAAATCCACCAGGTTCAGGAGGCATGATCTGCCCTTGACGAAGCCGAACTGTGTGGGGTCCAGCGACTGGAGGTTCCCAATCTCTCCATTTATCTGCTGACAAATATATATATAACCTGCCATAGATATTTAGACATGTAGATGTGGACATATATATCTATAGATGTAGGCATTTGCATGTTTATATGGTCATACATATTTATATATATATATATATATATATATATATATATATATATATATATATATATATGTGTGTGTGTGTGTGTGTGTGTATTTGTGTATATGTATGTATATATATATATATATATATATATATATATATATATATATATATATATACATATACATATATCAATATGTTGTAACCATTTAGACATTAATATATTTACTCACACACATACATCTACATGTTGGAATACATTCTCTGTACTGTTGAATGACTGGGCTGGATGATATGTTTGTCAATACATTACAGATATGTATATCTGAGATGGCTTAGTGGTAAATTACTTTGGCTATGGTGAGCAGGTTTCTGGGTTTGATCATAGCAGAGGCTGCTTATTTTGTTGCTAGGCAGAACAAGGGCCGTTGGATACAGTGTGATTAAGGCACTTTTTAGCAGTTGTAAGCTGGGTTTGCGTGAGTTTGCATGATGGTAAGCACTGCCAAGTTACGGTTACTCTTTTTTATACTCAGTTAGCTCCTGAATTGCTTAACCTATGTAGGCATTGCTTACACCTGCGCAAACAGACTTAATCCCACCTACTGCTGCTTAAAAGTGCTTACTCCCACTTACCCAGTGCTAATTCCTTTAAAAGAAAAGAAAAAGGGGTTGATAGGAAAGTGGTGAAGAAAGGGGCACAAAGAGGGAAAGACAGTAGGGAAAATAGCTAGGGATGTGCAGGAAGGGTGTAGGGAAGGTCCATAGCTGCCCATTTCTTCTACAGCAACAGCTGTGCATATACATTATATTTGGAAGTGGATTTGGACACTCGTACCCCTGGGAGAGGGATGTGGCCAACAATAATTCATTGTGATGCCAGTTAGACCAGATTACATGTGTCCAGTGGACATGTGTGCGAAATAGACAGCTATGTATGGGGTGTGATTTTTTTGTAGGAACAGATTGCCCTTTTTTTCAGGTGGGAGTGGGATATTTGGGAGGGGTAGTAGCTATATTTGTGGAGGTAGGTTAGGTAGGTTAACAGACAAGACACACAAGATGCATATAGGGCCGGTATATGACACATGTGGGGGGGTAAACACCTTGGACTGGGAGGGGTGTTTGGAAGTCGCAAGCCCATGAGCCCCCAACTGGAAACAGTGAGACTGAGGTCCCCACCCATGGGCAGTCACCACTGCAACTTCACGGCCCCAAAGGTGGCTGTGCTGGGGGTTGTGTAGGAGGGGCAAGCTCACCCTCTAATAGTGCCACTCAGCCCTCAAGCTGGTGTAGTCAGTCTCGATACTCCAGATTGAGCTCCCTACGTACCACGGCCCGGATCTGTTGACAGGTTCCCCTCCATGCCCACTCGGAGTGGGGAGGGGTGAGCCCCATTTCCTGCAGTGGTTCCACCAGAAGGTGGCACAGGTCCCATGGAGGAGGAGGCCCCAGGCTGGGCCCCAGATTTGCTGGTGCCCGGTGTCATGGCCAGCTGAGGTGGGACAGATGGGTCCGCTGGGACTGGCCTTCCCATACGAGCTGTGTTGTCGCAGATTTATGACAGATATGGGTTAGTAACAGTCAACAGCATTCAGGATTAGTTATAACAGCATGCATAGGTATCCCCACTAACCCAAAACACCAGATTTAAAACAGTTGCAGAGCAAGCAGAACACATGCATATATGGAACAACAGTGGTCATTACAGGAGCATGCATGTTTCATTGATGGCAACAGGCCACCAATATGGGTGTATTTTAACATGGCACATGCATAGAAACAAATGTGAATATTTATAAACCATTAGGACATATGTCCCAACAAAAGTTTGGGGTACACATACCAGTTGAGGAAAGTCATTGTTTTTTTTTGCACATATGGTAGGGGTGAGAGAGAGAGTTCAATTAACAACTAATATAGCTTTGTAGTTTTCACAACATTCTTAGTCACTGCAGTGATCTTTCCCTTACATGTATTATTACACTACCCAGTGGCCTTATATTGTACACTGGTATGTTTATAGATTATTATATATGCGATCTGTGTCTTACATACAGGCGTGACAGGCTGCAGGTGTTAATGCAACATATGTTGAGAATTGCTGTCATACACTTTGGGTGAGGTGCTAGAATGACAGGTTTGTTTTCATATACATTCTCTGACTATGTACACGTTTGAATATCAGTTATATGTCATTGACAGCTGCCTACATTTCTTGGATCATCACACTGAATTTTCAGGGGAACAAGGTACCAGGCTGGTGATATGGACCATTTATCTGGACATGCTGGACAGATTGGAACAGTTGTGGGGTATGAATATGTATACAACTTTCAATTTGAACATTCTAGCAAATTCTGTACAGTTGTTGGGTGTAATTATGCATACAACTTTCTATCTGAACATTGTAACAAAATCTGTACAGTTGTAGGGTATGATTATGCATACAACTTAGTAGCACTCCCAGGATTCAAACCCCTGCTGTGTGTGACAAAAAAATATAGCTAACATCACAGTACACTGTGCTATCATGGAATTGATGTAAAGCTTTCAACTGTTTTCTATCTAAGTCTCCCTAACTTGTACAATATGACTAACCTCTTGGCACTTCCAACATTGTTATGCAGGACTTCATACACATTTTAGCTGCATACCACTGTGTGGGTGACACTGCTTAAGACACAACAATGCTATTTATAGTATGGAACAGATTGCCAACATATGAGAGAAGAGTAAACAGAAGCACTCCAGGGGTTATACCTTTATTCACAGACTATTACACATTTATTTCTACTGGTACAACACTTTCTAAGACTCTTATATTTATTTGTTATGACAGTACATGCAGACTGATTACTAACCTGCCTCGTGATGCAGCCTTTGCAGCCTAGCTTCATGGGCTTGCTGGTTCGAAGCCTGCTCATCTGCAACTGTCAGAGAAATGCAGTGATATTTAGCCATACCTATCCATAGTATACACAAGCTAGGCAATTATTTACTAGTTAGTAGAATGAGTACTTACTCAGTACTGGGGCATTGGGCAGCTGCTGAGACTCCTGGATCCACTGTTCCAGTACATCCTCCCTCTGCTGCTTCAGGTCAGCATGGTGGTGCCTGACCTGCTCACCAGTCTGGGGGATACCTGTGGCACTGGTGAGGTCATGGGCAAGACTGTCCCAGGCCTCTGTTTTATACTGTGAGCCCTGGTAGTGGCCCTGCAGTAGTCTCTGATCATGGTGTTTTACCAGGAGCCATACCATGATATTTGACTCCTGGATGCCCCAGTGCTGCGCTCTAAATCGAGTGCCTTCACCCACACCAGCCATTCTGCCTGCAGTAGGAAGCTACAACCAATTATGAGAAGTATTCCCACCTGTGGGGTTTAAATATGGCCAGTTTCCCACACTTTCCTGTGATTGACCAGTTTTGAAAAGGCTAAACTATGGGCACACCTGCTTACATAAGGCTGGCACTGCTTATAGAGGTATACCACTAGGCAGATTAAATTGGCTCCCCTACACATTGCTTATACTTACTAACTTGAGCTGTGTTGCGGTTAGCGTTGCTTACTAATTAATTAGCACTATATTTGCCATTTGGCAATGATTTATTCTTCATTACAGGTTATTTACGTGTCTGATATCCGTGATTCATGTGTACATACACTGTATGGGGACCTGGGGACTTCTACACTTTATTACAATAACACCTCAAATCTATGCTTACTGCAGTACTCCAGTTCACATATTTATGTTATGTATCAGGTTATACCACTTCACACTGTACGTAGATTCAGTTCACATGGTTGGTTTGATTTTCCTGTGGTGAGGATTAGTTTGTTGATACCTCATTCATCTTTATTGCTATGATGGCTTAGTGGTTAACTGCTGTGACTATAGTGTACAGGGTCCTGAGTTTGAGCCTTGCAGAGGCAGTTTATTTTGTTGCTGGGCAGAACACAGGCCATTGGATACAGAGTGCTTTAGGCACTTTAAAGCAGTTGTAAGCGGGTTTGCGTGATGGTAAGCACTGCTAACCTCTGGTTACAGTTTCTTACACTCAGTTAGCTTCTACTTTGCTTAATCTGTGTAGCAATGCTTACCCCCACGCAAACCCACTTAAACATGCTTACTACTGCTTATTTGTGCTTAAACCTGCTTACTAGTGCCTTATTCATTATAACACTGACACTTCACAAGTGCATTTAATGCAGTACTCCAGTTCACATTTAAATGTTATTATGTAGGTTATACGGCAAAAAGATGTAAAAATATGTTCATATACAGATTTTACATGGAAAATGATATGTGCTACAGTGGGACTTAAACTGGGAATGCCTGTTCATTAAGCAAGTGCTCTAACCACTACACTACTGCTGTTCTGTTTCATTTGCATATATAGTCCTTGTTATCCTCTTCAGTCTTTTCAGCTGCTTTAACCATAGCTAATCGATGGGCACACCCACTCACCTACGGTTAGCTGTACTTGGGGTTTTAAAAAAAATAAGTAAAAGTGTCTCTACGTTTTATTTAATGTACTGTTGCTGTTGAACACATGGGGACTGTTGGTGGGGATATGCAGACACCTATGAGCAATATCGCTCATTTATTTACACTTTCTTATGTTCTACTTTGCAGGAGTGTGTTTCACGCCCCCTGCACTCATCCATGCTCCATGCAGGATTTGGAGCTCAGGCAGCGTGCCTTCATTAATATGCATGGTGCACTGCCGTCCTCCTCTTAAACTGCCACTTCCGTGCAGGAGTAGATTAGTCCTGCACGGAAGATTAGTAAATCTGGGGGTTAGTTTTCTTTTGTACTATTGCTTTGAATAATACTCATTGTATTTGTGTCTGCATTAAAGATTTAAAATGTGTTTTGTGGTTTCTTATTGTGCCTATATACTATATGTGAAGTGTTTATATATTTGTTTAGGCTGTTTATATGTGTGCTCAAGCTGTACTATGCATAGAGTTAATGTTTGAATAGTGATATGCATTCCTTCAGCATGCACACTGCATGTTTACGATCAGTGAAGAGCTTACATACTTTTTTTCTTTTCAAGGCTATGTTGCATTTATTTATTATTGGAGCAATACTACATATTCATTAAGGATACAGTGTGAATGTTTACTGAGCAGTGTTTATGTCTTTGTTCAAGTTGCGCTGTACATATTTTCTGTCTGAGTAGTGTTCATGTGTTTCCAACAGCCAAAATGAACAGGAAAGTAAATTGCTCAATAAAAGCAGCCAAAACCAAGAAAGAATAGAGCAATTCCATCAAGGCGCGACTCCATTGGTATTTTCCACATGAACAAGCTTTATTGAAACACACTTTCTTCAGAATAAAACCATAAATGCTGTTATCACCACAGATGCATTTTTGTCCTCTAATGACTTCCTCAGATGAAATAGAAATGCATACCTTTTACAATTCTTCCCCTAAAATACCCTTCACTTAATTAACACTGCTATGCAATTGGTGTATATTCTTAATGTGGTCACATGTACTTAATAGATGTTCAACCCTATAAAACTTTTTTTAAAAAAATTCTATTTCATCTGAGGAAGTCATTAGAGGATGAAAATGCATCTGTGGTGATAACAGCATTTATGGTTTTATTCTGAAGAAAGTGTGTTTTAATAAAGCTTGTTCATGTGGAAAATACCAGTGGAGTCATGCATTGGTGGAATTGCTCTATTTTTTCTTGGTTTTAGTGTTTATGTGTTGCTTGTATTGTATATATTCACTGCCTCAGTGGTATTTAATTGATTTCAGGTTGTGTTGTGCATATTCACTCTTTGAGCCGATTTTTACATTTGTTCAAATTGCATCTTGCATAGTTACCCACCTCAGAAGTATTTTCATATATGTTCACACTGTACCATGCATAGGTTCATAGGTTCATAGGTAGGTACTAGGCTATCATCCCGAGGGCCTACATAAGCCTATCCAACAAGGTTCCCTGACTTACACCACCAAAGAATGTTATTTTCCTGTGCCACTGTCGAGCAGAGACAAAGAAGTGATCCCCGGGGTGTATTTTTTATTTCCCATCCACTCATCAAGATTTTTCTTGAAGAGTGCTAATGAAGAACTTTGCTTGACATAGATGGGTAGCCTGTTCCAGAGTATGGGAAGTCTCTGGGACAGGAATCTATCCCTCCAGCATGTGCTGTTTATTGTGGTGACAAGGTTTAGGTATCTAGACCGTGTAGCTCGGAGGGATTGGGATTTCTTTAGGTGTAGCATGTCCAGCAGCTCTGGGTTTGACATAACTTCATATGTTAGGCAGAGATCAGCTCGGAGAAGGCGATATGCTATGGAGTAAAGCTGGAGTTTTTTGAGACGGTCAATGTAATGCATCTGTTTGAGGCCAGTAATCCTCTTTGTGAGGTACTTCTGTGGCCTTTCTAGCTGCTGCAGATGTCTTGTGAGGTACATTACAAAAGAGGTGTTGTACTCTATAATGGGTCTAATGAGTGTTGAGTAGAAGGGAACAATTACCTCTTTTTTCCTGGATGAAAACCCTCTTATGATGAGGTGTGCCACATAGAAGGACTTCCTGACTACTGTGGCGATGTGACTATCAAAGAACAGACTACTGTCCACCTGGGTCCCAAGGTCTCTTATCACACATTCGGTGTTAAGTAGACTGCTGTCTATGTAGTAGTTCATGGGTACAGAGTTTTTACCAAAGGGGATGACAATGCACTTTTTGGCATTGAGCTTGAGGCCATGGCTCTGACACCAGGCACCTGTCTCAGCGAGTCCCTTCTGTAGGATTTCAACATCATTTGGGGACTCGACTATAGTACCTAGTTTGAAGTCATCTTCGAACTTCATTAGCCAGAGGCCTTCTGCATTAGCCTGTACTTCAGAGAAGTAGATACCAAACAGGGGAGGTCCCAGGACTGAACCCTGTGGTACTCCACTTGTCACTGGTTTGAGGTCAGATTTAGAGTGTGCAACTTTTACAGAGTGGGTTCTGTCAGTGAGCCAGTTTGCAACCCATCTTGTGATGTAGGGATTTATACCTAGTTTAGTGAGTTTAGCTATAATGTCAGAATGGGGGATGGTGTCCTAAGCCTTGGCAAGGTCAAGATAGGCTGTGTGAACCATCTTACCCTCATCTACAGCTTTGTTGACTGCCTCAAAGAAGTCAATGAGGTTCAGGAGGCATGATCTGCCTTTTACAAACCCGAACTGGGTGGGATCCAGAGTTTGGAGGTTACCAATGTCTTTGTTTATGAGTTCCATGATGATACGTTCCATGAACTTGCCGACCAGGCTTGTCAGGCTAATAGGGCGATAGTTCCCGGGATCAGTGGTGGCTCCCCCTTTGTGGAGTGGGATAAATGTTGCTGTACGCCATTCAGTGGGCACAAAGCCTGATGTGAGGCTATGACTGAACATGGTGCTTAGGTGGGGAGCCAGTTCTTTCTGAAGTTCGTGTAAAATGCAGTCTGGGATGTTGTCTGGTCCCATGGATGCTGTGTTTTTGGCTTTAGTGAGTGCAGCTTTTACCTGCATAGTTGTGATTACAGGGACTCTGCATTCTTCCTGTATAAATATGGGCCCTTTAGGGGGTGAGGGTGGTAAAGTTAGCACTGAACCTATCTGCCAGAATGTTGGCAATATCAGTTGGTTCTGTAATTTTCATGCCGTTGTGCTGTAACTCAGAGCAGATATGGGTGTTGCCATTGGGATTCTTGACATAGCTATAGAATGCTTTTGGTTGTCCTTAGAATCAGTGGCGATTTTGTTTTCATAGCTAGCTTTGGAGGATCTTATAAGGGATCTCAGCTTCTTACTGAGGTTGACCAGGGAGCTCCTCCACTCATGGGATTTTACTCTCTTTTGCAACAATTTCTTTCTTCTGTTGTACAGTTTGTTTATGGCAGGGGACCACCAGATTGGCTTCCTTTATTTGGAGGATAGCATCTTGGTTCTGTTTGGGATAGCACGATCCATGCACTTATGTAAGTGCTTATAGAGTGCATCTGTGTAGGATTCAGCAGTCGTAACTGTATTGTCCATCTGCATGGGTGTCATGAAGTTCACCACTTCTGTCTTAAGAAGCATAAAGTTGGCTTTGGAGAAATTTTTTACCTTGGTTTCCTTAATGGGGGTGGGGGCGGGATGTGGATATCAAGGGTGATTAGCTTATGGTTGGATCGGACTAACGAGGAGTTGACTTCAGGTGTGGAACACTGGTCACTCATGTTGGTAATGACTAGGTCTAGGATATTGTTGTCCTGGTGGGGGTGTGGATAAGTTGATCGAAGGCACTGGAGTTATGAATTCCATAAAGCGTTGTGTGAAGGAGTTGGTACATGAGTATTTTTCCCAGTTAATGGCGGGGTAGTTGAAATCACCCATTATTAGGGTGTTTGGTTGAACCCTAATATTTTCCAGTACATCAAGAAAAGAGGAGTGGGAATCTTGGGGCATGGAGGGGAATCTGTAGCAAGCTACAATTTGGATTGCATTTTTGCCCAGAGTTAGTTGCACTTGGATAACCTCGGATGCATTATGCTGAGCAACTAGCCTGCAGGTGTGGATATCCTTAATGAATATGGACACACCTCTGCCTTTGGTGTTCCAGTCCAGGTTACATGGCCGAAAAGTGTGGTATGAGTTATAGCCTGGTAGTGCAGGGGTGCTCTTAAACCAGGTCTCAAGTCACTGCACAGATATCGATGTTCTCCATTTTAAGGAGTGCCTCGAGTGAGTGCATTTTGAGATTTAGACTTCTAGCATTGAGTAGCATTACCCTCAGTTTTTGCTTGCCTGTTCCTGTTATGGTGGTGAATTTGTCATTTGAACCTTGCCTAAAAAAGGGTGGCAAAAGCCTTAGCCAGTATCCAGAATCCCAGGGGCGACAGGTGCAGGCCATCTCTGGCAAAGCATCGTGATCTGTCGACCATGTCATCCCAAGCAGATACTGGATCCACTTAGAATGACACCAGAAGCTTAGCCAATTGTTTAAGTCAATCATTTTGTCCTTGTACTGTGGTATCATTTTGGGTGATGGCAGAATGCTACTCAGGGCTAGGGTCATACCTGCCTGGGCTACAAGATCGGACAGCTTAGCTATTATATGAATAATGCTTATGTTTGCTCAGGATGTACCATGCATGCTTACAATCAATGCATTGTGCAGTTGTTTACATTTTTTTGACTAGACTATGTGTATTCATTACTGGGAACAGTTTACATGTTTGCTCCCATTGTAATTTGAATAGTTATTATTAAACCTTTGTTTAAATGTTTGCTTGGGATGTACTGTATGTATTTACTGTCTAAGCAGTGTTTGCATGCTTTTTCAGGTTATAATGTGTATAGTTTCTGTATAAACAGTGTTATATGTTTGTTCAGGTTCTACTATGCAAGTTTACTGTCTGACCAGGGTTTACAGGCTTGATCAAGCTCTGCTGTACAATTCTTACTACCTGAGCAATATAATACCATGCATATTTTCTATATGAACAATATTTGCAGCTTTGTTCAGGCTCTGCTGTACAATTTTACTACCTGAACAATGTTTATATATTTCTTCATGTAGTACCATGCATACTTACTATATGAACAGTGCTTTCTTCAGGTTGCACTGTGTATATTTTCTGATAGAGTAGAATGAATAGGTTATTTCATGCTATACTGTACAGAGTTTATATCCAAACAGTGTTTCTATGTTAGCTCAAGTTGTAGTGGGTATAGTTTCTATGTAAGCAGTGATTAGGTGCTCCTTCAGGCTGGACTCTGAAGTTACTATATGACTAGTATTTACACAGCTGTTCTGTAGAATCAGGCTGTGTTATAATTATGTAATATCTGTGCAGTGTTGCCATGTCTGTTCAGGGTGAACCATGCATATTTACTGTATGAGCAGAGTTTAGACATTTCTTCAGAGTACATCATGTATATCTACTATCTGAGCAATGTCTACATGTTTTTTTCAAGGTGCATCCTGCATACTTACTATCTGAAGAGTATTTATATGTTGGATCAAGCAGTACTATTTTCAATTACTATCTGATCGGTGTTTACATATTTGTTCAGGCTCTACCATGTATATTTACTATCTCAGCAGTATTTTTCTGTTCTCTTAAATCCTTGATGTAGCAGCTTTGTTTAGCTATATCAGTTGTTCCTTTTTGCCTTTGATAATACAGACAAATATTACAGATATCCACTTTCCAGTGCTGTACAAAATCCAAGCATAATGTCCAGAGTAATGAGGTTGTATGTTCACTGATGGTGTTAGGTAAATCACGGTAGAAATCCTTTTTTGTTTGTTTGTTTGTTTTACATTTATTTAGTTATTTATTCATTTATTTTCCTTACCTGATCCAGAATTTTTAGAGTTTCTCTTATTAGCTTCATTCATCAAAATTGCAGTTTAAGGTACTGTAAAAAAAGAGCATTGCACACAAAAGAACATGTTTTGACAAACTGACAAGTTTTATTTTAATTAAGTTATCATTGGCTTAATTGCAGTACCTATATCTGTGCAATTAGCGTTGCAATTCTCCTTGAATTGTATTCTCTTTATGCTGCATAGTTTTTGATTTTCTAAAGCAGGTGCATGCAATCTCCCTTCCATTCACCCTCGTCTTTAGTCCAGTTATTTTTGGGTTTCTCATATGTTGCACATTCATCTCCCTCATCAGTATTCCTGTAAACTGGATTTATTCTCCATAATACCATACATACCCATAACATGATGTTCTCTAACAATATAATAACAGCTATGAATGAAAAATTGTGCTGTGATGTGATTTATATAGATTTAACTTCAGCATTTGACAGGGTCATACATAAAACACTGATCAATAAATTAGTACAACTAGGTATTGATGTACTGTTGATAAGATGAATAGCTGCATGGCTTACAAATAGGACATGGCAAATATCACACACCAACTGGACAGGTAAAATCCTTGGTTACAGTCAAGGTGTCCCACAGGGCTCTGTCCTAGGCCCTTACTTGTTTACATTGTATCTTTCAGACCTTACTTTTTCATCTGAGGTGTTTTACAGCCTATATGCTGATGACCTGAAATTGGGTAAATTGATTACAAGTGTTACAGATAAGGCATGTCTGCAAAATAATTTGACTAAATTGACCATTTGGGCACAGGATAATAATAGGTTGATAAATACATCAAAAACTAAGCATATGAGATTTGGAAGACATAAACTTAAAAGTGAATATTTAATACAGCACACAGTGATTGAAACTGTAGACTCATTTAAGGACCTGGGTATATGGGTGGATTCAGCTATGAGTTTTTCTAATCATATCAACCAATTGGCTAATGCTAGTTATAGAACTATAGGTTGTATAAAAAGATTTATAAAGTCTAGGAAATCAAACATAATGAAGTCATTGTTTGTTAGTTACATTAGACCTAAACTTGAGTATGGAATAATAATATGGAAACCCTATAGGAAATCAAGCATGAATAAACTGGAAAGAGTACAATGGAAATATACTAAGGGCATCCATGGATGTGAAAATCTAAGTTATTATGAAAGACTAAAATATCTGAACTTGTACAGTGTCTCTTACAGATATTTAAGAGGAGATCTTATTCAGGTATATA
Organism: Protopterus annectens; assembly: GCF_019279795.1. Taxonomy (NCBI): domain Eukaryota; kingdom Metazoa; phylum Chordata; order Ceratodontiformes; family Protopteridae; genus Protopterus; species Protopterus annectens. Next base: position 1,035,033,911 of record NC_056730.1, read on the forward strand.
GGGCATTTAGGGACAACTACCTCTGGGAATGTTTGGGGTTATCAAAAAGTACTAGAGAATCATCAGATAACTTTGGTAGAATATTCTATAGGAAAGAGAAGTGTACTAATTGGTTCTCTGACAGAGTAGCTGATGCTTGTAACAGACTACCAAATTACATTAAAGCAAGTACTAGTTTAGATATTTTTAAGAACAGCCTGGACATTTATTATGGGAACAAGTGTTTTGGTATATTGGCAAGCTAGAAGGGCATTAATGCCCGTGCTTGAAACATTTGTATGTATGTACGTATGTATGTATGTATGTATGTATGCATGTATACACCTACTTTATTATTCAGTTTGCCATTCTTGCTCAATTGTACACTTTTACACTTTTACCCCAGTTTAGCAAGGGACATAAATTCTCTCTTGCTCCTTCTGTATATAAATTCTGCACTCTCCTTCTAGTTTCCTTGGTGCATCCATGCCCCAACCTTAATATAACTATATTTTCCTTGATATGACCAGTCCATCTATCACTTCTTCCCCCAATATCCTCACTCAAGGCCTACACCAGATTCCCCATCTCCCTTCTTTGCACATGAACACCATCCCTCGTTTTTGATTTTCCCCTCCTACTCTTTCTCTGTTCAGGTATCACCAACTTTTCCATCCACTTCCCTGAACTATATGTTTTCTTATCCTTCCTCATTGTTTTTATCTTTCACCTTATCCATGTATCTCAATGTTTGTACTATTACAAAATCTTTCCATCCTTGAGATTTGGTTAGATATGCTAATCTGATATAATGTATAATTTTAATTGGTATGACACACAGCCATCATGCTAGTCATTGCTGTTCTGTCTGTTAGGTTAGCTAGCCCCCTACTCTACCTATCCAGCATCTATATCTTCCTAACTCTACTTCAGTGCACCCTTCCCTTATTTCCTTTAATATTAGAAAAACTTTCAGTGTAAGATAATTTGCCTCTTTCTATACTTTTGGGAGGACCATCCTTTCCATCAACCCTACTTCTTGTCATAGCTATAAATTAACTTTTTTGATCTTCAACCCTGACACATTCTGAAATCCTTTGCATATATCTTGTGTTAGAGACAGCTGGACCTCCACTTTAATAAGAAATAGTGTCCATTCATCTACAGAAAAATGGAGCCTAAATCAGCTGTGCCACTCCCTCTGCCTTTGCCACATCATTAATATTCTCATAGCCAGCATACCAACAGAAAGTACTAGTGACAAAGGACTGACCTTACTCATATAAATCGTATTCTTCAGACCTCCTTTCAGTACTGCACTAAACCTTCTTCATGTGCACAACTCAGTGACCCTTTTCCAAAAGCTACTCTGTAAATGTCCAGAAATTACCAAGGCAAATTTTAGATTTAACTAAACTTGGAGAGTGGAGGAGTAATGCTTAAGGAATTTTGAAAGAAAACAGTGTTTTTGTTTCAGAAATGTTTTGTAACATTACAATGATCATAATGGGAGCAAACTACATTTTGTGGGAGTATGGTTTAAGTGCCTTTTCACATGCATAATACATGTATAATTTACACTGTATAAAAACACCTTATCAACAATACTAACGCCATAATTTCTAAAACTCACCTTGTCTCCACAATGCTCTATACATGCATAATATTCATCAACCTCAACAAATCAGATGTAGCCAAACTAAATACCTGTTATAACAAAATGGCAACATTTGCAACTGACTCAGCTTATCAGTCTCATCACTGCCAAGCCCTTAAACAACAATCTTGGTTGGAACTACCAAATCTGCTCACCCTTAACCAGCTTACAACTGCCCATCAGATACTTCACCATCCAGAAAAAAACACCAGCCTTACAAGACATATTAAGCCACTATTCGAGCAATCATTTACTAAGATCCAGCAACAAATGATGAATTAACAATACCAGAAGTAAGAACACTGCTGGGGAGTCCCTGTATTCCTATTGTATCGCAAAAACTTGGAACACTATGCCTTTTAAAATTAGGTTCACAGTCAACAAAATTACCTTTAAAAACCTCATATCACATCTAGGAAATGCACAAATTTGTACATACTCTGACCCAGGCTAAAGAACCTAACACAATATTCCACTACACTGAGTGTCATGTTGCTTCTACAACTACTTTTCAAGTTATGAGACATAACTGTAACCTAACCCACTCTACTCCTATCAACATCTAACCCCATTCCAATAAACTGGTGTTATTATTGTTGTTACTACCACAATAACCTCACGGCTCTTCTTTCCTTCGTCTTTTCAGGAAATGCTACTCCTATTAAATGTATATGAAAATTTCTTATGCACTGGATTAAGTTGAGCTATCACATGCAAATGACACTTTTTTTGGTGTTTGTATTAATTCTGATCTCTTATGTATCTGAACTTCCCTAGAGTATCTCCATGGGAGCCTTTACTGTCCTATGTATAAACTCAATGATTTTGTACTGTCCTAAGTGTACTTTGTCTAGATCATTTGTATGTTTACTGATTTCATTTACTATTAGTAGCCATAGTGGATTGTCTTAAGTCAGCTTGTCTAGCACATTGTCATTGTTATTGTTATGGCCATTGTTATGTATTTTGATTTATACACTGTTATTATTCATGCTGGAGTTTTTTCTCCCTGGCCTACATTGAAAGTGAACAGAGTGTCCAGTCAGACTCTCCCTGTAAACAAATTAAAGTAAAATAAATGCAATTGTGCATACAGCATATACTAATGAATGCATTAGTATGTCTCTACATGCACATAGTCCAAAATGCAGCTTTCCCTTTTCACTTTCACTATCTGTCTCTCTTTTAGACAGAAGCCAATCCATTTTGTCTGCCATATTTCACACTTCATAAAATAAACTTTATGTCCCCCTTTATTTCCCTTCCTCGCCCTTTGGGAGGAGAGCTTCTTAACCACCCCCAGTGACTCTGAATCAATAAAAATGCCCAAACATTTCTCTTTTCCTCTAAATTTAGCTTTAACAAAACACATCCCCCTTCTAACATTTAATTGTCTCTTTCTTCTTTTTCATTACCATTTTTACATGCAGGTACTGCCACCACTGCTTTCACATCCCCTTCCTCAGTTCATCCCATACACAATCATAAATGTTTCTTTGCATCTTCTTAAACTGAATCCTTTGACTCATTATCAGATTATTTAACCCCTCATATTCCAAAAGTCCATTTTCACCCCCTCTCCCTCTTTACCTGACTGCCTTCCCCACCCACAACATATTCCCTTTCCAAAATGCCACATCAGCTTTCTAATTTGTCCCGGAGGGCACTTGGAGCCACAAATAGTCCCGGTACCCATCCTTTGCCCTGCAGATTGCTTACAGTGCCATTAGAACTGATTGAAGTCAATGACAGCCAGTGTACTTTCCCCACTGGGACTCTGCTATCCTCCCATGTAGCAGTTCCAAGCTTATGCTGCTACTAGAGACACTTACCCTACAAATAATGCCCATCATCTATTCACATTATAAATTCTGCAGTACTCTGGCCCACTACCCTCTTATCCCGTTATCCTCATTTTTCTTCCACAGACCTCCCTCTATTTTATATAACACCTCAGACTCTTACTTTTGCCCTCCCCAGCTGCATGACAATTCCACTCCTTCAGAATTCCCCATATTTTTATGGCATCACCTAAAATCATTTACTACATCATAACCCATTGCTTCAACTAACATATTACAAAGCTTATTTAATCATGTCACTCCTTTACAAAAAGAACATAATTCCCCTCCCCAGGAAATAATAGTCAATAAGATCATTCCTTCCCACTTCTTCACTTAGTTTAATGGCAAAATATTGAAAGCACTTTACTGTTCTAACACAGGAGTTCCCTAACTAGACAATTCACAAATATTTGCTCACTGACAGTTATTTGCAGTATCCCATAAGCAACAAATAACTAGTACCTCTGCCTAACAATTATTAAAGCCCTCTATAGTACAACTGAATAGTTCCTCAATGATGTGGGGCAATTGCCTAAATGACCTAAATATCGACTACAGAAATACGTAATGTTTGAAATATTGACAGTCAAAGATATATGAACACAAAATATTGACAGTTAAAAATACCTAATCACAAAATATTAACAAAATCTAGCCACATTCCAACTCAATATTTTTGCAGGGGGAATGCCGCTCTGCAGCCCACACCCACTGCTAATTATATATACCAAATCTGAGACTGCACAATAATGGGGAAAGTATATATACCCATCCCTCATGTAACTTCAATTTTGTCAATACGTGGTGTGTTTTTAGATCAAAAGAGAAAATGCTTCTACTTCAGATGGTTTCTGGCTCCAAAGAAAGAGCTTTCATGCAGACCAGTTCTAGATTGTTCCTTTCTCAACCTGTTTGAGAGAAAATAATAAAATTCAAAATGTTGACCCTTTAGAGTCTGTTAAATCTCATCTCACTTTTGAGTTTTGTGGTAGCATTAGATCCAAAGGATGTTTATCATTACATACTCATAGCCACAGGCTTCAGGAAATTTCCTAGATTCTGAGTCTGGGTCGCATTATCGGTTCTCTGCATTACCTTTTGTGTTATGTACAGCTCCAATGTTATTAAAAAGTTTCTAGTTCCAGTGATAGCACAGTGTAGATTGCAAGGAATTCACATATTTCCTTATATAGATGACGTAATCATCTTGTGAGAGTCCTTTCCAAGATGTCAAGAGTAATTAAAATAGGTCACTTCTCACCTTAACAAATTTGAGGTTCCAGGTAAGTGTTCAAAAATCCCCCTTATATCCATCACACAGGATTGTATTTCTGGGCTGCCTTCTAGACACTTCTCAGCAAAAGACTTTTCTTACTCGGGAAAAGGTGTTTTTTATCTGAAAGTTTTCCTGAACTTCTCCAATCCCTTTCAGACTTCAGCTAGAGAATATATCAGGATCATAGCTTTTATTGCTTCTGTTATTAGCATAATTCATCTAGCCAGGTTACACATGAGAAAAATTAAGCTTTAAAAAAAAAAAAAACACATTGACCCAACATTATCATTCTCTGAAATTTAGATTTCACTTCTGAGCTTTGTCAAAAAAGAACAGCACTGGTAGAGACAGCAAATTACTAAAAATCCAGGCTTCCCCTTTTTTCCTCCAGATCAAAGTCAGTCTTTCAATACAGACAACAGATTGTGCTTGGGGAGCAGTTTCATATTGGATAAAGTTATGTGGCCTGTTGAACTCTTCAAATAGAACAAAGCACATAAATGTCAATGTTGTTGGCTATGATCCATTCATACATTTTGCTATCATCTGTGGTCCCCAAGACCTCTACAGGTGATTACAGACAACAGCACAGTGAAGTGGTAGATACAAAAACAGATGGTCACCATGTGCCTTTGCACATGTCCACCCTTTCCATTGATTTCCATGATAATTCTAAAGATTCAGAAGGATTCTCCAAAAATCATTATAGGGACTTCTAGGTAATGCTGGTTCACCCACCTTATGGAAATAACTGCGGCAAATTACCACAAGCTTCATCACAGACTGGATCTACTGGCGCAAGAAAAGGGGAGTTTGACATACCCCAGTCTTAACTTCAGCTAAATGCCTGGATGATTCAGTTTTGATGCCTTTTACGAACCTCCTCCATGAGGACATTCATCAGGTACTAAAGGAGGCAGGAAAGCCTGCTACTAGGAAATCCTGTATTGGAAGTTGGAAAAGATTTTTTATTGGTGGTTAGCCAATAATGAGGAACCTAAATGAGAATATTTACTAGTAGTTCTAAAATATTTGAGTGTGTTACTATCTGTTAGCCTTTCTTATTACTTCTGAAAAAGGGAAATGTAAAATATGGGTTGTCTTTGGTACCACCAGTATATTGGTCATGTATTCTGGTTCCTGTGTATTAAACAGCTTTAAAATCATGTGTGATGAGTAGCACAATTTTGAAAATTATGTGAGGGGAATAAGTCAAGCCTGAAAATAGCTATGCACCTCCAAAATTATGAACACCATGAAACAGATAAACCAGGTCTGAAAATGGATCTAGGACTATTGAATGAAAGTTCAATAGTCCAAATCCACAATCACCGAACACACTTTAACGAAAGCACTTTCACCAAAAAAGCGCTTTCGTTAAAGTGTGTTAGAAAAACAAAAAACCCTATAAATCTACTTTTATGCAGGGGGGGCAAGACCTGTGCACCCTCCACACCCCCTCACTTTAATATTCTCACTCCGAGATTGGACTACAGTGAGGAAAAGGGAATATTCCCTTAACCGCACCGTAGTATGATCTCCACAACAGACATACTTATGCGAAAGTGCTTCTTTGGTGAAAAGCACTTTCACATAAGTATGCCCGGCTGATAGTGATTCAGTGATGTCATTCGGGGATCAGTACAGATCCCCTGAAAATATGTGCATTCCTCCAAAATAGGCATAGTTAACACATCTGGGAATTGGTATGTTTGTGAGTACAGGGCAGCTGAAAATAAATTAATAGGTATATTATTTCAAATTGTGCCTTTGGAGTATGTTTTATTTCATTGTTTATCTGTCACGATTACCTATGGAGAATTCTGTCTATTTTAGTTTGATATTTTATAATTGAATGATCTAGTTCACCTACACATACTATATAATGAAATGCATTCCTGTGAATTAAAGTATGGAAATATTTTGAGAATGTGCCATGATGGTACCTAAACCAAAGTTATTCATTTTAAAGCTTTATTATTTAAATCATTCTGTTTTTAATATACATATGAATTCAATCTTGATAAAAAAGCTTTGAAACTTCCCAAAACAAAATTGGAAAATGTTTTCATTTATTGAATGAAACAGCATTGCAAGTAAATCAGAAATGCAGCAGTTGATGGTACTGCATTTATAGTCAACTGTTCAGAACATGCAAATTGTGAGATGTGCCATATTTAAAATGTGTTAGCAGATATCACTAATTAAGCAAGGAAGGGAAAACAAAGGAAATGGTTTGTGGCCATAACAACTGTCAGGGGAAGCAACAGTGAAATCTTTGTATGAAGGCTTAAACAATTTAGACTGTTAAGGGATTCTGTTAATTTGGTAAAATCATATTTGGTTGAATCATAAAATAGTAAAAACAACTGTACCTAGATAAATATTCATTTGGTTGACCTCACTATTAATATAATGTGCAGCTATTTCCTATGAGATAAAGGGATAAATTCTTAATTATGCCATAGACAGCCCAAGACAGATTAAAGGTTTTCCTGCTTAAAAGACCTATTAGGTAAGAATGAACATACTCATCCCAAAGGCAGGGGTGTGGTTAGGACCATCCATTTCCCACATTCTCTTAAATGCAGGGATAGTACTGCAGGATGCACTCTTAGGAACCGGCTTTGGGCAACCAGTCCACTTCACTGTTGATATGCTAGCAAGTGCATAGAAGCATAGCATACACACACACATCTGGTGGTCACTGTGGTCCCCATCATGATGCAGGTCATCCATCCCCCACCCAGGCTTAACATGATATATGCCCTCATTGCCATGATGTTAGTGAGGTCACAAGCTACTATTAGGATGTTTGTTTGATGGCTTCCCCTGGACAGCTCTCACCCTCAAAGGAAAATACTCAGGATACTGGAACAAATGCACACTACTGATAAAAAAATGCTTGATAGTCAGTGAGAAAAAAAGTACAATGGGAAAAACCCAAAACAATAAATCACATTTCATAGAATGATGGTTAGTTACAGCATAGTGCTCCGGTAATCAAGTAGAAATATGAGAAAATGTATCTCATTATAGCTAAGTGATGCCTCTAGGTGTTTCTGCAGTAACATTGTACTGATACCTCTAGGAGTCAATTTTTTTTTGTTCATATTTGCTTTAATAATTCCAAAACTATGATGCATGCAAAGCATTACAGGATTTTATCTTAAAACTTGCACAACTGCAAACACAGCTGTAGTGACATTTGACTGCTGTCAAGTGCAGGTATAGGGATGTTAATTGCTATTATAATATTTATTCATATTATCATAAATTTCATGTTTTCTAAGTATGTCAGCAACCAAAAAGCACAAACAGAGCTGCTTAGCCTCGTATGAAAGTTCTCAGATAGATGAACAAAAAAGGTGCTGACAGTGTGTGTGTGTGTGTGTGTGTGTGTGTGTGTGTGTGTGTGTGTGTGTGTGTGTGTGTGTGTGTATAACTTCAGTGGTTGCTGAGATATTGTACGCTGTTTACAAAATATTACAAACTTAATAGTTACGCTCTGGGATTCAGTGAACTCTATGTAGATTTCACGTGAAACCTACATGGAGTTTACATGTATGTGCAGTGATAAGCAGTGAGCAACAGTGCTAATTACATATTCATGACCTGCACCACGTTTAAACATAAACAAGCGAAGTTTCATGGCTGGCAACAGTGTTGCTGGGCAGGAAACCATGTAAAGCAACATGGATAGCAATCATGTTTACATCAGAGCACGGTCGGTTACCATGTTTGCATGGAATGCCACAATGATCAGAAGGGCTTAACATATAAGTTTCCAAAGTTCTCAGTCTCTTAGTCCAAGAAATCTGTACAAAGCCCAACATAATGAAATCTTGATGGGACTGCTGCTTATCCGCAAGTCAAGCTCCACTTGAGTAACCTGCATATGTGACCTCAACCTGGTCTGTGACATCAATAGGACTTGGTGGGATAGATTTGTATCCCAGAGACTCCCCCATTTGTGAAATAGACTCCCTCTCTATGTAAAGCAGAGTACCTCACTATCCTTTTTTAAAAGCAACCTGGATAACTGGATGGGAAACAGAAAATGCACCCCAGGGATTCCACCCGTGTCCCTCTGGACAGGGGCTTTGAGTGCTGACTTGTCTAAACATGGACTAAGCTCTTGGCTAGGCTTATAACTGCCTCACAGCCAATAGCCTAGTAACTTCCTATGATCCTATGACAAAGAATCAGAAATAGGAACTGATTCTACATATTTGCATGTTTAAACTTAGAAATGTGCTAGAATAACAAGGTTTGTGTTAAGATAGATTTTTGGAAGGATTTGAAGTGTGAAACTCAAATGTATGTAATTATTTAGTGGCATCAGTCCTGAGATCATCCCAGTGATTTGACAGAAAACCGCAAATTTTATAAGAAACAGACCAAAAAATCTGGACAGCTGAGAGGTATGATATATATATATATATATATATATATATATATATATATACATATATATATATATATATATATATATACATATATATATATATATATATATATATATATATATACATATATATATAAATAAAATGCAAACACAGTACAGGATAGTCTATAAAGTGTAGAGTATTGTGAAATCCCATTCCTGGCATTCTGTACTGATATAGTGTAAATGACCTGTAAAGGTACATGGATTGCCATATAAAATTAACACTCAGCGGAAGTATGTGCATTAAATAGGAGCACCCAGATGAATTGTAGGAATGAACACAGGGAAAGAGGACAGGTGAAACAACCTAATGTACAGCAGATGAGGGCATGTCAATGGAAGACAGTTGTAGCAGCAATACCAATCACATATCAATATGTTACAGCAGGGACTGCACATTGAAAATGTGTATTATGTGATTGTCAAGCAAGGTGACACAACAATGAGGAAGATGTCTGTGTGAGATAAGCATACTTACATGAACAATGCAGAGGACATCTATCAGGAATGTTATATATAGTTAGGGCAGGGTGCATTTTGTAAAGATGTGCACACTGATTTAACTGAATATAAGTATACTCTCAGCAGAGGTCTCCAGCAAGGTAAAGGCTCATGGACAACATTAAAAGAAGCACACACAATCATGGACAATATCAGAATAATAGCACCATTAACTCCACATCTCTGACATATGTGATTTACAGAGATCAGAGATGGTTCTGCATAAACACACTTGTACAACAATTCTGACATGCCTGCACTCTATGAGGGTAATCACACACAGTGTCCTGACAATGTAACATCTGCTGGAGTTGTTAAGGGTTACACTGCTATACCTGTATATGATATTATGATCATTACAGGCTAGCTAACTGGTGTGCATGGCATATATATATATATATATATATATATATATATATATATATATATATATATATATATATATACATCTTCTCTTCCGGCTTAGGGGTCCCATTAGGGGTCGCCACAGTGGATCATCTGTTTCGATTTTTTCCTGTCCTATGCATCTTGCTCTGTCACACCAACCACCCGCATGTTCTCTCTCACCACATCCATAAACCTATAAACCTTATCTTAGGTCTTCCTCTTTTCCTCTTACCTGACAGCTCCATCCTTAGCATCGTTTCCCAAATATATCCAGCATCCCTCTTCAGCACATGTCCAAACCAACGCAATCTTGTCTCTCTGACTTTGTCTCCAAACCATCCAACCTGAGTTGACCCTCTAATATACTTATTCCTAATCCTGTCCATCCTTGTCACACCCAGTGCAAATCTTAATGTCTTTAACTCTGCCACTTTCAGCTCTGACTCCTGCCTTTTTGTCAATGCCACCGTATCCAACCCATACAACATAGCTGGTCTCACTACCCTCTTGTAGACCATCCCTTTCACTCTTACTGGTACCCATCTGTCACAAATCACTCCTGACACTCTTCTCCACCCATTCCACACTGCATGTACTCTCTTCTTCACCTCTCTTCAACACTCACCATTACTCTGAACTGTTGATCCCAAGTACTTAAATTCATCCACCTTCATCAACTCTATTCCCTGCATTCTCACCATTCCTCTATCCTCCCGCTCATTCACGCACATATATTCTGTCTTCGTCCATCTGACTTTCATTCCTCTCCTCTCTAGAGCATATCTCCACCTCTCCAGGGTCTCCTCAACCTGGCCCCTACTCTCACTACAGATCACAATGTCAACTGCAAACATCATAGTCCATGGAGTCTCCTGTCTGATCTCGTCTGTCAACCTGTCCATCACCATTGCAAATAAGAAAGGGCTCAGAGATGATCCTTGATGTAATCCCACCTCCACCTTAAACGCATCTGTCACTCCCACTGCAGACTTCACCACTGTCATACTACCCTTGTACATATCCTTTATCACACTTACATACTTCTCTGCCACTCCTAACTTCCTCATACAATACCACAACTCCTCTCTAGGCACCCTATCATATGCTTTCTCCAAGTCCACAAAGACACAGTGCAACTCCTTCTGACCTTCTCTATATTTCTCCATTAACACTCTCAGAGCAAACATCTTTCCCAGCATGAAACCATACTGCTGATCATTAATCATCACCTTCCTTCTTAACCTAACTTCCACTACTCTTTCCCATAATTTCAAGCTATGACTGATCAGTTTTATCCTTCTGTAGTTTTTTAGCTCTGCATATCACCCTTATTCTTACAAATCGGTACCAAAACACTTTTTCTCCACTCCTCAGGCATCCTCTGACTTTCCAAGATTTCTTTAAACAATCTGGTTAAAAACCCTACTGCCATTTCTCCTAAGCACCCCCATGCTTCCACTGGTATGTCAACTGGACCAACAGCCTTTCCATTCTTCATCCACTTCATAGCTGTCCTTACTTCCTCGTTGGTAATCTGTTTCACTTTCTGATTCACTATCCCCACACCATCCAACCTTCTCTCCCTCTCATTCTCTTCATTCATCAGCCCCTCAAAGCACTCTTTCCATCTGCTCAACACACTCTCCTCGTTTGTGAGTACGTTTCCCTCACTATCCTTTATCACCCTTACCTGCTGCACATCTTTCCCAGCTTGGTCCTCCGTCTAGCCAATCACTACAGGTCCTTTTCTCCCTCTTTAGTGTCCAACCTTTCATACAACTCTCCATATGCCTTATCCTTAGCCTTCGTCACCTCTATCTTTGCCATGCTCTTCATCTCCTTATACTCCTGTCTACTTTCTTCATCTCTCTGACAATCCCACTTCTTCACCAGCCTCTTCCTCTGTATATTCTCCTGTACTTCCTCATTCCACCACCAGGTCTCCTTGTCCTCCTTCCTCTGTCCAGATGTCACACCAAGCACCTTTCTATCTGCCTCCCTTAACATCTCTACTGTAGTTACCCAGCCATTCGGTAATTCTTCACTGCCCCACACTGCCTGTTTTAACTCTTCCCTGAACTCCACCTTACAATCACCCTTTTTCAATTTCCACCATTTGATCCTTGGTGCTGCTCTCACACTTCTCCTCCTCTTCTTGATCACCAAAGTCATCCTACAGACCACCATCCTATGCTGCCTAACTACACTTTCCCCTATCACCACTTTACAGTCTCCAATCTCCTTCAGACTGGCCCTCCGGCATAGGATATAATCCACCTGTGTGCATCTTCCTCCACTCTTGTATGTCACCATATGCTCCTCCCTCTTTTTAAAATATGTATTCACCACAGCCATGTCCATCCTTTTTGCAAAATCCACTACCATCTGACCTTCTGCATGCCTATCCTTAACACCATACCTGCCCATCACTTCCTCATCCCCTCTGTTCCCTTCACCAACATGCCCATTGAAGTCCATTCCAATCACCAGTCTCTCACCCTTGGGTACACTCACAACCACTTCATCCATCTCACTCCAAAATTTTTCTTTCTCATCCATCACACACCCAACTTGCGGAGCATATGTACTAACAACATTCATCATTACACCATCAATTTCCAGCTTCATAGACATCACTCTATCCGACACTCTTTTCACCTCCAAAACACTCGTGGCATACTGTTCCTTCAGAATAACCCATACCCCATTTCTCCTCCCATTCACACCATGATAGAACAATTTGAGCCCTCCTCCTATACATCTGGCTTTACTCCCCTTCCATCTGGTCTCTTGTACACACAATATATCAACCTTCCTTTTCTCCATCATATCAGCTAGCTCTCTCCCTATACCAGTCATACTGCCAACATTCAAAGTTCCTACCCTCACTGCTACACTCCTAACCATCCTCCTCTCTTTCTGCATATATGGCACAAGCCACACTGTCACAAATGTTACCCATGCCATTAATGTTGTCAAACAGCTATGTATGTACTGTGTGCATCACCAAAATAGGTATCACATATGCATCTGGTGTAACAAGTTGATGGGGTTTCAACACCATCAGACAGTAATGTTTATGCTACAAAAAGAATACCTAGGTATGGCCAATAAGATGTGTGACAGCTCACTGTGGCAAAGATGGTACACTTCAGTTACACATCACTGGAAGATGTGTAGTGAGGTACAGGAAGAAGGGTGCATTGTACTCAATCATTGGTGTGATGAAGGCTGTGAACTATGGAGGTATTATGGCCTGTGATGTTGATGTCCTTCACATACTCAGTACTTGTGTTACAAACAAGGGAGTAGTTAGCACTGTAGCCACATGCTGGTGGATGTTCTGTTCCACATACCATCTACCTCAGGCCACAGGTCACATACCTATTGGTCTGATTATATGGTGTGATGCCTACATTATACTTGAGTTGTGTGTTTGTTTTCCTGATGTAACAAATCCCCCATCTTTTTGTGTCATTACCAGTGTTGTCATGGCTGTGGCAGCAATCTTTCATGTGTGTTGATACTGTCTGTATTATACTAATATCACAGATGAAGTCAATGATTGCCCACAATCTGTAGTCCTTTAGACAGTTGTTTGGATACAGGATGTGTATGTCATTTGTGATGTCTGTGACTTAAATAATGGACAGGAAAGGGCCTAGCAGACAGTCCTGATGTACGGACCTGATCACTGGACCTCAGATATAGTTCACTTTATACATTTCAACAAATTTAATAGAATCATAGGATCATAGGCGATTACTAGGCTATTAACCTAGAGGTCATTTTAAGCCTAACCATTTCATTCCAGTGTAATATCACAGATACTCTAGTGAATACCCACAACTGTATTTATTAATGACTGCTCATGTCCAGGAGGGTTGTGTGTGCTATCTCCAGTAAGAACTTATGGTGCCCCATCCACTCATGCAGGTTCCTTTTGAACAGTGTCATAGAGGTACTCTGCTTCACATGAATTGGCAGCCTATTCCAAAGATGCAGAAGTCTTTAGGAGACAAATCTATCCCTCCAGTACATCCTATTTAAGTCAGAGGCCATATTTAGGTCCCTGGAACAAGTAGCTCTAGACCCATTTGATTTATGGAGGTGCAGCAAATTTATTAGGTCTGGGTCAGAGATTGCTCTGTAAGCCAGGAATAAGTCTCCCCTAAGAAGTCTATACGATACTGAATAAAGTGACAGGAACTTTAGTCAGTCTGTGTAAGGCACATGCTGGAGTCCCTTGATCTTCTTAGTTAGAAACCTCTGAGGATTCTCCAATTGCTGCAGGTGCCTTGTATGGTATACACGGAAAGGGGCATTATCCCCAAATATGGGCCTGATTAGTGATGAGTATAGAGGGGTTATAACCTCCTTTGCTTTAGAGGCAATGCCTTTGCTAATCAAATGTACTATGTAGAAAGCTTTCTTTACTACAGTAGATACATAAGGTTGCAGTCTACTTTGATCCCAGATCTCTTACCACTTCATAGTTACAGAGGGTACTCTTGTAAATTTGATAGTGTGAAGGGACATTGTTTTTACCAAAGAGAATGATGATGCATTTCTTTGCATTGAGTTTGAGGCCGTGACTAAGATACCAGTCGCTGGATTGCATAAGACTCTCCTGACGTATACTGACATAATTTGGGGATTCAATAATTGCACCTAGTTTACAATCGTCTACAAACTTGGTCAGCCACAGCCCCTTAGTTTTGGCCTGAACTTATAAGAAATATATACCAAACAGCAGGGGGCCCACTACTGACCCTTGTGGCACCCTGCTGGTCACAAGTCTGCTGGTTGATGTGGACTCACCTACTTTGATAGTGTGCGACCAGTTTATAAGCCAGCTGGCAGCCCATCTTGGTGGTCTCCCCATTTTGTGATACAGGTGTTTACAGCCACATCAGACAATGATGAGTGAATACCTCAGTGTGGATTTGTGCAAATGCTGTCGAGTTCAAAAGGATGATAGTGTTGTCATCATGCATGCCCTTGATAACCTCCTTGAGGGCATCTAACAGATATAATAGACATGATGCAGAATTAACAACTCACACACGTCTGTTGCACACAGCCAGGATATTACTAGTGTCCTTTTAGTAAAAGGTCCATGATGACATTTTGGTTTGCTTCATAAATGAGGAGAGTCAGGATGTGTCTATAGATGCATACATCAGGTTTTCTCCCCCCCCCAACTCACAGGGATGCATGATGCTGTACACCCTTCTACAGGAACACAGTCTGGGTGGAGGGTGCGTTGAGGTGTGTATTCAACCATGTCAGGAAGGTATATGTGCAGAGTCACGTGATAGGTGATCTGTGATGTTGTCACAGCCCATTGTTTCTGTGTGATAGGCCTGGATGAAGGTAACAGAGTGCATACTAGCTATCCTGATCTGTCCTAGGGTTTGGACACAATCCCCTACACAGGTATCATTGAGAAATTCTCTCAGCTGGACATTAACCCTTCCGTCCCTATATAGATAACCAATTGGCTCACTGACAGAACACATACTGTGAAAGTTGATATGAATCAGCCTGTAAAAGCAGAGTTGTCACCACTGGCATACCCCAGGGACCTGTACTTGGCCCTTTACTATTTGGAATCTATTTCTCAACAGTTCAGGCTAAAGTATACGGCCTTTGTCTTACTGCATTTTCCAATTCTTGCACACTGGGTGCAATCACTGAGTCCACCTACGATGATAACATACTACAGGAGGAGCTAACACAGACAAATGATTGGTGAAAAAGCCATACAGACTATAAATAAATGCAAAAATGTGTCTTTATTTTGTCATTCTGCAAAGAGGAATTCCCTGCTTATTACAGCATTGACAACAGTCCCACTATGCTGAAACACAGTGATGCAAGCACTGAGAACACACACAGATAGCAATCTGAACTTTGACAACCAAGTGTCCACACTGGTATTGAATGCCAATGCTAATACCGATGCTGTGCACATCATAAGTCATGCCACTGTATTCAGATCTATGGATTATATTACAGCACTGTACTCAAACCTCATCAGAACACTAACAGAGTATAATACTTTGCTTTACATGTATCTCAACAGACACATGCAGCACCTGGAGACACCAAAGGGGTTTCTCACCAAGAAAACACAGGGCCTATAAAACATGCCATGATGTATGCAGATACACACAGGGCCTACAAACCATGCTATGACATATGTGGAAACAATGAAATCCATATCACTGTAATCTGGATCGTTTAGGATGAAGTGACATCTGCCTGGCCTCCAGGCCAGTCTCTGACCCTGCTCTGGTGGGAATAGTGCATATCCACAAATCAGATATAGCTGATGACATCAACAGTGTCTGGTGAGGAGAATATGATAATAGCAGTGTCCTACATGCTGTCATAAAAGGCTCTCTGTCATGTCAAGCAAGTGCACAAACACACAGACACACACCACATTTGACTGCAATGAGAACAGAACCCCTACATATCTAAATACATGGACTTCAGAAATCTGTGCCACAGCTCAAGTCTGACTTGGAGTGTCTTAGACAACACTTTATAGCTGATGACATCAGCAGTATCTGGTGTGGAGAATGTGGTAATAACAGTGTCCCACATGGTGGTGTAAAAGTCTCTAATGTCAAGCAAGTCCACGCACAACACACACATAGACACACACACACACACACACACACACACACACACACACACACACACACACACACACAAACACACACACACACACACACTTGACTGCAGTGAGAACAGGTCCCCTACCTATCTAGGGAGGTTTGGGTTAATGGTTAGGGTGCTTATGTCAGAAACACAAGGCACAGGGTTTGATTCAGAACATGCAAGAGAGACAGATATGTGTCCCAAAGACTGCCGCTTCTCTGGAATAGACCTCCTATTCATGTAAAACAGAGCTCCTCACTGATCCTATTTAAATACAACCTAGATAATTTGATGGGAGACCACAAATTTACCCTTAGTGTGGCACCCATGTCCCTCACAGACACGGGTAGTCAGTGTTGATCACAGACCCACTTTGTTCATAAATTAATTCTGCAAACTACCCAAAAAGAACAAAAGGGGATACTTGGGATTAACTTGGATAGGCTTGTAAAGGATCTAGGGCCACTAGCCTAGTAACCGCCTATGACCCTATGAACAAGGCTTCAGGACATCTTATACTGGATGACATCAGCAGTGCATGCTGGAAGGAAGATATTGGGAGGCCTGGATGAAATGGATATGCAGGCATATGCAAGTGTCAACATGCAGTCAGTTCAGGGGATTGGAGTGGGACTGTAGGATATGCATTTATGCTCTTCTAGCTACACACACATACACACACACACACACACACACACACACACACACACACACACACACACACACACACACACACACACACACACACACACAGTTGACTGCAGTGAGAACAGAACACCTACCTATCTAAGTATACAGGCTACAGAGCACAGTAATGTATGCAAGCACCATGGCACAAGTCTAACTTTTGCAAGGCTGTTCTGTTTATGTCACAGGCTAGGTTGAGATCCCTGTAGCAAGTTATTCTTGTCCCATTTGGTTTGCTAATGTCCAGTATTTCCAGTAGGGCAAGGTCTGAGACTGCTCTGTAGGCCAGGCATAAGTTGCCTTTCAGCACTCTGTTTGTCACTGTGTACACTGACATATCTTTCAGTCTTTCCATGTATGTCATGTTTTGGAAGCCCCTGGATTCTCCTGGTCAGAAACTCTGTGTCTTCTCCAGTTGCTGCAGGTGTCTGGTGGATACATACAAAAGGGAGCATTGTACTCAATTAGTGGTCTAATAAGGGTCAAGTGCAGTGGGGATATGACCTCCCTGATCTTGGATGTAATGCCTTTATTTATGAGGTGCACAATATTGAATGTGTGTCTTACCACTATGAACACATAGTGATTGAAGTTTAGATTGCTATCAGCCTGTGTTCCCAAGTCTCACACAACTGAGTTTGAGATTACAGGGGTGCTATGTGTATAATAATTAGCAGGGGTATTTCTTTGCCAAAGAGAGCAATGAGGCATTTTGTTTGGGTTAAGATTCAGTCCATGAGTTTGACACCAACCATTTGTGTGTGTCAGCCTTTTCTGTAATATGTTGACATCACTGGAGGACTCTATATCATTGTGCCCAATTGATAGTCATCTACAAACTTGGTAGGCCACAGGCCATCTACCTTCACCTGAACTTCAGAGAAATAGTTTACAAACAGTAGATGGCCCAGCACAGAGCCTTGTATGACTCCAATGGTAACTGGTATACTGGTGGAGGTGGACTCCCCAACTTTGACAGTGTGCATTCTGTTGGTGAGTCAATTGGCTACACATCTAGTAATGTATAGGCTAATCCTTAGATGGGAGATTTTCTCTATGAAACCTGAATTGGGGATTGTGTCAAAGGCCTTGGCTAAATCAACATAGGTGGTATGTCCTGTTTTCCCTCAAACAGGGCTTTGGGGACATTATCAAAGATGTCCTCTAGGTTTAATAAACAAGAACTCTCCTTGACAAAACCAAAAAGGTTGGGTCAAGAGTGCTGAAGGTCACCTATGTTCCTATGGATAAGGTCCATGATGATTATTTCCATAGCCTTGCAGATAAAGCAGATTAGTCTTATTGGTCAATACTTCCCAGGGTCAGTTGATGGATGTGTAGGCATGTTCATCTGAAAAGATAGTTCTAGTTCTGCATGTTACCTGATTGACATGCATTGCATATCACAGAACATTTGACATTAATTTATGTAGTATAGTTGATATATATATGAAAAAGAACCGAGACACCACTGTTGCAGTGCATAGGGGGAGGCAACACATGGCACAATGGTAAATATGTGACATATTGTTAAATAAGTCCTTTAGTTTGTTATGTTTCCACATGTAGTTTCATGGTATAAAGAGTAAATGGCACAAATCAAAAAAACAGCCAGCACACTAGGTCAATGAGCCCAAAAAAGTCCAAATTTAATGAAACCAACCAAAAACAGACCGATTTCAGCATTAAAGCCTTCATGAGTGTTACACAAAGATACAAAAAGCTTGCCTTAAAAAGCAATAGAAATTCAGTGATTGATTATTTATAAATGGTCATTAAGCCCAGGGGAAACATCACCCCAAACTTGATGATCCACATTTTGTCTTTTTTATTTAATACAGTATGCCAGCCACTTTTATCCCATCTATCCAGAGTTATTTTATCAATAACAAAAAAACTGAACCTAGCTGAAGAATGTGAGATTGAGGGGGTAATTCATTAATGCTTACACAGAGGTAATCATCATGTAAGCATAGTGCCATGACCCGAACATGGAGTTCAGAGGTGGAGCAATACAGGAAGCAAGGCTGTGGGTGTGCATGAGCCTCCCAGCACTATGCTGCCCCAGATGCGATTGAGGAATGTAAATCACCTCATTTTCTGGTGAAAACCATGCAAATGAGGTGATTTCCAAATCCAGGAAGCAGACAGGCATCCATGCAGCAGCAGTGTCTGTATTACAAATGTATGCAAACAGTAACTGTGTACAGGAGTGTAAAAAAAACAAACATGGCTATAACAACTAAAAGTAAAGCATGTGTCAGGTGCATTAGGCATGCCAATTGCCAAAGTCATGGCCATTGACATGTTTAACTGATGCAAAATGTAGGAAATCAAAAGTTTTTTTTTGGCACATATTCCATGCTTAACTGGACCTCAGCAGCACCCAAGCATGAGATCCTGCAAAGAATAACATAAAATTAGTAAAAGGGGAGCAGTAAAGGTAAAATGAATGTCCACATTATATTGGCCAGCATGGAGACTCATACAATGGCAGGTTATAGTGGTTGCTAAGGACATGGGGTCTCGTGTAGTGCTGTAACTAGGATATACGGAATTAGGTGTATGCAAATGACCTAAGTTTACTGAATAGAAAAATGGGCCACCATGTCTGCAGGTACCTAACCATGTAGGGGCTACAAAGTGGTGGTGTAGGCAGAAGAGGCAGCTGACATGAAAAGGATGTGTGTCATGCTTTGTGTGAGCACATTGGAGCTTCATGTCTTCTGTTTGTGCTCAGCTAAGCACAGCTAAGCAGCGGCTGTGTTCGAGGCTGCTTAGTTGTGCTTAGCTGGTCAGGGAAATGCTGAGCATGCTCATGTACAGGGGGTGGCCCTTTTTGCTCAGCAGTGTTACACTAGCTCCACAGGTTAAAACTGGAGGAAATTGGAAAAAACATATAAAAGGAAATAGTGGACAAAAGACAATCAACTATAAATGACTAATAAGGCCTCTGCCACTCAGAGTGGGCCATTCAAACCTATCACTAATGTACCTGGCAGGTGGAATACATCATAGTCAGTCAATCACACAGGCTGCATCTGCAGCACACCAGTATAAAGTATGAAGACACCCTTCTATCTGATTTCCCCACATACTCTGCAGCTGACATGAAAAGGGCGTGTGTCATGCTTTGTGTCAGCACATTGGAGCTCTGTGTCTTCTGTTTGTGCTCAGCTAAGCACAGCTAAGCAGGGGGCTGTGTCTGAGGCTGCTTAGCTGTGCTTAACTGGTGAGAGAAATGCTGAGCATGCTCATGTCCAGGAGAGGACCCTTTTTTCTCAGCAGTGTTTACACTAGCTACACAGGTTAAAACTGGAGGAAATTCGAAAAAAAATATATGAAAAGAAAAAGCAGATAAAAGGCAATCAACTATAAATGACTAATAAGGCCTCTGCCACTCACAGTGGGCCATTCAAACCCCTTAGTAATGTAGCTGGCAGGTGGAATATATCATAGTCAGCCAAACACACAGGCAGCGTCTGCAGCACACCAGTATAAAGTATGCAAACACCCATCAATCTGATTTCCCCACATACTCTGCACTATTGGAGTACACACTTAGGAATTTTACCTGGCAAAATGATAGAGGCTGCTGCTGCTTTGGTATATCTCTATATGCTACAGACTGAAGGTGGTGATGAGGATGATGCTTACAACCAGCCCAGACTGAGGAGGAGGAGAGTGTTCAGACCCAAGGTAACCTTTCAGAGGCTATATGAGCAGGAGATAGCAGAGTGCTACAGGATGGACAGGGACATACTACAGCAACTCACTGAGCTCTGCAGGCCTTACCTCAGACCCAGAGCCAACAGAAGGTAACCCATCCCAGTGGAAACAAAGGTATGTGTAGCCTTAAGAATACTAGCTAAAAGTACCTTCCAAAGACCTACTGGGGACATCATGGGGGTCTCACAGGCATTTGCATCAAGGGTACTCCACCAGTTCCTGGATGTCATGCTAACACATGCCAGTGAGCACATTTATTACCCCAACACCCCTGAGGAGAGGACCACCAATATGCATCTCTTCCACCATGTAGCACACTACCCAGAGGTACTAGGTGCCATAGACTGCACTCATTTGCACATCAAAGCATCACCCTGTGAGGAGGGTAGAGCCTATGTCAACTGCAAGGGCTATCACTTCAACTGCCAGGTCATGTGCAATGCCCAGGGCATTATCATTAATGTGTGTGTGCTGGCAGCCCTGGCAGTTAGCAAGACTCACACATCTGGCATGCCTTGTAGCTGTACCTGTATGGCCATCTAGTGGGGGATGCTGGTTATGCACTGGAACCGTGGATGATGGCACTCATCAGAAATGCACACACACACACACACACACACACACACACACACACACACACACACACACACACACACACACATACACACACACTGAAGAATGCCATAATGAGGCACAAGCGCAAATTAGGAACATCGTAGAGCATGTGTTTGGGATGCTTCAGTCACAGTCCCACTGCCTTGACATATCTGGTGGAGCCCTGCAGTACTCTCCAGCCACATCTGCACACATATTCATAGTATCTGCTATGCTACACAATATAATCCTGCGGAAACAGCAGTGGCAGGAACTACACAGGGAAGGGGGAGACATCCCCCCCACCCTTGCCTAGGTCATCATAGACACAGGGGGACCTGGAGGATGAACCCACTCAGCCTGTCCCTGTAGGCTGACGTAGGCATGTCCAGTATGTTCTGGCCTCAGCAAAGAGCCAACACATAGAACATACACTTGCACCCTAGGGGCCCAGGGACTGACACTTCACTCTGACTCACACCCACAGTAAAAGGGATGCCACATATATGACACTACCTGTACCTTACCATGTATAGGCTGTGTATATTGAGTGTATCTGACAGAGTCAGCCCTGAAGCACTGTCTTTCCAACTACTGCAAGTACAAGGTAAGTCACTCTTTTTAACAACAAATGAATGGAGTAGTAAACTGTGTAGCATATCCATGGTACTGCTGCAAGTATACAAGGGAATGGGGTGGGCTACCAGGATAGCAGCAGACAACTGAAAGCTATGTGGGACAACAGGGACAACAGGAAATGTCTGTGAAATACTGGCTGCCCCGGAATATGTAGTAGTCCCCAAGGTGCCAAAACTCACTGCAGTATATGTGGGGACTAAGCCACTGCGTGGTCATAGCTCACATGCATGGATGTCAATGTTGAAGTCCCATACACAACTCTCAGCCTCTCACAGCAAGTCATCTGCACAATGCCGTACAGAGATGTGTGGCAAAGGCCCACAAACAGAAATTGTTATGAAATATTCCTTTGACAAACTTAGACAGTGATATTACAACAGGTCTTGCTGTTGCATTATGTCTCTGAAGGGTAAGAAGTCTGAAACTCAAATGTCTATAATTACTTTCTAACTCCAATCTGTAATGATATGCCAGTATTTTCCAAGTCAACCACAATACTGTGCTAAATGGACCCAAAATATGAATCAAACATCTGAACAGTCTGTGGTAATTTGTACAGTTGAGGGGTATGCCCCCCAATACACCCGTGTTCCCATAGAAATGCAGTAACATTTATGTTTGTAGGGTAATAGCAGCAGACCACACATTCCCACAGCTGTCCCAATCAACTTGCTAACTTGTTCCATGCTAACAATATGCAGGGGCCAATGTGCTATATCTGTGCATGGTTAATACTGTCATGAAGTAGACAACACTTACTGTTGGCTGTGTGGTTTACTGGTCTAAGTACAATACTGTGGTTGACAGGGTCTGTGGTTCTAGACTGGTTATGCCAGCTTTTGTGCATGTCAGCTACACCTACAGCAGCAGCTGTACACACTGTTCAGAAAACAATATGTTACTGCAGGAAAGTTGGACAATGAAGGGGCAGGGGGCCACACATACAACAGGGACAAGTCATAACTATTGCACTTACAAATATAGAAAGTTGATAGAATAACAACTGCTGCAGTAGCATGAATGCAAAGAAGTCTGAAACTCACATCTGTAATTACTTTCTAACATTACTCTGTAATGTATTCACCATTATTTGCCACACAACCACAATGTCATGAAAAATGAGCCCAAATTATGAGCGAAACATCTACAGTCTGTGAAGATGTGCACACTTGAGAGGTATGCCCCCCTCCCCTCAACACACATGTGTTCACATAGAACTGCAGTAACATCTATGTCTGTAGGCCACACATTGCCACGGCTGTCACAATCAACTTGATAACTTGTTCCATTTCTGCAATATGCAGGGGCCAATGTGTTATGTATGTTTGTGGTTAATAATGTCAGCAAGAATACACAACTTACTGGTAGCTGTTGTGGCATAGTGGTCTAAGTATAGTACTGTAGTGTCAGGATCCATGGCTTGAGATGAGCCATGACAACTATATTGCATGTCAGCTATGCCAACAGTAGGTGTAGTACACACTGGCCAGAAGTCAATATTTGTTACTGCAGGAAAGCTGGACAATGAAGGGACAGGGGGGCAAACATGCAACAGGAGCAATTTGTAAATATTGCACTTAAAAACATAGAAAGTTGATAGAATAGCAGCTGTTGCAGTAACATGAACCCACTAAAGGTCAAGAAGTCTGAAAATCACATCTGGCATTACTTTCTAACTTCAGTCTATAATGTATTCACCATTATTTGCCACACAACCACAATATTATGTAAAATGGGCCCAAATTATGAGCTAAAAATTTGCACAGTCTGTAAAGATGTGAACACTTGAGAGGTGTGCCCCCTCCCCTCAACACACCTGTGTTCACATAGAACTGCAGTAACATCTAAGTCTGCAAGGTGATAGCAGCAGGGTACACATTCCCAGGGCTGTCACAATAAACTTGATGACTTGTTCCATTTTTGAAATATGCAGGAGCCAGTGTGCTATGTATGTTTGTGGTTAATAGTGTCAGCAAGTAGATGCTACTAACTGGTGGCTGTTGTGGATTAGTAGTGTAAGTACTGTACTGTAGTTGTCAGGGTCCATTGTTCCAGACTGAGCATAGCAACTATTTTGCATATCAGCTACGCCAATGGTAGGTGTTGTGCACACTGGCCAGAAGTCAGTATTTGTTACTGCAGGAAAGCTAGACAATGGAGGGATGGGGGTCACACATACAACATGGACAAGTCATAAATATTGCACTTAAAAGCATAGAAAGTTGATAGAATAACAGCTGTTGCAGTAGCATGAATTGTCCAAAGGTCACGAAGTCTGAAACTCACATGCCTGTCATTACTTTCTAACTTCAGTCTGAAGTGTATTTGCCATTATTTGCCACACAACCACTATATTATTAAAATGGGCCGAAATTATGAGCTAAACATCTGCACAGTCTGTGAAGATGAGTACACTTGAGAGGTATACCCCTCCCCTCAACACACCTGTGTTCACATAGAACTGCAGTAACATCTATGTCTGCAAGACAATATCAGCAGGCCACACATTGCCAAGGCTGTCACAATCAACTTGATAACGTGTTCCATTTCTGCAATATGAAGGTGCCAATGTGCTGTGTATGTTTGTGGTTAATAGTGTCAGCAAGTAAACACTAGTTACTGGTGGCTATTGCGGCTTAGTGGTTTGAGTACTGCACTCTAGTTGTCAGGGTCCATTGTTCATGACTGAACGTGGCAATTATTTTGCATGTCAGATACGCCAGCAGTAGGGGGTGTACACACTGGTCAGAATTCAATATTTGTTACTGCAGGAAAGCTGGACAATAGAGGGACAGGGTCCATACATATGGACAGTACACAGGTCTGAGTAAGCTACACAATGCCTACTACAACAGCAGGCTGTGACAAGTCAACTGCCAGGATATAAAGGCTGCCATGTCACTGTGTCAATACTGACAACAAGTAAGTGGGCACCATCCATACCTGTGGGATGACAAGGTGTCACAAAATGTCCACACATATGCCTCTTATATCTGTTCTGCTTGTCATAATATTGCATTTGCCTGACAAACTATTGCCAAACCAATAAAGATTGATGTGAAAACAGCAATGAAAGACAGTAGACATGAAAATGTCATCGACAAAAGTAATTACAAGCTAATGCAAAACCATTCCACCAACTGTGTAAGTTTGAAAGAGCAATAATAAGAGCCTGTCCCCATGTCTGGGCCTGTGTCTGACTGTTATATATGGGCCTGTCCAGATGTCTGTCTGTAAGAGTCTGACATCTATGGCCAACCTGTAGCCTGACAAAAACAGTTAAGCACAAACTATCTGAGGGCCACAGCAAATCTAGTGGGGCACAATGATGCGCAACCTTCTAAACAGGTACAGCCAGAGGTGTGAGGTCTGTAACCCTGTGTGTGATGTTACGACTTCTACGCAACTCACACCATAACTGCACATATATAACAGTAGCAACTGTGAACAGAGGCTGTGACTGCACTACAGAAGGACAAAGAGACACATATAAGGGGGAGGGGAACCACTGGCCAGACAAGCATAGAATTTGCACACTAGAACAATCTCTGCTGTAATATTGTTCCCTGCAGTATATGAGGTCAGTAAATAAATGTCTTTCAGTGCTCCCTCACATAACTCTATACTGATCTGCCACTCACATACCAGGAAATCATGGGTCTACATCACATTGTCGTAAGCTGACAATATCAAGTCTGATACTGTCGGCACAATATCGAAAGTGAAGAACATCGGGCAAGTAAATGTAAATCTCTGTAAGGGGAGATTTCCATTCACCTCAATGTAGTGCGGTCTTGGAGTTGGTATATTTAAGTAGGTGTGGTGTGGGAGGCGCAGGATGGCTTGCCACCCTGCCTACGCCATTTAGTTTTTTTTATTTGTTTTTTTTTTTTTACGTTATTTCATGTTTTACTTAATCGATCAATAAAGTTCGAACTTTATGGATTCGATTAAGTGAACTTTCAATAACGTGATATAGATGTGAAATCACAGTGCTATGTAGAATATACAACATATATTATGGAAAAAAAAACTCTGCTCAGTGCAATGCATTCTGTACCCACACCAGGATATGACTCAGTTAATAAGGATAGCACACAGCCAGGAGATTCCTCACACAGTATATCACTGAGGTGCTGGACTATTTACAAAGCTTCATCAGCCATTCAGCTTTGGCTCACAAAATCCAAGACTGGACTACAGCTACATCTGGAATGGAGTCCAACTCATTATTGACAGTTTTACTGGGCATGCTCCTACACTTAGGAATTACAGCCCATGAAGAAACCCACATCTGACTATACAACTCTGTTGTCCAGATATGTCTTCATATATAGAGAGCTAGCTAGACAGGGAAGGGAGAGACAGACAGAGATGGATAGAGAGAGAGAGACAGACAGACAGACAGACAGATATAGAGAGAGAGGCATGGAGAGAGAGAGAGAGACACACATGTCCTCATGCAGACAGTTGCACATCTAAAGCAACCACTGGCACATGCCAGAATGAAGGTGACTTCTATTATGTAATAGTAGTCAGATAGGGGTTGTAATCTCACTTCACTGCCTTGTGTGTGTGTGTTTGTGTAGGTTAAAGTATTTTGAGGCCTTTTCCACCCAGTAGACTTCAAAACTGCCCTACTTTACAGGCCTTGCTGATGTCATCCACCCTACAAATACCTCTGGAAACTCTTCAGCTCTATAAGCTCTGTGGTGCATGTGATAAATGTGTAGTACTACGGTACATATAAGTAGATAGGTAAGGGGTTTAATATCAGCACTGGCAAGTGTGTGTTTGTAGATTAAAGTATTTTGAGGCCTTTTCCACCCAGCAAACTTCAAAACTGACCTACTTTACAAGGCCTGCTGATGTCATCCACCTCAGAAATAACTTTGGGCACTCTTTACCCTAATAAGCTCCGTGGCACAGGCGATAAATGCATAGTACTATAGTACATATATCTAGATAGGTAGGGGTTCCAATCTCAGCACTGGAAACAGTGTGTGTATGTTTGTAGGTTAAAGTATTTTGAGGTCTTTCCAACCCAGTACACTTCCCATTGCCCTATTTTATAAAGCCTGCTGATGTCATTCTTCTTAGAAGTACCTTTGGACACTCATCAGTCCTGCAAGTTCTGTGGCACATGTGATAATGACATAGCCCTTTAGTACAAATAACTAGATAAGTAGGGGTTCTAATCTCAGCACTAGCAACTGTTTGTGTAAGACCAACATCCCCTGTGTGTTGCTTATAACATTTTGAGGCCTGTTCCAACCTGGTTCCCCCACTGCATTGCTTTAAAAGGCATGCTGATGTCATTCACCTTAGAAATATCTTTGGACACTCTTTAGCTCTATAAACTTCATGGTGCATGCAATAATGATGTCACAGTATAGTATAAAAAACTGGATAGGTAGGGGGTTCTAATCACAGCACTAGCAACTGTGTGTGATTCTTTGTGTGAGACCCATGTCCCATGTGTGTTGGTTATACCCTTTTGAGGCCTGTTCCACCCTGGTGCCCCCCTCATTGCATTACTTTACAAGGCCTGCTGATGTCATTCACCTTAGAAGTACCTTTGGACACTCTGCAGCCCTATAAGCTCCATGGTGCATGTGATTATGATGTAGTACTTTAATACAAATAACTATATAGGCATAATATATTTACAAAAGCATTAGCAAGTCGCACAGCAGATCTGGTATAGAGATATTTTGCTCAGTCTCTAGTGTACAGGATGTTGGGTCCAAGACTTGGCAGTGATGACTTTTTCCCTAATGTTAAATGACTGTGATGCATAATATAGTTACAAAAGCATTGCTAATTCATGCAGCTGTTTTGGTGTAGTGGTGTATTGTTCTTATTCTAGTGCACAGGGTCCTGGGTACAAAACTTGCCATTGATGACTTTTTTCCCTAATGTTTAATGACTGCAATGCATGATATATTTGCAAAAGCATTTCTTGCTTGCGCAGCAGATTTAGTGTAGTGGTACACTGATCTGAATCTAGTACACAGGGTCCAGGATTCCAGACTTGGCAGTGATGAATTTTACTCACATGTTAAATGACTGTGATGTATGATATATTTACAAAAGCATTACTAATTCTTGCAGCTGATTTGGTGTAGTGGTGTGTTGTTCTTACTCTAGTGCACAGGGTCCTGATTTCATTTTTTTCCCTAATGTTTAATGACTGTAATGCATGATATATTTACAAAAGCATTAGCAATTCTCATAATGGATTAGGTATAGTGGTACATTGCTCTGACTCTAGTGCACAGGGTTCTGTTTTCAAGACTTGGCAGTGATGTCTTTTTCCCTAATGTTAAATGACTGTGATGCATGGCATATTTACAAAATCATTGCTAATTCCCACAGCAAATGTGGCATAGGGGTGTGTTGCCTGGACTCTAGTGCACAGGATTGTGGGTTCAAGACCTGGCAGTGATGACTCCCCCCCCCTAATGTTTAATGACTGTAATGCATTATAAATGTACTAAAGCATTAGTAATTCACATAGCAAATTTGATGTAGTGGTACACTGCTCAGACTCTTGTGCACAGGATCCTTGGTTCCAGATTTGGCAGGGCTGGATATTTTGTTGCTGGGCAGAACATTGACTGAATGAGATAGAGTGATTAAAGCAGTTTTAAGTGGGTTTGCATGGTTTTGCATGATGCTAAGCAGTGCCAAGAGACACAGCTTCCCTTAGCTTTGCTTAGCGGGGCTTATTCCTGCTTAAACCCACACTAATTCCAAATGAAGAAAAGAGAAAAAGGGGGATAGGAAAGTGGTGAAATGGGGGCAAGCAGATGGAAATACATTATGAAAGGCAGGTAGGGATGTGCAGGACAGGTGTAGGAAAGGACCACAGCTCTCCATTTCTTGGATAATTTGGAATTTGGAGCCTCACACCCCACAGGGAGGGGTGTGGAGGTCATACATTTGTTGATTAATTGATGGGATGACTGGTTCATGGCAGTGTATGTTGGAGGCAAAATGGAGAGCTATGTATGGGATGAGATCATTTTTGTGGGGACAGTATTTCTTTTTTTTTTAAGGTGAGAGTGGGATGTTGGGGAAGGGTTGTAGGTACATTTGTGGAAGTAAGTTGGGTAAGAAAGGTTGCTTTTGTAGACAGACAAGACAGCAGACAGGGGCAGTGTATGACACATGAGGGGGTAAACACCTTGGATGGGGAGGGTGGTTGGGAACTGGAGGGCCACGTGCTCCCAGATGGAAACAGTGGGACTGAGGTCACGAACCATGGGCAGTCACCACTGCCCCTTGATGGCCCTGAAGGTGGTTGTGCTGTGGGCTGGATGACAGGGCCAGCCTGCCCCTCTAGGTGCACTAGGCTGTCCTCGATCTGGCGCAGGTATACATCCAAGTCCCTCTGGATGGCCCTGTGCACCATACCTCAGTACTGGTGTCAGGTGACAGGGTCCTCTCCACGCTTGCACTCGGGGGGTTGGGCCTCATCTCCTGACATGGTTCCAGCCTTGGGTGGTGCAGGACCAGCAGAGGAGGCAGTTCAAGGTTGGGTCCCAGATAGTCTGAGACCTGGTACAGTGGCCAGATGAGGCGGGACAGGTGGATCCACAGGGAACTGCCTACCCAAACGTGCTATGGTGTTAAGGTTTTTCAAGGTGTATTGGTTAGTCATGAACAAAACATTTCAACATTAGTTATAACAGCATGCATGGGTGTTCCAATTAACCCAGAACAACAGAATTGGGGGAACTGCATGGCAAACGGAACACATGTATAAATGGAATAACAGTCATTATTGTAACAGCATGCCAGTAACATTTCTGGCAACAGGCCACCATCAATGGAATTTCAACAAGGTATGTTAGTACTGAACCATTTAAATATATGAACAATAATAGGAAATATGTCCCAACATTAGGTTTTGAGAACAACATACCCACAGTATATGAATAATAACTATTGAAGCAGATAAGGGATGGAGGAGAGAAACAGTCCATTACCAGCTGTATAGGCTTATATGTTTCACAGCAGTACTGCTCAATAATCTGCAGGTATGCCCTCACTTTACATCTACCTGAGGCCTATAGCTACTGTAGCACATACATGCCTGTTAATCTGTCAACCTGGAATGCTATGAGGCAAACTGTGACAATTGCAGGTACATGAGTAGAAGGGACTCATACATGTCAAGGTTACATATATGACTAACATGGAGTACCCTGCACTGATGTTGTGTGAATGTGCTAATGACATACTTATACTGGATTTATATCTGTGTGCAAGGTTATTGACAACAGTGATCAATAGCTGTGACAGCATGACACTTGAGATATATGTATTGGGAAGAGTCCTTAGTGGATATAGTTATCATGCTGTCATTTGTAGGCATGTGGCTGGGCATTGGAACATTTGCACACAGTTTATTAGTATACCCTTCATACAGCTAATGCAATCATTTCTTTACCTGTAAGCCCTGTGGAGAAAATATCTGTTAACCCTACCTGAGAGTGTCTACAAATACTCAGGATTACTTGTGTGTCACTGTGAACACATCTTCATACCAGTCCCTGGATCTAAACTGTGATCTGTGTGTGCAAAATTTAACAAGAGATATATGTATTTCTCATCACATTGAGCTACTGGGGCACTGCTGCCTGCTGCTTGACTGATTTCTGCCTACAACTCACTTGGTCACACATTCTGAACTTGTAATATAAGTGGAGTGTCACAGTACCATGTAGGATAGTTAGTGAACTGTGTATTAATACTTTGCATGCATGTTTTCACATTTAACCCCTAGTGGATGTGATTATGTGTGCTCTGTACAGACCATAGCAGGCTGCTGGGGTGCATACCCAACCCATACACATGTGCACATCATATATTTGCAGCCTCCACCTATTGCAGTCTTGTAATAGTTGTCCTGCATGGGCCTTCATGTTATGAGCCCTCTCCTCTGTAGCTGTGGGGAGAAAACACACCATTATGCATACTTGTCTATCAGATATTCATACTATAATTTGATATATCACCAGTAGATATATTTTCAAACATCTAGGGCATTCTGGGCCCAAGCATCTTGGATCCATTGGGCCAAAGTGCCCCCTTCCTCCATCTCAGGTCATCATAATGATGATGGACCTGCTCACCAGTTTGGGGGATGCCAGTGGCTCTGGTGAGCTCACATGCCAGATGGTCCCAGGCCACAGACTTGTATTCTGAGCCCTGGTTTTGGCCCTGCAGCAGTCTGTCATCATGGTTCTTCACAAGGAGTCCAGCCATGACCATGGACTCAAGGATGCCTCAGTGCTGTGCCCAAAAGTGGTCTCCTATTCCTGCACCTACCATACTTCCTACAGGGATCAAACTCTAACTCACACCTTTGTGGTTTAAATAAGGCTATATTCCCACCCTTTGCCATCACTGGACCATTTTCAAAAATACTGAGCAAAGCTTAGCAGTGCACAAACCCACTAAGCTAAGTTGAGCAGTGCTTAAGGTGGCAAATGCTGAACAGTGCTTAGCATTGTGCAACTCTCCTTAGCTGAGGTGAATACTGCTTAGAATGGGACTTCTTAGCAATGCTCAAGTCAGCTAAGCAGAGCTGAGCACTGCTAAGTATTGCTCAGACAGGTCCTGTTTAGGTACAGCTTAGCTAGTAGGCTTAGCAGTGCTTAGCAAAATTGAGCTAAGGGCAAACAAATGTTTTCATTTAAAAAATGAAGTCAGAATTGAATATTAATTACTCATTATCGATACATTATTATTAAGTGTATATATTTTACATACGCAATAACCAATGACATTGGTGTGGTATATTAAGATTTACCAATGGTTGGTGTGGTTTAATCATGAAGGCAAAGCCCGAGTGATTAAATAAAGCAAACTGTGGGTAAATCTTAATATACCACAACCATGGAGTTGGTTATTGCTATTATACAATGACATTATTTAATAAAATATATTTTCTTTTCTTAAATAATGTCTTTGTATAATGGCACTGTGTTGTCCTTCCACATTTTTCTGGTATCCTGGTGCTTTTCTCTGATGTACTGTGCATATGTATGGAACTTGCATTCCCATGCATACTCAGTACATCAGTGCTTTGGAAAGGAAGCAAAATAGAAAAGAAGGTCTCCGTTACTCCATTTTTTTTTTTTTTTTTTCATGTTATATAAAAAAAAAGTTTTGGACAGTTTAGAGGTAGGAGAGAGGCAGAATGGAGGAAATACAAATAAAATAAGGTATATGTCTTGTGTTCTGATTAACATACCTGATTTTCCTAGTAATTCTTCCTGTCCTGTCTCTCTGCTATGTCTGGAGTGTGGACTAGTTTTTTTTTTTTTTTGTTAAAAAATGTAATTAAATTACAGTATATAGCAATGGAAAAAAGTCGGGGCAACCGGACCTTTTTCCATTGGTATATGCTAGAATTTACAATGGGCACGCTGGTTGGGCTGACCATCCAGCATGCTCATTTTGGAATATCAATGACCAGTTATTGTATAATTTACATGACCTTCTCCTATGTGCTTTCTTTACATTACCTTGGGGTATGACTGCACTGAATGGGACATTTGTGTTTAAATGGAGGTTTTCACCTCACATCTCCACTGATGCTGGGAATTTGGACCAGCTACACTACCCTGGTTAACAAATATTTATTACTACATCATTAAGTTAAATAAAAAATATATAAAACTGCTTTCCCATGTAAAAGCTAAATGTCTGGTCTTGGTATTTAAACTGTGCACTGACTACACATGAAACCATGACTCTGACCACTTAACTAACTCAGTTGTAAGAATTTTAGCCATACATTTCTATACAGTTTCTTGATAAGTTTAAGCATTGCTGAGCAAGGTGCTGCCCTGCGCAAACCCTCTCAGCTATGCTTAAACTTTAAAGAAAAAGAAGAAAAAAATAAAATAAACATTAACTTAAAATTAACTTTAAACATTTGCATTATTAAATAAGTGTCTGAGGACACTTTCTTTCTTGTTTTAATGCCGTAAAGCAATTTTACAATACAGGGGGTGTGTTATAGATATTGTAACACACCCCCTACATGATATTACTTCACATTCCTCATGTTATCCTCTCATCTGTACAGGTTTTCCAATGATGTCCAGATTTGTGCCTCATATTCTTGGTCCGTTTGTCATGGGATTGTGTTTCCCTGGGAAATCAGTATCAAATCATTAAAGACTGCAGTTAGAAAATAATGACAGACATTTGAGTTTCATACGTCATACTCTTCAGAAAATCCATGCTAATGCAAGACTTGTCATTCTGTCAACTTTCTAAGTTTGTAAATGCGATACTTAAAAACTGTCCCTATTTTGGGGCTTTTGTCCCACTTTTTATATTGGCTTTCTCTAGATATGCTGTTAAGAGGTTGAGAGGTATGAAGTGTCCAAGGATACTTTCTTTATTGTAAAGTGCTCTATGCCACTTTCACAATGCAGGGGGTGTATGACAGCACCTGTCACATACCCCCTGCACTACATTAAGCTTCCCATTCACACTCTCACTGTCTGTGGACACTGTTTTCCATTATAAAGTGCTGAACAGCACTTCCACCATACAGGGGGGTGTGACAGTGTGTGACAGTACCTGTCACACCCCCACCGAATTACATTCAACTTCCCATTCATACTTTCAGTGTCCATGGACACTGTTTTTGATTGTAAAAGTGTTGTACAGCACTTTGACAGTGCAGAGGGTGGGTTGCAGATTGCAAGCACTACTGCAACATGCCCCTGCACTGATTCAGTATCAGTGTAAAAGACTCCATCTCAGAAGCCTGCCTTCATTAATATGCAAGGTACTCTGATGAGAGGGGGTTGCAGACACGGACACCATTCACTCCATGCTAGAATAACGCTATTCCTACATAAAGTTTATTAAATCCAGGGGTGAATATTATACAAAGCATTTGAACTGTGTCTGCACCTTATATCACTAAGATGTTCAAAAATTCTTATATTTAAAGGCGTGACAGGTTTGTCCAATATAAAATGCTGAGCAAGTGCAAGTGGCTACATAGATTACCCAGTCAGTATTGCAGCTGCCAAAAATATTAATATCAAAAACAACAAAAGTGTTTTTAGAAGTGATACTTTTACATTTCTATATTGTGTATTTCATATATATACTTACAAAAACTGCAGTTTCCACAAGGGTAGCAGCCTAAGGTATGACCCTCAACGGCACATGTGCAAGAGCTGTATGTTGTCAATTTCTTCTAATGATTAAATCAGCCCCCCCTAATGTTTTGCCTTTCCTACAAGAAAATAAACATCTTGATGGCAACAGATTGCTTAAATGATCATCTGTTTTATACCAAGCCTGTAAAAAATTGTGTATTGCTGCCATAATTAGTAACTAGTTTCAAAGGTCGTTTGTGATTCTGCCTGATCTTATATTGTAACACATGGGATCAATCCATGATGTTTACCATATTTAGAGTATTAACTAACTGTTTATATTTGTAACCCCTATTATTAAACCTCTTGATCAGATCTTAATTCTGAATTGATAGTTTATGTTCAGAGGAACAAATCCTATGTATCTTCAAAAACTGAAATTTGGGAGCATTTCTTGTGATATGATGAGGATGGCAACTACTGGCATATAAAAGAGTATTACTATATGGATGATTCCTATAGACTGTACTAGTCAAAGTGTCATCCTTCTGAACAGATACCATCATATCAAAAGAAAAACAATCTTGGTTTGGTGAAAATTTAATGCAAAATCGATCCCACATTTATTGTCATTAAGATATTCCACACATTCTTGTAAATATTCAGGATTCACTTGCACATCAGACAACAATCATCCAAATATCTACTCCAAATATCTAATGAATCCAAAAAAATATTATGACTGTTTGTTAAATCTTGTTAAGCTTTCATTATTTCAGTTATTTGTATATTTCAATGTTTTTTGTAATGGAGCTTTTCTCTCTGAGCCTCCGTTGGAAAAGGGCTTTTGCTCAATTGGACATTCCCACTCATCAAACTTTAAATAAATATAAAAATAATTTGTTCCTTGATGTAGCCCATGAACAAATCGGCATACATGAGGGCAAAAGAAGCCCCCATGGCTGTACCTTTAAGTTGTAAATAACATTTGTCCTTGATGTAGAAAACATTTTTACTTAATACATGTTGATGGACATGGCTGTGGTGAATACGTATTTTAAGAAGAGGGTGGAGCATAGGGTGACGTACAAGAGTGGAGGAAGATGCCACAGGTTGATTATATACTATGTAGGAGGGCCAGTCTGAAGGAGATTGGAGACTGTAAGGTGGTGGCTGGGGAAAGTGTAGTTAAGCAGCATTGAATGGTGGTATGTAGAATGACGTTGGTGATCAAGAAGAGGAGGAGGAGTGTGAAAGCTGTGCCAAGGATTAAATGGTGGAATTTAAAAAAGGGTGATTGTGAAGTGGAGTTTAGGGAAGAGTTAAGACAGGCACTGGGAGGCAGTGGAGAGTTACCGAATAGCTGGGTAACTACAGCAGAACTAGTAAGGGTGACTGCTAGAAAGGTGCTTGGTGTGACATCTGGACAGTGGAAGGAGGACAAGGAGACCTGGTGGTGGAATGAGGAAGTACAGGAGAGTATACAGAGGAAGAGGCTGGCGAAGAAGAAGTGGGATTGTCAAAGAGATGAAGAAAGTAGACATGAGTATAAGGAGATGAGGCGCATGGCAAAGAGAGAGGTGGCAAAAGCTAAGGATAGGGCATATGGAGAGTTGTACGAGAGATTGGACACTAAAGAGGGAGAAAAGGACCTGTACCGATTAGCTAGACAGAAAGACAGAGCTGGGAAAGATGTGCAGCATGTAAGGGTGATAAAGGATAGTGAGGGAAAGGTACTCACAAGAGAGGAGAGTGTGTTGAGTAGATGGAAAGAGTATTTTGAGAGGCTGATGAATGAAGAGAATGAGATAGAAAGAAGGTTGGATGATGTGGGGATAGTGAATCAGGAAGTGAAACAGATTAGCAAGGAGGAAGTAAGGGCAGCTATGAAGAGGATGAAGAATGGAAAGGCTGTTGGCCCAGATGACATACCAATGGAAGCATGGAGGTGCTTAGGAGAAATGGCAGTGGAATTTCTAACTAGATTGTTTAAAGAAATTTTGGAAAGTCAGAGGATGCCTGAGGAGTGGAGAAAAAGTGTTTTGGTACCTATCTTTAAGAATAAGGGTGATGTGCAGAGCTGCAGTAACTACAGAGGGATAAAACTGATTAGTCACAGCTTGAAGTTATGGGAAAGAGTAGTGGAAGCAAGGTTAAGAAGGGAGGTGATGATTAGTGATCAGCAGTATGGTTTCATGCCAGGAAAGAGCACTACAGATGCAATGTTTGGTCTGAGAGTGTTGTTGGAGAAATACAGAGAAGGTCAGAAGGAGTTGCATTGTGTCTTTGTAGACTTGGAGAAAGCGTATGACAGGGTGCCTAGAGAAGAGTTGTGGTATTGTATGAGGAAGTCGGGAGTGGCAGAGAAGTACATAAGAGTGGTACAGGATATGTACGAGGGTAGTGTGACAGTGGTGAGGACTACAGTGGGAGTGACAGATCCGTTTAAGGTGGAGGTGGGATTACATCAAGGATCAGCTCTGAGTCCTTTCTTATTTGCAGTGGTGATGGACAGGTTGACAGATGAGAGGAGGTCCCGTGAACTATGATGTTTGCAGATGACATTGTGATCTGTAGTGAGAGTAGGAATCAGGTTGAGGAGACTCTGGAGAGGTGGAGATATGCTCTAGAGAGCAGAGGAATGAGGGTCAGCAGGGCTAAGACAGAATATATGTGTGTAAATGAGAGGGAGGGTAGAGGAATGGTGAGGATGCAGGGAGTAGAGTTGGTAAAGATGGACGAGTTTAAGTACTTGGGATCAACAGTTCAGAGTAATGGTGAATGTGGAAGAGAGATGAAGAAGAGAGTACAGGCAGGGTGGAATGGGTGGAGAAGAGTGTCAGGAGTGATTTGTGACAGACGGGTACCAGTAAGAGTGAAAGGGAAGGTCTACAAGAGGGTAGTGAGACCAGCTATGTTATATGGGTTGGAGACAGTGGCATTGACAAAAAGGCAGGAGTCAGAGCTGGATGTGGCAGAGTTAAAGATGTTAAGATTTGCAATTGGTGTGACTAGGATGGATAGGATTAGGAATCAGTATATTAGAGGGTCAGCTCATGTTGGACAGTTTGGAGACAAAGCAAGAGAGACGAGATTGCGTTGGTTTGGACATGTGCTGAGGAGGGATGATGGGTATATTGGGAAAAATATGCTAAGGATGGAGCTGCCAGGTAAGAGGAATAGAGGAAGGCCTAAGATAAGGTTTATGGACGTGGTGAGAGAGGACATGCAGGCGGTTGGTGTGACAGAGCAAGATGCAGAGGATAGGAAGAAATGGAAAGAGATGATCCGCTGTGGCGACCCCTAATGGGAAAAGCCAAAAGAGAATGATGATGATGACATGTTCAGTCAAGCATACCAAAAATGTATTACAACCAGGACTGTAAACAGTAGCTTGATTTTACCAGTACTCCAAGGCTATTAATCCCAGCCAAAGGGGAATGTTGGCATATAGGGCTGTAACATCTAATGTACATGGTTACCTATCAAAACATCTACTCTTCATAACATCTAAACCCAAAACATCAAGACCATAATATCTAAACTTCAAAACATCTAAAACTTATAACACTGAATCTCAAAACATTGAAAATTACAAAGCAACTATAAATAACATCCCTCATACTGTTTGCTATGTTTATGCAGGGGGGCTTCGGGAGCTCTGCCCCCCACACCCCCCATAGATTAAATATACTAACTCCAAGGTCGCACTACAGTGGGGTTAAGAAATTAACTTTTTCCCCCACTGTAGTGTGACCTTGGAGTTGGTATATTTAATTTACGGGGGTGTGGGGGGTACAGGGGGGCTTGACCCTGCATAAACATAGTAAAAACTCTGTGGGATGTTATTTATAGTTGCTTTGTAGTTTTCAATGTTTTGAGAGTCGATGTTATGAGTTTTAGTTGTTTTGAAGTTTAGATGTTATGGTCTTGATGTTTTGAGTTTTGATGTTATGAAGAGTATATATTTTGATAGGTAACCAATGTACATAGATACCAACCTTTTTTCCAGTTGAGTATCCTGTAAATATTAAGAAAATATGTTGTATCTTTGATCTGTGATCTAACTAAACCAAGTAATGGGCTTAATTGTAGAGATAAAAAGGATGATAGTAATGATCCTGTCCCCAAGACAACGGGTCATCTATGGGATTGCCATAAATCTTTGTGGATTTTTGGTAGTAACAATATTGCTTAGAAGAGTCTGGAATTATCAAATGGTAAACAGTATCTTTAGAAATTATCCCTTCCTCCAATGCCAACTGCAAAAATCTATCAATTTCAGATTTAAATTTAGAGGTGGTATCCAAATACATATGTTGATAAAACCGATGGACCATCAACTGTTTTTAGTCTCTGAAAAATACATAGACTATTCCCAAACTACTACAGAACCACCTTTGTTGACAGTATTACTCACTAATTGTTTATTATTGCTCAAAGTTTGTATGGCCTGGTATGTCTTTGTTAAATTACTGTTCCTATCAACAATTCATTTTCAGTATCAGACAATTGTGTAGAAGAAATATTATGTACTTTCTGAAATAATTCTACTTGGGTACCATCACTTGTAATGGAGTCTGTAATGTGGAGGCTCCACTTACAGTGCTTATGTCCAGCTCTCCTGCCTCTTCTAAAGGGGCAATATTATTTTTCTTCTTGGCCCTAGAAGAAACAAAAGATGTATCCCAAAAGTATCAACAGCAGGTGAAAAATTCTCTGCTAAAATTTCCATTTGTTCGTCACTGGATTTCAATATGGACTTTTTCTTTTTTCGTTTTGAAGAAACCCTAAGACATTCCTTTTTGTCTGAAAATTTTACACCCTTCTGAATCTGAAACTGTTTCCCATGTTCATAATCCCTAAGACTATCTTTTAAGCATGTGGGACTTAAATTCTTTTTCTATCAAACTAAGATCTTTAATTAACCCTGAAAAAAAGATCACAACAGGTGTTTTGATGTCCAAAAGGTTTAGCCAAATTACATAAATTTGAAATAGTACCAACCAAATTGTCTATTTTTCATTCATAAGATGATAACAATTTCATAACAAATAACACAGAAGATGTTTTGTTGTGCTTCCTGCCAATCTCAATGTAAAACTTCATCCATACCTTTAATATAGGATAGTGTACACACTCTAAGCCCTCTAGGGGTGATACATTTATTTTGACAAGCTTTAAATAATCTAAGATTTCATACATTAAATCTCAATTCCTTCATGGCAGCAGATATCTTTTGAAAAATATCTGAGCAGGATGAAGAAACAGATACTAAGTAAATATTTGAATACTGGAACAGCCTGGAGCCAAGAACTAAAAAATAAATAAATAAATAAATAAAATAAAACATTAAGAGTTTTTTTTTAAAATAAACTATCAGCAATGTTCACAGCACAGTAAATGTCCTGTATTCCTGGATACCCACCTCTGTGCCCTAAACTGTGCATCTTTCCCACCAACTCCAGAC
Source organism: Protopterus annectens (assembly GCF_019279795.1). Classification (NCBI taxonomy): domain Eukaryota; kingdom Metazoa; phylum Chordata; order Ceratodontiformes; family Protopteridae; genus Protopterus; species Protopterus annectens. Next base: position 1,035,073,939 of record NC_056730.1, read on the forward strand.
ATGTCTAACACTCAACCTAGAGCAATGGAAACTAATGCTTTCCTGCCAGTTCCAGTTATTGCATTTACTGGTAGCGGGAAAACCCAAGCAAAGATGTCAATCGTGTTTGCATGATGTTAAGTGGAGATCAGCAGTGCCAAGCAGTGATGAAATAAATATTTGAAATAGGAAGGTTAATCTGATACTAGACATTGGTTTGAGGGGTGCTGCTGATGTAGCTTGGAAATATATATTAAAGTTGGAAGGTAACTGTTAGGAGAGTTAAGTTTGCAGACATGCACTGGGTGCATAAATGTCATGACCTGACACATTTAGTTTCGGCTTTATACACTAATAAAATTTATTTTTAAAGTATGAGGTGCAAGGCTAAGCATAACGGACAAAAATTTTCTTTTTCAGAGCTGATTTTCCATCTTTGCCACAGACAAAGTGCTTCTTGACGTAGTCAGGAATTATTCATAAATGCAGCTTACAGTTTGAGGGGTCACACACCCACATGTGTTACCTGACAAGGTTCTTGTATATAGATCCAGTTGTGCATGTGTCTTATTTAATTGTGAAGTCCATCCAAGTCCAGATGGCAGAATTATACTTACAGAAATATAGTAGACAGTATACTCTTAGTCATACATCCCTCCTACATATAGTTCATATCAGCTCCATTATCTAAAGTGTTATAAGTGAGGATGAATATAATGGGAAATGGAACAACAGTAAAATGTCTGGAATGTCCTGTACTAGATATCAGGTTCATGTGTAGGGCAGTCCTACTCTTACACCTGCTGCCACAAGAATACTGAAATAACACTTGTCTGTTTTGCTGTTCATTGCTATAAAGTGCACTGTACTCCACCCCAACACTTACACCTGCTTCCACAGGACTAGTGACATAATGTTTCCATAAATTCCTACTCATTCTTATATTCTCTGTGTTAACTACAGTGCAACACCACTTAACATGTTTGAGTGGTACCCAACCAGTTTAATTGAATATATCCATTTTCAGTTATTGGCTGTCTGCATCCTGTCTGCAGGTGTTTAATGACTGTTGGTGTTGGGAAACCTTGCTATCCTCCGCACAATGTTGCAACAATGTATCGTTTTTAACCTTTGCACTTTTACAGATGCCTTGTTTGCAAATATTCTGCAGGTGTTGTGTCTGGTTCCTGTGTGGGCCACTAATCCATGTTTGCACATTGCTAAGCATCTCACAAACAAGATAAGTACAGCCACACCTGACATTCATTTTCTCCATTTCCCTTGTTTGCACTGAGCTGTACACCACAGAAAGACGCCCCCCCCCCAAAAAAAGGCAGAAAGTAGTTGAAATGAAGAAAAGCAATCTATGAAATAAACACTATAAAATGTTTGTTAGTACACATGAAATATTTCAATGTAGGTCTGGATTTGAACTCTCACTCCAGTGAACCTTCAGAACACAGTAAGGGTGCCTGATCCCTCTTTGACACACAACACCTTTGCAGCAGGCAACTGAAATCATTCTGCATACAACCAACTGAAATATCATTCACAGTACTAAAAAAACACATAACCGGTATTTGTACATGTATAAATTTCAGATGTAGTGCACTGAGTGATCACACAACCATTTATGACTATAGCTTGCAAAAATACAGCTGTGTTGTACCACTCTGTGTTTGTTGCTCATTCCTGTCTTATCTGACCAGTAATCTGAGACATCCATTCTGTAAGGCATTCTATATCCTTGTAATGACAATAATATACAGTTGTCAACAAATGAATGGGAGGCTGGATGTTAATGAACAGAACCTGTGAATTCTGTGCTGCTTACTTTTATTTCCAACCTTGATAAAATTACTTCTATATACTTTGGAAATCTAACCGGACACCCCAGCTGGAGTTAATGTTGTCTGCATTGCTGTGTTTTCATTATCCCTACTAGTAATCATTCATAGTTGCAATCCATTAGCCTGCACTATATTTACATCTGCAACACAAAGCCAAGCATTTGGGATTCAGTAATTCTAATGAGATTGCACCTCATTAGAATTTTCATAGAGCTTGTTGTTTGTCTTTTCGGCTTTTCCTGGTTAGGGGTCCCCACAGCGGAAATCCGGTCTGCTTATGATTGGCAGTCGAATTTTATGGTGCCGAACTGCCAGCCCGATGCCCAACCTTCAGCGAAGGCACACCCATTCACGCATATCTTTCGAAGGCCACTCGACCGTGGGGAGGACATGCAGACTCCACACAGAAGGCACTCCAGCCGTGAATCAAACAGGAGAACCTCTTGCTGTGAGGTAACAACTCTACCGCTGTACCACCATGGCTTAGAATTTTCATAGAGCTAATGGCCCTGAATCTAAACCTTAAAAAGGTAACCATGTAGCTAGGGAACCTCATGGTATGGAGACCTGCTTATGTGGAGAACAGAGAAGAGGCTATTACTTTGGGATATATCTGCACAGAAGACTATTGAACTTGAGAAGATATGCTTGCATTTATCAGCTATATATTGCAGATGTTGAAATACTTAATAAAAATCTGTTTCAGATATATATATATATATATATATATATATATATATATATATATATATATATATATCTATAAGCAAATGCTACTGCTATCTGTGTACATTGTGTATTGATGGCATGGACATGTTTGTCAGGGCATTTCACATGTATACTTGATTGGCAATAGCTTAAAATGAAATATTCTGTGTTAAATCTGTTTTACATTCTGCATACGTGAAAGTGTGTCAACACTAGCAACATTAAAATTTTTATATGCCTTGTGAAGGAATAGTATGCTAAGAGTGTTTTGGAGGTGAAAAGAGTGTCGGATAGAGTGATGTTTATGAAGTTGGAAATTGA